>NC_059134.1:48234753-48549629 GCF_020740605.2 Lemur catta
AATATCTTTCTTTAAGTCAATCTCAAGTTTCTTCCCCACAGATTAGCAACTAGCCAAAGCAGAGGATCATTTTTTTAATGATCTGCAATTAATTTATTTTGGGTAGGAAATTATAGCTTTTTAAAGGGAGATTGCATATATTTGGGGGGTTGAGAATAAAAAAATCATACCTGTGTATCCAGGGTGAAACAAACAGGTAAAACCAAAAGAAGTATTGATTAAGCTCAGCAGTTTTCAATTCTGGCAGTCCATTAGAATAACCTTGTTAGGGTAGGAGACTAAGAGACAGGGCTGAGACCAGATGAAGGGGCATGAAGATTGGGTGCAGGTGTTAAAGTAAACAACTCTCACCAGAAGCTAACTAGAGGGGCTGATAACCACAGCAAGAACCAGACTTCCACTGGCTTATCAGCTATCTCTGTCATCTTAAATGAACTTTGGCTGACTATAATGTGATTTACATTGCGGTTTTACCTAAACCGCTGGAATTGCCATGACAGTTCTGAAACAACCATACAAAGTATGAAAATGAGAGGGAACCCAATTCTAAGAATTACTACCCAAATTCTTAGTAAAAGCCAACCCATTGGCTTTGAATATTTCTCCTCTCAATTCGTAAAACTACAAAAGATCTAAAACCATTTCCTCCCAGTACAGCTGTTCTGTTTTGAGCCTCCTGGCTCTCTCTCCTGAAAGTGTACTTTTGCTTTCAATAAAAAGGTGTCACTTGCTTGGCTTATGTGGTATGTCCTGAAATTTTTTCCCCTATGATCACCACAAGCTTGGAAAAACCTCCATTCAGAGGTCAGTAACAATCTTATAAAAGCACTATTTCCAAGGCTCCACCCACAGCTTATGATTTAATTGGTCTTAGGTGAGGTGAGGGATATCAGAATTTTTTTTTTTCATTTCTTTTTTTTAAATTTCAGGATATTATGGGGGTACAAATACTTTGGTTACATAAATTGCCTTTGCACCACCTAAGTCAGAGCTACAAGCCTGCCCATGCCCCAGACAGTGCATACTGCACCCATTAGGTGTGAATTTTCCCATCCCCTCCATCCACCTCCCGGCTGCCCAACACCCAATGAATGTTACTTCCATATGTGCACATAAGTGTTGATCAATCAGTACCAATTTATTATATTTATGTATGCATGTATTTATTTATTTCAGCATATTACAGGGGGTACAAATGTTTAGGTTACATATATTGCCTTTGCCCCACCTGAGTCAGAGCTTCAGGTGTATCCATCCCCTCTACAGTGTGCACCGCACCCATTAGGTGTGAATAACCCATCCCCTTCTCCACCCTCCCACCTGCCTGACACCCGATGAATGTTACTACTAAATGTGCACTTAAGTGTTGACAAGTTAATACCAATTTGATGGTGAGTACATGTGGTGCTTGTTTTTCCATTCTTGTGATACTTCGCTTAATAGAATGGGCTCCAGCTCTATCCAGGATAATACAAGAGGTACTAGATTACCATTGTTTTTTATGCCTGAGTAGTACTCTATGGTATACATATACCACACTTTATTAATCTGCTCACGTATTGATGGGCACTTGGGTTGTTTCCACATCTTTGCAATTGTGAACTGTGCTGCTATGCTATGAACATTCGAGTGCAGATGTCTTTTTTATAGAATGTCTTCTTTTCCTTTGGGTAAATATGTAGTAGTGGGATTGCTGGATCAAATAGTAGTTCAACTTTTAGTTCTTTGAGATATCTCCATACTGCTTTCCATAGAGGTTGCAAGAGTTTTCAGTCCCACCAGCATTGTATGAGTGCTCCTAGATCTCCACATCCACACCAACATTTGTTGTTTTGTGACTTTTTGATAAAAGCCATTCTCACTGGAGTTAAGTGATACCTCATTGTGGTTTTGATTTGAATTTCCCTAATGATTAGATATGTTGAGTACCTTTTTGTAAGTTTGTTGGCCATTAGTCTACCTTCTTTTGAAAAGTTTCTGTTTATGTCCTTTGCCCACTTTTTAATGGGGTGTTTGATTTTTTTCTTGCTTATTTTGCTGAGTTCTATATAGATTCTAGTTATCAGCCCTTTATTGGATGTATAGCATGCAAATATTTTTTAATAGACTTTATTTTTTCAGATCAATTTTAGGTTTACAACTAAATTGAGAAATAAAGAGATATCCCATATATCCCAAACTGAAAGGAAGATACAAAGATTTCGCCTATACCAACTGTTCCCACACATGCATTGCCTCTCCCACTATTAGCATTCCCCACCATAGTGGTACATTTGTTGCAATCAATTAACCTAAATTAACACATCATCATCACCTAAAGTCAATAGTTACATTAAAGTTCACTCTTGGTATTATGCATTCTATAGGCTTACAAAAATTTATAATAACATGTATCCACCATTGTAGCATCATAGAAGGTAGATTCACTGACCTAAAAAAATCCTCTGTGCAAATATTATTATTACTATTCATCTGTAATTTTTAAAAGTTCTTCTGATAATGCTAATGTGTTGATCAAGGTTGAAAAATCACTGATAGGTGAAGGAAATACATTCATATCACTTCTGTTTATATAATCCCTGGTGGCATCCAACATCTAAGAGTTATTTTATATCTAAGCTGCATGGCATGGGCTTTAAAGATCTCTAAGACCTAAAAATTGTCTACCTCATTATCATCATGTCTTAATATTTCCTTGCTGGGTTGCCCCTCTAAGATTTAGATGTATCAGTTAATGTGATTTCTTCAAGCTCTTAAAAGTTCTTTGTATAGCTGTTTAATATGAGTGGGGCAAAGAGGGGTTGCTTCTTGCCCTCCTGTATCCATGGAAATTATTGCTAAAGATGCATGGGGTTCTTTCCTATTAAGCCAGATTGGCCTTGGAACTATTCTCAATGCAGTGCTCCACATAGCCAATAAGTAGTAGCTGACAGAAGCTGGTTCATGAAATGCATCTACTTGTATTACATAACTTAAAAAATTCTTTGTAATAATGATAAGGCTGTGTTCTCAGACAAGATTAACATTGCTATGCTTAATTCATTCCACCAAATATTTAGTCCTTCTCAGCTCCACACTGGTGAAGCTATGCCCTTGTTCCCTGTGAAGGAGAACAGGGCTGGGATATACATATTGCTAATTATCAAATACATAGAAGAAAGCAGAAAGCCTTCTAACTAACCAGAAGCTAAATCTGAAGAAGACAAGTCTCAAGTAATCCTTGGTTGTAAATTCAGTTATTACACAAATATGTATTAGGCACATAGCATAGGCCAGATCCTATAAAAAAGATATTCACATTCCCTAGTTCATTAAAGCCATACAAATAACATGTGAATCAAGTATTATTATTTTCTATGTATACATGAGGAAACTGAGATTTAGAAATATTAACTAACTTTCACAATAATGCTCCATCTATTAAATTTGAGGGCCAGGATTTAAAATAAGGCCTTTAAACTCCAAGTATCAGTATTCCTACTATGTTATTCATTCAACGAATATTTATTAGGAGATTATGTTAGTGGATTAAATACTAGAAATATTTCTAAGATATCTGGATTTATTAATAAAATTTCACCCTTATAATGTTTCCATGAAGATAAAATGAGCAAGACAGCAAAACATGTTTAAAAAAAAACCAACACTTTAAAAATGTGAGTTATTGGCAGGATTGTAATGAACATACACTCTTTGCCTGATATGTATTGTTGACTTATTTAAATTTCTGCCAGTACATTCCTCCAAGCACACTAGAAAGAGAGGTAAGCAGATAGAACCCATTGGGTAACGTTAAAGGAATGTGTAGGTTGTGTTAGAAATAAAAGACATAGTACGCAGTTGTCAGGAATAAGAGCTGAAGAGGAAGATCTGAAATGTATTTAAATGATAGGTCCTTTACAAAAAGTCTGCCAATGTGCTTAAATTCTTGAATTTCCTTAGGAATAGGATGCAGATCTGCCATACTTCCCAGGGCATCTTATTATGTCTACATGTTTGCAATGTTTATTACTCAGTTATCTAAGTGCCTGGGGAACCTGTGGCCTCAAGGACACATGTGGCCCTCCAGAACCCCAAGTGTATCCTCTTGCCTGAATCCAAACTTCACAGAACAAAACCTTTAGGATATTTGATTCAGTCAAAAGGCCACACTCAAGGATCCATAGGATTTCCTTCCTTTTGCAAAGGATATTTAAAATGTATATAAAGCAAGATATATCTCTCTTTCAGCATGGTGCAAATCATATATAAGTGGAGAATTTGCCATCCTGATTCTTTAGATAAAGAAATCTAAGCAGAGAATAAAAGTAAATAAAAATCTTCCTTGTGATCTCTGTGAGAAATATTTACAGGTAACCTTATCATGTAGGTTACCTATCAGCCACAGGGGTTAAAGGCAACCCACCCTAGCAGACATGTTTCTACTATATAATGTGACACCACTATAACTGATTCATCTGAGGGTGAGGATAGTCTGGACAAACGATGCTGTCATTCTACCTGACATTTAGAATTAGGATTATCCCAGCTTCTGGTACAAATGGGAGATTAAATTGATGCAAGAACTCTGCATGCTTGCTCCAACACTTAAAAATTCTAGAAAAGATTAAAAATGTAATTACAATAACAATAAGCTTGAAGGGATAAAAATGATATCTTTAAATGTTGAAAACAATGAGAACCCCAACTACGAGTAGAAGGTAAAGCTGGGCCACCTTTGGGGATAGGATATCTGACATACACCCAAGGACTGGGGCCTGATGCTTCACAGGCATGATACTTGAGACCAAAAGCCCCAGTGGGCAACTGGAATTGAGCTCTATGTGTACGGCATGGTAAATTCTACTTATGATCCAGGGAGGTAACATGGAAATAGGTCTTGGAAGGTATAAAAGAGTATACTTTATGTGCCTTCTTAGATTTTCTCAGTATCATTGTTTTGTACTCTCAACAACCATATACTACCATTTGTAAATGCAGAACACAAAGTAAATTCAGAGACAAAAATTATAACAATACATGTCAATCTAGTATGATAGGAAGTAATCAGAAAAAGCAGCAAACATAAGATATCACATAAGAAGAAACAGAAATAATAAACTGATCTGAAAACAATTTTAAAAATAAATGTCTTGGGAAACCAATTTGCTTCATTAGTTGTGAGTTTGCCCACCCCCATCCCCTCAACTCCCAATGAATAATGCTACTGTGTGAGCACCTTAGTGTTGATCAGTTGGTGCCAATTTGATGTAAATTACCTAGGATCATCTAGCTAGTAAATGGTGAAACCACTGTTCAAATTGGGATAAGTAAAGGATGCACTCATTCTCTTCTCACACACACACTACCACAGGTCTTTCAGTGCTTATTAGCATGAGTTCCCTGGAAGACTTCTTGTCTTTAGAAGTCTTCATGTGAAAAAAATCTATCTCTATGCTTATACATACTCCAAGACTTCAGAGGATACATACAAAACTCCTTAAGAATTTTCTCATCAATGATATCTACAGTGATGCCATGAGAGAGGCCCTAGGTTCTGCAGCTCATAGAGCTTATAGCCAGGGAACATAAGGCTGGTTCTTTCTTCAAGAACCCCCAGTATTGACAAATGATTCTATGGTGGCCTCCCTTCTTGGTTTTGGGGAAGTGAAAATGCTCCCTCCCAAGTGAGAATTGGCAATAGCTTCTCACTTCAAATACAACATTCCCTGATAATCTCACCCCATGCTCCCTATATGCTGCTGCTGCTGCTGCTTTTCTTCTTCTTTCTTCTTCTTCTTCTTCTTCCTCTTCTTCCTCTTCTTCTTCCTCTTCTTCTTCCTCTTCTTCTTCCTCTTCTTCTTCCTCTTCTTCTTCCTCTTCTTCTTCCTCTTCTTCTTCCTCTTCTTCTTCCTCTTCTTCTTCCTCTTCTTCTTCCTCTTCTTCTTCTTCTTCTTCTTCTTCTTCTTCTTCTTCTTCTTCTTCTTCTTCTTCCTTCTGCTTTTTTGGCTTTAATTTTTTAAAACTTTCCGATTGACAAATAGAAATTGTACATATTTATGGTGTACAACATGATATTTTGGTTTAACTGGTACATGACAGTAGTGGTGGTAGTTGCCCAGGTGTAGTGGGAAAGTATCTCTAAGTCATCCCACCAGGGAAGTATCTGGCTTAACTACACATGGCTAGTTGGCTGCTCTCTAAGTTTTAGATGCAGTGTATTTAGATGTTGTGTATTTAGCACCATACCTTTAATATTTAGGTATGATTCTGGAGCCATAGGAAAGATCCAACTCAATGTACCAATTTGATTATGATAAAATGACAGAAAAAAATGTGCTTCAGAAAATTTAAAATGGTGTCTATAGGAGGAAACAGTAGAGATGAATAGGGCTGGAGATAGGGAGACTAAGGCTGACATTTGTATTAGGGCTAAGAGAAACTAAACCTGGCCTACATATTGTTTAATCCAAAACCTATCCAAAATTTTGACAGAAAGAGCTGAAGTTTTTACTGTTTGATTTTGCTATAGTAGTCACATGATAGGGCTCTCTGAAGTGTCAGTTTTCAAATAAATTGTGTTTCATGGAGTCCTATGGTTTAGATAAGTTGCCTCTGGAAACGTTAAAAAGAGGGATGGAAGGAACTCCAATATCTATTTTAGGCATACCTTCTTCTTATTTTACTAATATTTTTTATTATTTACTATGTTTTTCTTATTTACTAATTTTTCTTCTTATTTTACTAATATTTAACGAATATTTATTAAACAGTTACTGCATGTCAGGCTAGGATCTGGGAATATATTTGTGAATAAGATTTGGCTCATGGGATTTATTTCATAATGGAGGAGACAAATATTAATCAAATAATCACACAAGCCAATGCATATTACACAGCTAAGCCTTCTGAAGAAAGGCCTATAATTCTTTAAAGAAATATCAAAAAAATTTTGCTAGACCTGTGGATCAGAGAAGCCTTCCCCAAGAAAGGGACACACGAGTAAGTTCAGAAAAGATGAGTTGTTAACTACACAAGGTAATGGATAGGAGGGAGGGATGAAGGAAAGAAAGGAACATTCCAGATAGAGGGAATAATATGTACAAAGGTCCATTGGTAGAAGGGGAAATGGGTTAAAAACTTAGGTGCCTGCATGGCTGGAACACAAAGCATAAGGGAAAGAAAGGTATGAGATGAGACTGGAGAGATGAGTTTAGACCAAAAAGAGTTTGCATATCAAGTTAGTTAATTTTGTCTTTAATCCAAGAACAATTTAAAACCATTAAAGGATTTCAAACATAGGAAGTGATACTATACATTAACATTTTAAAATTAAACATTATTTTGAAATAATTGTAGATTCACATGCAATTGCAAAAAGTAATAGGGAAAGGTCTGATATACCCTCCACCCAGTTTCACCAACAGTAGCATCTTGTAAAACTGTAATACAATATCAACACCAGGATACTGACACTGATACAGTCAAGATATAGAACATTTCTACCACCAAAAGTATCCCTCATGTTGTCCTTTTATAGCTACATCCACTTTCTCCTTGTCCCCACCCTATACTTAATCTGAGGTAACCACTAATCTGATCCTCATTTCTGTAATTTTGTCATTTCAAGATTGTTATATAAATGAAATCACAGGTATAACCTTTTGGTATTGATTTTTGCTCATTCAGTGTAATTGTCTGAGTAGTTATTGAAGTTGTTGCATGTATCAATAGTTCATCCTTTTTATTGTAAGTAGTGTCCCATGGTATGGAGGTACTACAGTTTGTTTAAACAGTCACCCATTAAAAAACATCTGAATTTGTTTCCAGTTCTGGCTATTGTGAATAAAGCTGCTGTAAGTATTTATGTGTAAGTTTCCATTTCTCTGAGATAAATTCCCAAGAGTCTAATTGCTGGGGTGTATGGTAATTGCATGTTTAGTTTTTTAAAAAATTGCTGTGAAACTAAATATTGAGTTCTTTGTGAAACTTTCCAGTTTTCACTTTAGATTCTTACCAGCAATGTCAAATTATCCAGTTTCTCTGCATTCTTGCCTGCATTTGGTGCTGTCACTACTTTTTATTTCATCCATGTTAATAGGTATCTAATCATGGTTTTAATTTGCATTTCACTAATAGCTAATGTCTTAATCCATTCCTGCTGCTATAACAAAATACCTTAGCCTGAATAATTTATAAATTATATAAATTTATTTCTCACAATTCTGGAAACTAGGAAGTCCAAGATCAAGATGTCAGCAGACATGGTTGGTGTCTGGTAAAGGCTAACTCTCTGTTTCATAGACGCCACCTTCTTGCTGCATTCTCACATGGCAGAAGAGTCAAAAGGGGCAAGTGGGTTCCCTCAAGCCCTTTTATGAGGGCACTAATTTCCTTCATGAGGGCTCTCCCTTATGATCTAATCACCTAGTAAAGGCCCCACCTCTTAATACCATTTCATTGGGAATTAAGTTTCAATATGCATTTTGGAGAGACACAAACATTCAAACCATAGCAGCTAATGATGTTGAATGTCTCTTATGTCCTTATTTTCCATCCTTATATTCTATTTGATGAAGTATCTGTTCAAGTCATTTGCCCATTTTTAAACTGAGTTGTTTGATTTCTTGCTGTTGTTTTTGGGGATTTCTTTATATATCCTGGATACAAATTCTTTGTTCAATATAATTTGCAAATATTTTCTCCTGTCCTGTAGCTTTCATCTTCTTAGCAAGGTCTTTTGCAGAGCAAAATTTTCTAATTTTGAGGAAGTTTAATTTGTCAGTTTTTCTTTTTATTGATTATAATTTTGAGGTCAAGTCTAAGAATTCTTTGCCTAATGCTAGATCCTGAAGATTTTCTTCTATTACTTTCTAAATACAATTTTAGGTTTTACATTTAAGTCCATGATCCATTTTGGGTTAATTTTGTGTATAAGGTATGAGACTTATGTTAAGGTTTATTTCTTTATTTCTTTATTTATGCTTATGCATGTCCAATTGCTCCAGTACCATTTGTTGAAAAGTCTGTTTTTGTTATTTGAATTGTTTCTTTCATTGGATTATTTTTGCACCTTTGTTAAAAAATCAACTGGACATATTTGTGTAAATCTATTTCTGGGTTTTCTATCCTATTCCGTTGATCTATGTGTGTATCCCTCTACTAACATAACACATTCTTGATTACTTTAGCTACTATAGTAAATCTTGAAATCAAGTAAAGTCTTCCTCTTTATTCCTCTTTTTTTCCAGTTTGTTTTGTCTATTCTAATTCCTTTGCTTTTCCACATAGTTTTTTAAAAATCTTGTCTATATCTATAAAACAAAAAAATATTACTGGGATTTTGATAGTGATTGTATCAAATCTGTGCATCAATTTTGGAAGATGTACTACATTGAGTCTTCCAACCCATGAACTGGTACACCTCTCTCTGTTTATTTAGGACTTCTTTTCTTTCTTTCATCAGTGTTGTGAAATTTTCAGCATGCAAGTTCTATACATGTTTTGTTAGACTTATTGTAAGCATTTCATTTCTTTGAGCAATTGTAAATGGTATTGTATTTTAAATTTTTGTGTCCACGTGTCTGTTGCCAGTATATAGAGATCCAAATGATTTTTGTATATTTATCTTATATCCTGTGACCTTTCTAAACTCTTTTGTTCTAGGACATTTTTTATAGATTCTTTGAGATTTTCCTATGTAGACAATCATACCATTTACGAATAGAAACAATTTTATTTATTTCTGATCTGTATTTTTTTAATTTGCATTTCTAGCCAGCCTCATTGCACTGGCTAGAACTTTTAGCACTATATTGGATAAAAATGATGAGAGTGGACATCCATGCCTGTTCTCAACCTTAGAGGGAAAGCATTCAGTCTTTTACCACCAAATATGATGTTATCTATAGATTTTCTGTATTTCTCTATTGAAGAAGTTCCCTTTTATTTCTGTTTTTCAAGAATTTTTATCATGAATGAGTGTTAAATTTTGTCAGGTTGTTTTTTCTTTTTTTTTTTTTGCATTGGTTGCTATGATCATGCGCTTGTTCTTCTTTAGTCTGTTAACATGGTACATTACATTGATTGTTTTTTTGAATATTGAATCAGTCTTGCATTACTGGAATCAACCTCACTTGATCATGGTGTATAATTATTTTTTATATGCTTTAGTTCTATTTTGAGAATGTTTTGTTAAGGATTTTTGCATCTATCCTGGCTAGTATTGTGGAAAGTTTTCCGCATGTTGGTTCCAGGTTGGATATGGAATCCAAAAAGAGGACTCTTAGGGTAGTTCACATGAGAGATGGCAGTAGCTTGGGTTAAATGATAGTTGGTACAATCAACAAGGAGATAGAGAATAGTGATTGACTTGAGATGCATTATAAGAGACTACATAGAAGTTGTTGATGTATGGAATATGTGTTGAGGAAGGAGAATATGTCAAAGATGACTCCTAGGTTTTTGGTTTGCATACTAAATGAAAAGAAGTATCATTCACTTTGTTAGTATTAGAGGAATGCCTGGTTCTGGATGGAAAGGGTGAATCATGAGTTGTATACACTAGACATAATGTATATAATGTGCCTTTCTTAATAAGTAGATATGTCACATAGGCAGTTGGGAGCTCAGAGCAGAGGCTTGTGTTGGAAGTCATTTGAGGTAGTAATTAAAGCTCTATAGATTTGTGAAGTTGCCTGGGGAGCAAATATAAAGTGAGGAGATACTGGTGGGGCTAACATTTAATGGGTGAATAGAGGTGGGAGAGCCTGCAAAGGAGGCAAATTTTAGCAGCCAGAGAAATAGGATTAAAACCAAGACAGCATGACATTGTGGAAGGTAAAGTGTAGAGATGTAGAAAGTATTGCCAAAAAGAAAAGAAATTGTCAACAATATAAAATGGTGCTTAGAGGAGAGGTAAAATAAGGACTAAATCATCCATTTGGATTTTGTGACAGGGAAACCACTGGTGATTTTAATGAGAGTTCTTTGGGTGGAATGAGGGGGTGGAAGCCTGAATGGAGTGAAAGATGAGTAGGAGGTGAGGAAGTGGAAACAGTGAATATTGACAACCATTTAAAAGTTTTGGCTGTGAAGGGGAGGAGAGAGGCAGGGCAATAATCGGGTGAAAATATGAGTCAAGGGAGCATCTTTTCTTTTCAGTGTGGAAAGGCTTATGCATGTTTAAATGTTGCTATATTGGGCTTCTTTATAAGTTTTCACTTATGGAAAGATTACAGGACTTTTTAAAAATGCTATTCATTGTTTTACAGGCAAAACAGAAAATGTGAGTCATCCCACAGAACTTGGGAAATGGGAGCCTATAGAACTCCAGTCAGAGCTCAAAACAGAGGAATGGGCTCTTGTGAACTGGATTTGGTGCAGCAGCTGTCATACTTATACAGTTCTGGAGCTAGATCTGCTTACTCAGCACTGTTTCCTGGGGCCCCTCAGTATTGTTTGGGTTTGTCTGACGACCATGCCCTTCCCTCACAACTCTCAACCTCAAGGAGATGAGTGTCTAGCCTTTTACAAGTTTCTCAGTTATGCTACATAAATTCTGTTTCATCCTACACAAATAGTTCAAGTTCAGATACGGTGTTTTGTTCAAAATATATATATGTATATATATTCTCTATATATAGAATATATATATGTGTATATATATTCTATATATATATATATATTCTAGAAACAAATGATAATACATTTCAAAGTTCTTAGCTTAGTTCATTCTCACAATAATTCGGTAGAACACATAGGGCCCATGGCTCACTAATTCTAACATCTACATCCAGGCACTGTATTACATGCTGGTGATATAGATACAGTAGGGAGAGGCTATGCCCTCCAAAAGTTCATAATCCAGAAGAGGAGACCCTGGTAAAACTATATGGTAAATCCTGTGGTAGAGCTATGCCCAAAGTCTATAAGAGCATAAAGAAGGGGATATGCCCCAACCCAACCAGATCTGGGAAAGCTCAACAGGCAAAGCCAGGAGAGTGAGAGAGAGCCAAGTACCAAAGTAAGGAACACACCAAGTGGCATGAAAACTTCAAGGTGTTAGATGTAAATACTAGAGTAAAAATTAGGGTATATGGAATCATAGGAAATGTGTCTGGATAGGTAACCAAGAGCCAAGCTGTAGAGAACCTTGGATGCTTTTTTCCAGAAACTTGGGGTTCACTGCTATATATAGGGAGTAAAGTAACATTAATAGTCATTGTCAGAAGCTACTAACCTCAGGTATTTTAACTTTTTCCTAGGTTGTTTTGGTGTTGGAATTGGATGAAAGTTATTAGGAGTTCTGTTTTGGGTTTCTCATTAGGTTCTGAGCATCTATAAGGGTTCTAGTTTCTGAGGGTGGGGAGGATGAAGGATCTTGTCTGGTGTGAAAGGTCTTTCACGCTGGCTAAGGGAATGGCAGTGAGGACTTTTTTAGGGTGCAATGATAATAGACCTATATGGGAGGAGGAACATTCCAATGTTTTAAGCTTCAGAAAGCATCCTGATAAAGGCAAGAGTTACCAAAAGTATTATGGATAGAAGATAGGCCTTTTTCTTGGTGAAAACTGCTGCCAGGGCCATTTTAAGTGCCGGGTAGATTGTAGAGACTTATTTTTGCAGGCTCTAGTCTATGTCTTATAGTATTAATACTCCATATTAGATGAAATTTTTGTTCTATAAAATTTGAAATGATTTTAATAACTTTCATAATTTTAGGAATAAATTGTGCATTTTGGCCTTAATTATTGAAGTAGATTACTTGACATGATGGTATGCTTTGTAGCCATTTAGTTAAATATTTAGAATATTCAAATTTGAAGGTTTCTTTTTGTATTTTGAAAACAATACAGGGTTTCCAAAATTGTTCTAAAACCTCATAAACATTTACCATTGTGCATATAATTCTCAAAGAATAAAACAGGTTTTTGTGCCAATGGGCATTGCTTGATAGGGAAACTGAGGCAGGAATTGAGGATGAGGATCTTACAAGGCTGCTCAAGTATACAGACACTTGTGTGCACACCCAGTACCAGAGCCTAGTTTTTAAACTTCTCATTTGGTGTTTTTTTAACTAGAAAGTCATACATTTAGAAAGAGATCCTTTAGAAAGTAGATAATTTTGAAGTACATTATCAGTGTACCTTAACAAATATAAATAATATTTTTACCTTCCATATGTATCCAGGTATCTTGAGATTTTTACTGATTCAAGTTAAGGAAAGGGAGTACTCATAAACTCCTAATAGGCCAGGTTTGGAATAGGTATAACAGTTGTTTCATAATTCTTCAATACCTCCTGAAGAGTATTCAAATGGGCCTTGGCCTTCAGACACTGAAATTTAAAGTGAGATTAAACCCTTAACAGATCCTTGACAGGGTAAATGATATAGATCTCCATTATTGAACTTTCCCTAGATAAACAGAATTCATAAAGAATTCCATGCTTAATATATGGATTAAGACACAGCCTTTACAAAACCTATGTTAATAGGCAAATATATGAAATGAGGAGAGGTGGGTCACTGACTATGGTTTGTAATCACCTATGGACAAAACTGATGCTATCTCACAGGTTCCTGTCATCCATATGTGGATGAGAAAAGTATAGCATTTGGTTTTCCTATTTTAGTTTTTTGTCATTTGAACTATAACAGGTCCAGATTAATATGAATTAATGAATTTTAGAATTTCTAAGGAGTCAGGGCATAAGTGTATCAGTTAGAAGCTTTCTGTAATAGAAAACAAGTGGAACTGGCTCTAAAAATAAGAAAAATCCTTATCTCACATAATAAGAGGTCTAGGGGTAGGTTGAGTTCCTGCATTGGTTGAGTCAGAAGCACAAAGGGGTAGTCAAGGATGACTTACCATCTCAGTTTTCTGTCTTCTCTGTGAAGAAAGCTATGGGCTCAGGCTGCCTCTCCTTATGTTCTCAAGATGACTGCCTACAACAATTCAGGCAAAATGTTGCCTGTCCACATCCAGTTGAAGGGGGGCAGGAAAAAAGAGAGAGAACGAGTGTTAGAGCCACTTGTTCAGTATGATTGAGCCTGTCTTAGATCCCCTGCCCACTCCCAGATCCTAGGGGAATACCATGTGTCAATAGATTTGAACTAATCAGCATATACCCCTTGGAGGGACTGGGATCAGCTTTTCCTAATTTACCTCAAGGATAAGTGGTTACTTGAACAAAATTAGGATTCTGTTAGAAAGGAATAAAAAGAGGCACAAGTGATAATCAACCAACAGTGTATACCATATAGGTATATTTGAATTGGTTTGTAGAGGAATTGGGTAGTTTCATGGCCTGGAATTTTTATAGACTGGATTGAAAACACGAATGCAGGAGAATGAATGTAAAATGGGAGACGGGTGCTCTAAAAGCAAAATTTTCTTTAAACTGTATAGGTTAAGACTTAGACTTTAGCATTGACTAAAATACAGAAAATTTGTAAGAGTATTTCTATTAGTAGTAAAAATTAATAATGCATTTGTGTCTTAAGTCTTTTGGATGTCTATCTAAAAGTAAATAAAATCATGCCTTAAAAGGTCAGGAGTAGTTCAGTTGCTCAATACATTTTTCAGCTGGCAACATATCAGAATGTTTCCTGTAGTGCATTTTTATTGTAAAAGAAGGAAATACATAAAACAATTTTATAACAATGAATAGAAGACTAGAAACCCTTGACTGGCTGGAAGAAAGCCACTAACTTACTTTGGCACTTGATGAAAGGCAGATAAGAGATTTTTTAAAAATGATATTAAATATATTCCTTGCAACATTTACCTAATTATATACACAAATATACTATAAAAGGCTATAGATGAAACTATCCTAGAGATATGATCTATTATCACAAGTACACAGGTTCTGTGTTATGTGTGACTTATTCATCTACCCAGAACTGACATACTCAGCCTTGTAGTATCTGGTGCAGCATACCCCTGGCAACTGTTGGATTAGTTGAATTGATGTTAAATATTTTCACTGTCACCCCTGCATCCATCCTTTAATCCATTCATTATTTCAGAAAACATGTATCAAGTTCTCACTCTATGTCATGTATTATATCAGGTTTTGGAGATACTGAGATGAAAAAATATCGTTCCAGTCTTCATCAAGTTTAACGTGTAGACAGGGTGCATTCATATAAGTAAATGCCATATAATGTCATGATTCTTATAATAGAACCACATACAAGGAGTTGGGGGAGTACAGGGGAAGATGCGGCTAAGTCAGCCAGATGAAGTCGCTGAAGGCTTTGTGAAGACAGGATATTTGAACTGACTCTTGGAGAATGAGAAAGAGTTTATAAGGTGCCAAGAAAGTAAGGAGAGGAAGGGATGGCATTTTAGCCAGAGGGAGTGGAAATTACAAGTAATTTGGTAGAGCTTAAGAATAAAATGTGAGGATGGAAATCCTGAAAATGAGGATGGGCAGGAAACTAGAATATTTGGGGAGTGGGGTGGGGATCAAGGAGATGCAAATGCTAGAAGACCAGGAGAGACAAACAATTTGATTTGTCCGAAATCCAGATGCTTTGCATATTTACAGAGTAAGTTTATTTTGCTTAAAAAATGGCAGGGCAGTCAATTATCCCCTCTTCTTAATAGGCAATATCAGTTAAGATTATGTTTATAAGTAACAAAAATTCCTGAATAAATAGGGGCTTAAATAAATTAGATTTTTTTCACATAAGAAGGTATCTAATATAGATAGTTCAGAGCAGATGTGGAAACTCAAGGATGTCATTACAACTCATTCTCCTTGAATATTTCTACTCTGTTAAGCTTATCATTGTGCTGTGTTCCTTGTGATCACAAAATAAATGCCCCTTAAAACACTAAGCATTACATTCAAGTAGTAGGTTAAAAAAAAAGAGGAAAATTCAAAAGGCACACGCCTGCTAGTTTTCCACACTTTGAAGGAACTTTCAAACGAAGCCTGATACTATGACTTCCATTTTTATCTCAGTCCCCAGGTCTGTAACATCATCACCCCCATATGCAAGGGAACCTTGAAAGTGTGTATTATTAGCTGAGCACATTGCTTCTCTGAACCAAATTTAGGTTTTGTTGGTAATGAAGAAAGGAAGATAAACAGTGGATAGATAGACAGTAGTCAGCTACATAAGGTGTTGAGGCTAATAGCCCTGAACAGTAATTCCCATTCCATCCCCTCCCCTCCTCCTTACCCGTTACCACACTTGACATCAGGTAAAGTGGAAAGTGCTCAGACTAGAATATGGGATTTGGCTACTGACTGTGACACTTGTACAGATCACTGACCCTTATTGAGGCACAGTGTCCTTATATAAAACCTCTCATAATATGTTTGCTATGAGATTTATGAAGAAGTATATACCCATTTATAATCTTAAGGATGCCCTTGTTTATTTTAACCAAAATTCACCTAGACTATTGGTTCTTAAACTCTAGAGTGCATCACAGTTACATGGAGGATTTGTTAAAATATTAATACATATTTCTGGATCTTAACCCCAGAGTTTCCGATTCACTAGATCTGAAGTGGGGCTTGAGAAATTGTATTTCTAAAAAGTTCTCAGGTAATGCTATTTATGCTGATGAGTGACCACACTTGAAGAACTAGACAAAAGGTGGTGGGGATGCAACAGCAATAGCACTCTTTGAAGAAATAACTCTGGATGATTTATAAGTAAAACCAACTGAATATATGCCTTATTCATGAAAAGTTTTCTCTTCTTCATTTATTCCTTTCACAATGTTAATATTTGTGAAGGCCTCACTATAGGATTGGCAGTGTGCTAACCACTCTAAATGTTGTACCTTAATTAATTATATTGGAATCCCACTGCTGAGCTCTATTATCATGACCATTTTACAGATGAATACATTTAGAAAGGTAACTTAGTTACCTAAGATCACATTAGTAGAAACTGCATGAACTGGGATTCAAAAAGTCTTGAAGATTATAGTTTACAAATTCTTAACTATTAATATTAAATAATACTACCATATGCCAGTAAGTTGGATGGCAAAGAAGCAATGACACCACTGGAATAGACCAATTATAACCTCTTACGTGAATCACAATTTCTTCTCCCTTTCTCGTTGTCTAGTTAAGTGTTCTGCCTTGGATCAATCTGCACCTTTGGCTTTTCCCTGCCTACTTCCTCCAGTCTGTTTGGGAGAACAATAGTCACATCATTTTTCTCATTTAATGCAGATGAATATGGGACTATCTCCTTTCATCTTACATAAGTAGAGAAATACCAGCTAGTGGACCAAATACAGCTTGCTGTGCTTCTTTAAATTTGCAACTAAGGATAGATTTCATGCTTTAAAATAGTTGAGGAAAAAACACAAAAAGGGATATATTTCATGATACCTGAAATACATAAAATTCAAATTTCAGTATCTATAAATTAAGTATTAATAGAACACAGCTATACTCATTTACTTATATATTGTCTATGGCTACTTTGTACTACCGTGGTAGAGCTGAGTGTTTGTAATGGAGACATATGGCCTGCAAAGCCTAAATTATTTGGTCTGTAGAACTTTATAGAAAAGTTTGCCAACACCATTGATTGATAACTATGTTTTTCATACACTATGTTGAAATACAAATATACACAAAATATTGTCCCCAAGAAATTTTAATTTTCTGCATTAATATGTATCCTCACTGATTTTGAAATTAGCAATGTGCCTTAATTTTAAATTGTATCTCTGCTAATCTTTTGCTGATCCTTCCCTTCTTCAATTCTTGGCTTGATATATTAAGAGATCGACAGACATGACTGCATCCAGACAAGGAAATACCTGCTGGGCAAGGATCTGGAAACTAAATGTCACAAGGGACATAGGAAGCTGTTTTTTGGATGCTTACTATTGTACACGCACTTCCTGCATTATCTGCTTTAATTCCCATAACGATGTTATGAAAAGATGTTCTCATATTACTGTGATTGCAAATTAGAAAACTGAGGCTTAGACTTGTCCAAGGTCATAGCTAGAACACAATGGTACTAAAAATTGAACCCAGGCAGTCTACCTGCTGAGTCTACAAGCTTAACCAGCTGGGAGAGGGGAAGATTTAAGAAGGTCTAGGAGAGCTATTTTTAAATCTTTAAGGGGATATCATGAGGAAAAGTGGGTAGATGTAGTTTGAACAAATCTAGAGGGTGGAAGTTGTAGGAAAGTAGCTTTTAATTTAATATTAGGAAGAAAACTTGACAGAGCTGCCCATTAAAAGTAACAGGTTGTCTTATGAGGCAGGTAGTATTTTCTGTTACTATAGGTGTTCAAGCCAAGAGTAGATATCAAACATGCCTGTTTTGGAACGGGAAGTTGAACCACTTCACTTTAAAAGCTTCTTTTTGAAATACTTGAGTCCTTCTAGCTGTTTGACAAATTAAATAAATCACCATAAAGCAAAGAGGAATTATTTTTTTTTAATTATTTTATGGAGACTAATACCTTTTGTATTATCCTGGCTGGAGCTAGAGCCCATTGTTTGAAGTGAAGTATTACAAGAATGGGAAAACAAGCACCACATGTACTCACCATTAAATTGGCACTAATTGATCAACACTTATGTGCACAAATGGATGTGCACATTCATCTGGTGTCAGGCAAGTGGGAGGTGGGAGAAGATGGGTAAATTCACACTTAATGGGTGCAATGCACACTTTCTGGGGGATGGGCTCACTAGTAGTTCTGACTTGGGCAGTGCAAAGGCAATACATCTAACCAAAGTGTCTGTACACCTGTAATATTCTGAAATTTAAAACAGTGAATTAATTAAATGAATAAAGAAAAAATTATTTTATTTTTTGAGACAGAGTCTTGCTCTGTTGCCTGGGCTAAAGTGTAGTGGCATCATCATAACACCCTGCAACCTCAAATTCCTGGGCTCAAGTGATCCTCATGGCTCAGCCTCCTGAATAGCTGGGAATACAGGCCCAGGGCACCATGCCTTGCTAACTGTTTTATTTTTTGAGTGAGTCTTGCTGTGTTGTTCAGGCTGATCTGGAACTCTGGCTTCAAGTGATGCTCCCACCTCAGCCTCTCAAAGTGCTGGCATTACAGGCGTGAGCCACTACACCCAGCCAGCAAATAATTCATTAAGAAAAGAAACTTGGAAACAACTTGTAATGTAGCAGTCCCCAACCATTTTGACACCAGGAATCAGTTCCATGGAAGACAATTTTTCCATGGACCCAGGCAGGGGGGCTGGGCAGTGAGGGTTGGTTTCAGGATGATTCAAGTGCATTACATTTATTGTGCAGTCAAACCCCTCTGCTAATGGTAATCTGTATTTGCAGCCACTCCCCAGTGCTGGCATCACCACCTCAGCTCCACCTCAGATCATCAGGCATTAGATTCTCATAAAGAGTGTGCAACCACAGCATGGATCCCTCTCATGTGTAGTTTAGGGTTCGTGCTCCTATGAGAATTTAATGCCACAGCTGACCTTACAGGAGGGAGAGCTCAGGCAGTGATGGGAGCAATGGGGATGGGGAGCAGCTGTAAATACAGATGAAGCTTCGCTCGCTTGCCCATCACTCACCTCCTGCTGTGTGGCCAAGTTCCTAACAGCTACAGACCAGTAGCAGTGCAGGCCCAGGGATTGCGGACCTCTCAGTTGTAATGGATAGCATCAGTTTATTCAAAATTAACCTCAAAATGTTTTGCTGGTTTATCTTAACTGCTTCATCTGTAAACTCATCAGAGAATTTGGAAAAGTAGATTAAAAAACTCAGCTTTCTATAGGGAATACTATATTACTATGAAAATGTAAAACAATTCCTTCAGAGCCTGCTGTAAAGACAACCCAAGTGACCACAGGCCTCGGAAATCTTGTGGTCTTCAATGTAGATCTATTCCATTCATTGTATAACATAATTGCTAATTTTGTAAGAAGCACAAGTAAAGAGGCCTTTTAGGAAATGGTTGATTAGGAAATGATAAGTATTTAAAACTGTGTGTGTGTGTGTGTGTGTGTGTGTGTGTATTTGTTTGTGTGACACCTGAAATTCTGTGTTTTTCCCTACTCTGAGTCATAAGTGCTAGAGCAAGAAAGGCTTTTTTCCCTTCAAATACAGGTTTATTTTTAGTGTTTGTCTGAGCTACTACATACCAAGAAGCTAAGTGCCTTAGAAATATAAATTCTCCCTTGGCTCTTTGGGGATTTTATTTTCTCTCTAGTAGACATTCCCTCCTACATTCTTCCTTTAGTGTCTCGCCTACATTTTCTCACAAAGCCAAAAGCTTTTTTGACTTTCTTAATTTATTCAGTACAATGAAAAAAAAGTAACAGTAGAAATTATAATATTATAGTATTGGGCTGATTTTGAAGTTTTCTCTAGGTCATTTAACATAGACCACATAGGGCCTTCAATATTATCAAAGAATTACTTTTTTAAACTAATGAATACATTGAAGGAAAAGTTATTCAAGAATTCTTTTAATTTTTATTTCTCTCTATCCAGAAATAAATCTATTTTTGAATTTTAAAATCTCAGCAGTTATTAAATAAAAAAAATCTCATTTGCCTAAAATTGAAATTGAGGGGAAAAGGATTCATTTTCTCCTGTTTTCTATAAGCTCTGGTTCTACAATTCTCATTTCTCCAGAATAGTTTTATCTTAACAACATAAAATCTAATCTCAACTCTATTATCATGACCTATAATGTACTCACAAATGTTATGTAAATTTTAAAGCAGATTTTTAATGCATCACGCTGCTTTTTCATGCTTATGTCTATATCTCCTTTATGAGAAACAGTATATGTCTTACTTGATTGCTTACTGTTTGCTAAGCATACCTCAAACTTTCTTAAGTCTGTACTTTTGTTGATTTTCTTTCTCCTTTTAAAGTCACTAAAGGACAGATTTTTTACTACATTTTTTATTATATGTGAAAAATGACAAACATTGGGAATGGATATTACAGTTTTTTAAAATAGTGCCACCTTTGTATCTCTCATGTTATTTAACACAATACCCTCGATTTATCATCAGTTCATCTTTTAGGTCCTGGGCCCCTAGTGGAGTCAGATATTCTGATAGGTAACCCCTAAAAGGAAGGCTTTTTTCCACCTCAAACAGTTTAAAATCTAGTGAATTGCAATCCCCATACATCTTAGATGTTTGATAAATGTTGAAAATAGTTTATGGCAGAGTTGGTGAATTCTGCCTGAGAACCCGGAAGGTCTCTGTTCCCTATCCCCAAATAAGGTTTATTACTGTGGTTAATATACCACCATGGGTAATTATTATTTTGCTAAAAAGGATCTTTTTCCTAAAGAATTTATTTTAAAATGAATATGCAAATATAGAGAGTAATATTTTGGTGGAAATTAGATGTTTTCCTATCTCAGTACTCGGCACATAGGAAGCTGCTATGGTCTGAATGTTTGTGTCCTCTCAGAATTCCTATGTTGAAGTCCTAACCCTCAAGGTGATGGTATTAGGAGGCAGGACTTTTGAGCAGTGGTTTGGTCATGAGATCTGAGCTCTCATGAATAGAATTAGTGCTCTTATAAAAGTGACCTCTCAGAGAGATCCCTTGCCCCTTCCACCGTGTGAGATTACAGTGAGATGACAGCCATCTATGAGGAAGCAGGCCCTCACCAGTCGTCAAATCTGCTAGAGACTTGATCTTGGATTTCCCAGTCTCCAAAGCTGTGAAAAAGAAATGTATGTTGTTTATAAGCCACCTAGTTTATGCTATTATGCTATGGCAGCCGAAATAGACTAAAACAGAAGCACTCAATAAAAAATTATTGGATGAATGAATGAAAGGCAGATGAAATCCTTAAACATCTAGAATAGTGGTCCCCCACCTTTTTGGCACCAGGGACTGGTTTCATGGAAGAAAGTTTTTCCATGGCTCGGGGTTGGGGGGGCCGGGGATGGTTTAAGTATGATTCAAGTGCATTACATTTATTGTACACTTTATTTCTATTATTATTACATTGTCACTTGCCACTTACTGATAGGGTTTTGATATGAGTCTGAAAGCACTTGATTTATTATGGTCTCTGTGCAGTCAAACCTGCTAATGATAACCTGTATTTGCTGCTGTTCCCCAATGCTAACATCACCGCCTCAGCTCCACCTCAAATCATTAGGCATTAGATTCTCATAAAGAGCATGCAACCTAGATCCCTTGCATGCACAATTTACGGTAGGGTTCATGCTCCTATGAGAATCTAATGCTGCTGCTGATCTGACAGGAGGTGGAGCTCAGGTGATGATGTGAGTAATGGGGAGTGGCTGTCAATATAGATGAAGCTTTACTGGCTCACCCATTGCTCACCTCCTGTTGTGAGATCCAGTTCTTAACAAACCACAGACTGGTGCCAGTCCACAGCCTGGGGGGTTGGGGACCACAGATCTAGACAGTATCAGTCTTTAGGGCAGGTAAAAAAGAAAGAGGAGTAGAGGGAGTGTCCCGATGGAATGGGGGAAGCTCTAAAAGGACTAGTGGGATTTGTCCTCAACTATTTTAATCTGCTTAGTATTGGCAAGAAGGAATGAAAATAAGGCATGTTTCTCATTGGTACAGCTGAATCTGATTAAATATAATTTTTCAGCATAACATAGAATGTATTCCTCTATAGACAGTTGATTTTTCTAGAATCTCAGGGGAAAAATGAAAGATGTTTTCTGAGATGACAGTTTTCTCTGTGTTCCTTGGAAAACAAGTTTAAATAAAGTGAACTCCCCACACGGAGTCTCAGATTCTTGAAGCTTTTATAATTGATAGAGATTTTCAAAAAGATATTTTTCTCTGTATTTTTCCCTTAATGCATTCCTCATATAAAGTATTAGAAGACAAAAGAAGAGAAAGAGAGTCTCTCTGGTTTTGGTGAGGAGATAAACCAGGATTCAGTACTAGCAAGCAGACATAAGCAGTGATCTTGGTCATAGCCATCCCAGCACCTTACCTAAGACATCACTTGCCCTGGCTGGAGGCCACCTCTCTGTGGTCACTTCGTTTATTATTTTATTTTTAAAATAAAAAATTTAGAGAAAGAGTCTCATGATGTCACCCAGGCTGGAGTATAGCCACAGAATCATAGCTCACTGCAGCCTCGAACTCCTAGGCTCCAGTGATCCTCCTGCCTCAGCCTCCTGAGTAGCTAGGACTATAGATGCATGCCACCATGCCTGGCAATTTTTTTTTATTTCAAAATATTAGGGGGGTTATACATGTTTTTGTTACATGGATACCTTGTATAATGCTTAAGTTGAGGCTAATTTTTTTTGTAGATACAGGATCTTACTCTCTCACCCAGGCTGGAGTGCAGTGGTGTGATCATAGCTCATTGAAACCTCAAACTCCTGGCCTCATGTGATACTCCCACCTTGGCTTTCCAGAATGCTGGGATTACAGAACATGAGCCACCATGTCTGGCCTCTGTGGTCACTTTAGGTACTAGAGCAGAGGCTGAGCAACAAAGGAGACTGAATCTCAATTCTTTTTTTGATGGTGCTACCTGAAGAATCTTAAATAATTTTGATATATGAACCAAACTTTTATTAAGGTATTATGGGTAATCTAATTTGTTTTAATTTGGAACAAAGGAGAGAAACCAATTCTGTACTTTTTTTTTTTGCAAGTGAAGAATAAAGTTTTCTTTGAGTTTCTGATTTACAGGCTTTAAATAAAGAGGCTTCAACTAAAGCAATTATTATATATATACTGCTCTATACACTTTACAAAGCCTTGCTCCAAGAGAGAACTATTTTTCCCAAAGAACTAATGATTAAAGATAACAAATTTTTTAAAAATGTTGAAATTACATTTAAAATTATAACATTTTGTAGTTATTGCAACTCTGTAAGCTAATCAGAGCCTAGAGGGAGTGTGTTATAACTTCAGTTCTGCCACTGATGTGTTGGGTGGCCTTGAATAAGGCAGAAAATTGCTCTTTGCCTTAATTTTCTCTTATATAAAACAAGAATACAATAATTTTCTGGCTTACCCTGAGAAATAGCTGGAAAATTACTTCCAAGCATTTTAACATTTATAAAATGCTACCATAGTCTTTAAAAAATCACTTTGGTTGATTTCTGATAAGAAAATAATATACATGCCAATAGGATTGTTTTTAATGTATAGAAATACAGACACTAAAATAAAATGTTTATAATACTATTATCCTCAAAAGGCTCACGCTGGGTGAAGTTCATGGACACACTCAAGGGGATACATAATGACTGACTCTTGGCAAATTTTAGGTGAATTGGCCTTGTAAGGGTTCAAAGCTTTCATCATGCCTCAGAGGAACATCTGACTCCCCAAAAGTTAAGAACCACTTACCACACAGTAACAAACTGTTATTACTTTGCTATGTGCTCTTCCATTCTCTTCAGTGCATACATATACATGCACACACACATAAATATTTACTATAAAATATGCATTATGCAAAACATAGTATTTAAACATTAGATATTATAAATATTATCCTATATAATTTTATTCTAAAAAGATTTTAATGGCTGCTTTGTGTTCAACTACATAGATATGTTATGACTACTTGAACATTTAGTATATTCACATTTTGCTATTATAAATAAAGCTTTTATAAATTTCTATTTATATAAATGTTTATGTATACCTCTTCTTAATTCTTTAACATGATTACCTAAAAGTTGCTGCTTTGATCATTTATAACAATATGGATTCCATTTATTGGTTTTTCTATATTATTCCACAAGAATACAGATTGTTCATTCTGAAGAAGATCACCTTTTAGAAGCTAATTTTCTTAGAAAATAACTTTAAATTGAATATGGATGTTCTGTTTATATTGGTCTACTGAAACAATAAGTTTGATGATTGCAGAAATATATTCACTGTGTTATTTTTTTCAGGTTTTGCAATTTTAAGTCTGTGAGGATTGCCTTGGCTATTTTTAAATCTTGAAAATCTAACATTAGAAGGAAGTAAAAGTAATCTGACTCCTCGGTTTTTGGTCTTAACTATCTGCAGAAAAATCATATTCTTCAAGTAAGATTTATTAAAAGGGTCATTTATCTCATCAAGAATTAACAGAGAAATACTAAAATAATGGTGTAATTTTTTTATCTATATCTTTTATGAAATAAAATAGGACTAAACCAGGTTACACAGCACATTTCCTATCAGCCACATTCTTTTGCTATAAGCAAAAAAAAAAAAAAAAAAAGTCCTTCTGGTGTGTTTTCTGCTTGAATATATCTGTCATCACTTGTTCCAGAGAACAGCTTCCATTCATTTTGTGTTTATTTTTATGTCTCTCCTGCCATGGCTACCTTGGCAGTCTTGTTGACCTTTCTAAGACTTGTGGATTGTCCATTCCTTAGTAAGTAATTTTTCACTGGCAACTAGCATATTTCATTTATGAAATGACCTTTCCAATTTTTGTTTTTTAATGATATGTTCCCAATAGTTGCCTCATTCTTCATAAAGCCAGGTGCTGTCCAATATTTTATAATTTCTCTACCACAGTGAGAAAGTATCACTTGCTTTTTAAAAAACATTGAATTGGAATTGCAAGGAATTTGTTTATAATCTGTTGATTCCTGTGGAAGTTATTTCAAAGGATGTTTTTGTTCTGTTTTTCCATTTTGTAATTCTAGGTGCCTATAGGCTTTTTTTGCTCAATAGATCCTGTTATCATCTCAAATTCTTCATACCCAAGACCACTGGAGGGCAACCCATTACCCTTTTCTTTGCCCTTATTTCTCTCAGTTTAAGTCTGGGTTTCCAGCTTTCTAGGCTAGAAACGTTAGCCTCTCTTTTATTCTCTATATGCTTGATGATCCTCTGCCCAGATTTCAGAATGTTTAAAATTCTGCATGTTTTCCCATGTTCAATAGAAAGTCTCAAAAATGCCAGAAATGTGATGTTCTTTCCAATTTCTGAGTCTATATCTTTCATTTATATGTGGCACATAAACCTTTTGAAAGACCAGGTATGATCCCTATTTTTGGTTCAGGAAATATTATAACTAGCCCTACATGGTGTCTGTCGCCAAACTTGCCTTTGTAAAAATATCTTTCAATTTCAATTCCTGATGTCATACTTCTTCTTCACATTCCAGAAATATGCTATAGCCTCCCAGATGGCCTCTTTACCACCAATAAATTCATCTTCCAGTCCTTCCTTTATAATACTTTCCAGCTAATCATTTGAAAGTACCATTTAAGACATGTTTTCTCCTCAGAAACTATAACTGTCTATTGTTTTCTGTAATGGCTTTGAACCATGATCCCATGAGTCTTAGGGTTCTTCTGTTCTAGTACCTCAAAAAGCACTTCATGTGAGAGAGAGACAGTGAGGAGAAGGTTAAGCTACTGGACTTTGGCCTAATCACTGCTGCAATCAGAATGGCTTCATTTTTATCTGAATTATATATTGGGGCTTGCTGCTAATGCATACACTGTGACATATGTATCTCTTGCCTTTTTCAGTTTTAAGCTAATTATGATGAAAGAACAGTAAATACTATTTCTATGAGATAGTGTACAATATTATATATTATGTGCCTCATCAGTAAATACTGTATATGTACCAAGTTCATTAAATGCATATTAAGTGAACAAACTAATTGTTTCCCTCTCCCAGTCTGGTAAAGAAGATATATTATCCCATTTTTTGTGTGTGGACACAGATTTAGGGAAATTAAGTGAATTCAAACTGAGGTCTGCCTTATCCACAAGACTCATATCTTTCCTGGGCCACGTTAATGGAGGCAGAGTATATAGGAAACCTCCCCTATTTCTTTCCACTTTTTATATAAGAGACCCTTTCCTAGGCACTAATCTCCTCATGTTCTCCTATTTTATTCTGCTGCAGACGCCAGACTCTCAGTATGTTTTTCTCACCTTTAGTAGCTGGAGAGACTACTGCTAGCATTTGAAATGTATCCCCTCACAAGCTGTCTGTGGAATGGAACTAAACTTCCTGATTTCTCACTTTCCACAGACCCTTTTCCTTTTAAGGTTTTGTTGATGGTGACTGTGGAGAAATGGAATAAGTTAATAGATGAACAAAATGGGGAAATTCAAAATTATAAAATCTTATAAATTCCTTCAGTCTTGACCATCCCTATCCATAAATCTCGAATGACTCTGAATTGGGTCATTTAAGCCCATAAATTTTTATCTCCAGTTATTAGTCTCTTGTGTTTGGTGTTCACCAAGGCTCTGCTCCTCCTTCACTTTAGTAAGGATGTTGTATCCTCTCCTCTTATCAAGTTGAAGGTGCAATCAAGACAAAATATTTGATGTCACCTTGTGTAACATATGTAGTGTATGTTTCTGAGAACCTCCATCAAGAAAACAAATCCACTACATCTCTTCCTACCAATAATTTCAATCTTTAATTAATTCAACAAACAATTTATGAATAACTACTGAAGATTATTGTCAGAGGCTGCACTAGGAAATTTTATTAAAACTTGAAAGGCCATCGCCCCTACCTTTAATGAGCTTGCAGTTAGCTGGGAGCAACAAACAAATATATATTAAGTAAAATATAATTGTTACACTAGTAGTTCTCTGTGGGAACATTGGAGAACATGCATTTAAATTTTCAAGGGAGGAAGGGAAGGCTTCATGAAAGAGATAGATTCTGAATAGCCAAAGCAACCTTAAGCAAAAAGAACAAATCAGGAGGCATCATTTTAGCAGACTTCAAGCTATACTACAAGGCTATAGCAACCAAAACAGCATGATATGGGTATAAGAACAGAGATATAGACCAATAGATCAGACAATGAAAGCAAATATAAAGTCATCCTCATATTGCCATCTGATCTTTGACAAAGCAGACAAAAACATACAATGGGGAAAAGAATCCATATTCAATAAATGGTGCTGGGAAAATTGGATAGGCACATGTAGAAGACTGAAACAAGGATCCACACCTTTTACCATTCACAAAAATTAATTCACTATGAATAACATATTTAAGCCAAAGGCATGAAACTATAATAATTCTGGAAGAACAGATTGAAGAAACTCTTACAGATGTTGGCCTAGGAAAGAATTTATGAAGAAGACCCCAAAGGCAATCACAGCAACAACAAAAATAAATAAATGGGACTTCATCAAATTAAAAAGCTTCTGCACAGCCAAGGAAACAATCAATAGAGTGAATAGACAACCTACAGAATGGGAGAAAACATGTGCATATTACATATGTGATAAAGGTCTAATAACCAGAATCTACAAAGAACTCAAGCAAATCAGCAAGAAAACATGAAACAACCCCCCCCCCCCAAAGGTGGGCAAAAGACATGAACGGATGCTTATCAAAAGAAGACAGACTAATGGCAAAAAAAATATGAAAAAATGTTCAACATCTCTAATCATCAGGGAAATTCAAATCAAAACCACAATGAGACATCACCTAACTCCAGTGAGAATGGCTTTTATCACAAAGTTCTAAAACAACAGATGATGGCATGGATGCAGAGAGAAAGGAATACTTATACACTGTTGGAGGGACTGCAAACTAGTATAACCTTTATGGAAAATGGTATGGAGATACCTCAAAAAACTAGAAATAGACCTATGATTTGATCCAGCAATCCCACTACTGGGTATTTACCCAAAGGAGAAAAGAAGATATTTTATAGAAAAGACACTTGCCCTTGAATGTATATAGCAGCAAAATTCACAATCTGAAAGATGTGGAAATAACTCAAGCACCCATCAATACATGAGTGGATTAATAAAATGTAGTGTATGTTTACCATGGAACAATAGTCAGCCATAAAATAAAATGGTAAAATAATACCTTTTTTAACAACCTGGATGGAACTGGAGACCATCCTCCTAAGTGAAGAATCACAAGAATGGAGAGACAAACACCACACATACTCACTATTAAATTGGAACTAACTGATCAACACTCGTGTGTAGTTATGGTAATAAAGTTCAATGGAAATCAAGCTAGTGGGAGGAGGGAAGAGGGAATGGGTTAATTCACACCTAATGGGTACAATGCACACATACAAAAGTACTTCATGTACCCAAAACGTTTGTACCCCAGTAATATTCTGAAATAAAAACATAAATAAATAAAATTAAAATAAGAAAAAAACAACCAGAAATCATAACACAGCAGCAGCAATAAGTCCTTAACTATCAATAATAACATTGAATGTGAATGGACTAAACTCTCCAATGAAAAGACATAGAGTGGCTGAATAGATTTAAAAAGAAAAAGAGCCAAATATATATTGTCTGTAAAAAACACACTTTACCTATAAGGACATATATAAGCTGAAAATAAAGGAATGGAAGAAGATATTCCATGTAAATGAAAAGCAAAAACGACCAGGAATAGCTATACTTCTATCAGATAAAATAGATTTTAAGACAAAAACTGTATAAAGAGACAAATAAGGTCATTATATAATGGTAAAGGGTTCAATTCAGCAAGAGCATTTACCAATTCAAAATATATTGCCCCCAACACTGGATCACCCAGATATATAAAGCAAATATTATCAGAGCTAAAGAGAGAGACAGACCCCAATACAATAATTCCTGGAGACTCAACAATCTACTTTCAGCCTTGTACTGATAATCCAGAAAAAAATCAACAATGGAACATTGAACTTACTCTACGCTATAGACTAAATGGACCTAATAGATATTTAGAAAATATTTCATCCAACAGCTACAGAATTCACATTCTTCTCCTCAACTCATGGATCAGTCTCAAGGATAGACTTTATGTTAGGCCACAGAACAAGTCTCAAAACATTCAAAAAATGGAAATCATACCAAATATTTTCTCAGACCACAGTAGAATAAAACTAGAAATCAATAACAAAAGGAATATTGATAAATATAGAAACACATGGAATTTAAACAATATGCTCCTGAGTGATCAGGTCAATGAAGGGATAAGAAGGAAATTAAACATATTCTCAAAATGAATGAAAATGAAAACACAACATATCAAAGCCTATGGGATAAAGAAAAATCAGTAACAAGAGGAAAGTTTATAGCAATAAGTGCCAAAATTAATAGAACAAAAGAAATAATATAGATCAGAACAGAAATAAATGAAACTGAAACAACAAAATGTTTATGGCAGTGTAATTCACAATTGCAAATATGTGGAAACAACCCAAGTGCCCATCAATACATAAGTGTATTAGTAAGATGTGGTATATGTATACTAGGAAGTACTACTCAGCCATAAAAAATGGTGAACTAATACCCCTTGTATTAACCTGGATGGAGCTGGAGCCCATTCTTCTAACTGAACTATCATAAGAGTGGTAAAACAAACACCACATGTACTCACCATTACATTGGTACTAAATGATCAACACTTATGTGCACCTATGGAAGTAACATTCATTGGGAATTGGGCAGGTGAGAGTGGGTTGCAGGGGATGGGTAAATTCACACCTAATAGGTGCAATATATGCTGTCTGGGAGATGGGCATGCTTATACCTTTTACTCAAGTGGTGCAAAGGCAATTCATTTAAGCAAAGCATTTGTACCCCCAAAATATTCTGATGTAATTAAGAAAATAACTTTAAATTTAAATTAAATTAAATTTTAAAAATACAAAAAGGTGAACAAAACAAAATGCTAATAATTTGAAAAGAAAAACAGAATAAAATAGACACACCTTTAGCCAGGTGAAAAAAGAGAGAAGACCCAAATAAATAAAGTCAGAGATGAAAAAGCAGACATTACAACTGATACTGAAGAAATCCAAAGGATCATTGGAGATTACTATGAGCAACTATATGCCAATAAATTGTTAAACCTAGAAGAAATGAATAAATTCCTAGACAAATACACCCTACCAAGATTGAACCAGGAATAAATCCAAAAAATAACAAGTAATGAAATAGAAGCAGTAACAAAAAATCTCCCATCAAAGAAAAGCCCAGGACTGGATAGCTTCACTGCTGAATTCTACCAAGCTTTCAAAGAAGAACTAATACCAATCCTATTCAAACTATTCCAAAAAATTGAGGAGGAAGGGATACTACTGAACACATTCTAGAAGCCTAAATATCACCTTGAAACCAAAACCAAAGACATAAAAAAAAAAAACTATAGCCCAATATCTCTGATGAACATAGATGCTAAAATCCTTGATAAAATAATAGCAAACTGAATTCAACAACACATTAAAAAGATTATTCCCTATGATCAAATGGGATTCATTACAGGTTTGCAAAGATGGTTCAATATATGCATATCAATGTGATACATCAAATCAACAGAATGCAGGACAAAAAAAACACATGATCATTTCAACTGATGATGAAAAATCATTTGATAAAATTCAACATCCTTTCATGATAAATACTCTCAGAAAACTGGGTATAGAAGGAACTTACCTCAACACTATGAAAGCCATATATGGCAGACCCACAGCTAGTATCATACTGAGTGGGGAAAAGCTGAAAGCCTTTTCTATAAGATCTGGAACAAGACAAGGATGCCCACTTTCACTACTGTTATTCAGCATAGCACTCGTAGTTCTAGATAGAGCAGTTCCACAAGAGAAAGAAATAAAGGGCATCCAAACTGGAAAGGAAGAATTCAAATTATCCTTGTTTGTGATGATATAATATGATGTTATATCTAGAGGAACTAAAAACTCCACCCAAAATCTATTAGAACTAATAAACAAATTCAGTAAAGTTGCTGGATGCAAAATCAACATACAAAAATTAGTAGCATTTCTATGTTCCAACAGTAAACAATCTGAAAGAGAAACCAAGACAGTAGTCCCATTTATAATAGCTACAAATAAAGCAAAATATCTAGGAATAAATTTAACCAAGGAAGTTAAGTATTTCTATAATGAAAGAAGTTGAAGAGAACACAGAAAAATGGAAAGCTATTCCATGCTCATGGATCAGCTTGTTAAAATGCTGCATTGTTAAAATGTCTGTACTACCCAAAGCAATCTGCAGATTCAATACAATTGCCATCAAAATACCAATGACATTTTTCACAGAAATAGAAAAAAAAAATCCTAGAATTTATATGGAACCAGAAAAGACCCAGAATAGCCAAAGCCATCCTGAGCAAAAAAACAAAACTGGAGGAATCATGTTATCTGTCTTTACTACAGCTCTGTAGTATTATACTACAGAGCTGTAGTTACCAAAGCAGAATGGTACTGGTATAAAAAGAGACACATATATCAATGAGACAGAATAGAGAGCCTGGAAATAAATTCACACATCTATAGTGACTTATCTTTGGTGCCAAGAACATACAGTGGGGAAAGAACAGTCTCTTCAATAAATGGTGCTGGGAAAACTGGATATCCATATGTAGAAGAATGAAACTAAACCCTTATCTCTCATCAGAAAATGTTGGAAAAACCCTTATAGACATTGGTCTAGGTAAAGAATTTATGAAGAAGACCCCAAAGGCAATCACAGCAACAATAAAAATAAATAAGTGGGACCTCATCAAATTAAAAAGCTTCTGGACAGCCAAGAAAACTATCACAAGAGCAAATAGACAACCTACAGGATGGGAGAAAATGTTCACATATCACACCTCCAATAAAAGGCTGATAACTAGAATCTATGTAGAACTCAGGAAAATCAGGAAGAAAAAAATCAAACAGCCCTGTCAAAAAGTGGGCAAAGGACATGAACAGAAACTTTTCAAAAGAAGATAGACTAATGGCCAAGAAATATATGAAAAAATGCTCAACATCTCTAATCATCAGGGAAATGCAAATCAAAACCGCAATGAGATATCACTTATCTCCAGTGAGAATGGCTTTTATCAAAAAGCCCCAAAACAATAAATGTTGGTGCAGATGCGGAGAAATAGGAACACTCCTACACTGCTGGTGGGACTGCAAACTAGTACAACCTCTGTGGAAAGCAATATGGAGATACTTCAAGCAGCTACAAGTAGAACTACCATTTGATCCAGCAATCACATTACTGGGTATCTACCCAAAAGAACAAAAGACATTCTATAAAAAAGACATCTGCCCTAGAATGTTTATAGTAGCACAATTCTCAATTGCAAAGATGTGGAAACAACTCAGGTGCCCATCAATGCATGAGTGGATTAATAAAATGTAGTATATGTATACCATTGAGTAATACTCAGCCACAAAAAACAATGATGATCTATCACCTCTTGTATTATCCTGGATAGAGCTGGAACCATTCTACTAAGTGAGATATCCCAAGAATGGAAAAACAAGCACCACATGTGCTCACCATCAAATTAGTATTAATTGACCAACATTTAAGTGCACATATAGTAACAACATTCATCAGTGTCGGGCAGATGGGAGAAGGGAGGAAGGGATGGGTATATTCACACCTAAGGGTTCGGTGCACACTCTCTGGGGGATGAACATGCTTCAAGCTTTGACTTGGGTGGGGTAAGAGTAATATATGTAGCCTAAACATTTGTACCCCTGTAATATGCTGAAATTAAAAAAAAATGAAAATGGATTACAGACTTAAATCTAAGACTGGAAGCTATGAGACTACTAAAAGGAAACATTGGGGAAATGCTTCAGGACATTGGTCTGGGTAAGGACTTCTTGGGTAATACCTCCAAAGAACAGGCAACCAAAGCAAAATAGGACAAATGTGATTACAGCAAGCTAAAAGCTTCTTCACAGCAAAGGAAATAATTAATAAAGTCAAGATATTAATATGACCTACAGAATGAGAGAAAATATTTTCAAACTACCCGTCTGACAAGAGATTAATAAATAGAATACATAAGGAACTCCAACAACTTGATAGGAAAAAATAAAATAATCCAGTTAAAAAATAGGCAAATGATCTGAATAGACATTTCTCAAAAGAAGATATACAGATGGCCAATATAAAAATGTCCAAATATGGAAAAATGTTCAATATCATTAATCCTCAGAGTAATGCAAACCAAAACTACAATGAGATACCATTTCACCCCAGTTAAAATGGCTTTTATCAAAAAATATAGGTAATAATGAATGCTGGTGAGGATGTGGAGAAAGGGAAACCCTCGTATACTGTGGGTGAGAATGTAAATTAGTGGAGTCACTATGGAGAACAGTATAGAGGTTTTTCAAAAAACTGAAAATAGAACTACCATGTGACCCAGTAACCCCACTGCTGTGTATATAACCAAAGGAAGGGAATTCAGTGTATCAAAAAGATAATCTGCACTCCCGTGTTTATTGCAGCACTATTCACAATAGCCAAGATATAGAATTAACCTAAGTTTCCATTGGTGTATGAATGGATAAAGAAATTATGGTACATATACACAATGGAATATTATATAGCCACAAAAAGAATGAAATCCTGCTATTTGCAACAACATGGATGGAACTAGAGAACATTATATTACATGAAATAAGCCAAACACAGAAAGACAAATCTCACATGTTCTCACTCATATGTGGGAGCTAAATATTAAATACACTTGATCTCACAGAGACAGAAAGTAGAATGACAGTTACTAGAGGCTGGGAAGTATAGTGAGAAGAGGGGAAAAAAGCGGGGATGGTTAATGGATGTAAAAATATAGTTGGATAATTAGATAGAATGAATAATATTTGATAAAAAAGTAACTATAATTAACAATAAGTTAGGATGTACTTTAAAATAACTAAAAGAGTGGAATTAGAATGTTCTTATCACAAAAAAGTGTTAAATGCCTAAGGTGATGGACACGCCAATTACCCTGATTTGAGTAATCTACATTGTTTGCCTGTATCAAAATATTACATGTACCCTATAAAGATTCATAACTATTATGTACTCTCAATAATTTAAAAATGTAAAAAAAACAAATGCTTTTATAATATAATCTATTATTAAAAAGGAGACAATAAGTGTATTTCTCAAAAAAATGTGCACTGAAGAAAACTCACAAACAGCCATTTGGGAGATGCAGAAGTGAAACCCTCGGTCCCACCTGAATTCATTTACTGCTGTACTGGATGAAATTGGGCTTAACATTTTCCCTGGGAAGCTATGACACAGGATATACTGGGGAAACTTGCAGAGTTTTCCCTATAGCAATAGATGCATCACTGCAATCTTGTGAAAGATTTAGACATCTTATGATATTTACATAATACACAGAGCACTCAAAATTTATTATATAGATAATACCAAAAAATACCCATCAATGTTTTTTCCTCCCAAGAACAATTATGAATTTTTTGGGCCAACTGAGGATATGGATTTAAAAAATAATTTTCTGACTGTCCCTTTGAGAATTCATTGTACTGTGTATGTGTGTATTCTTATACATTTTGTTCATATATTTATTTATAATAAATTTGGTCATATTTTATTGAATTTTTGGTTTTAATGCCTATCTCCACATTAGTTTTAAAATGAGAAAGACTTGGGTAGACTCCTACATCTACTGACTATTAACTTGAGCCTCCATTTTTTACATCTGCAATAGATATAATTTTACTTACTTCACATAAACTATGTAAGCATTAAGTACAATAAAATACGTGCAACTTCTTAAATCAGTACCTGCACATTTAATATTCAATCCAAAACTGTTGAATGAATAAAACAAACACTAACATCTTGAATATACTTATGACATAGGGATGTTGTCTTATCCTTCGCTTGTTCCACATACAGCAAAGCAAAGCATGTTCTTGGATCCCCATTTTATTTAGCAGTTGTAAATGAATAATTTGGAGCACGGAGTAGATAACAAATGGAATTAGGCTCAATGATACTGAGTAAACTAAATTACATGGCATTTTCATCACTGTCAATACATTTAATAATTAAAATTTAGTGGTGGCAATGAATATTGCTTAAGAATAGTAGCAGAATTAAACTTCACAGATCAGTTAACCTAATTACTAATGCTCCTCAACAGAAGAAATACAATAAAGATGTCAAGGTTCAGATATTATTTTAGAAATTTTCCTGAACATTGTATATGGATTTTTTTAATGGTCAAGCCAAAGAAGTCTCAAAGAAGTCTCAGATAGTTTTCTATTTTTTCTGATATGTGCCCAAAGTGGGGGAGAAGAACAAATAATTATGAACTTATTTTTTTAGTTATAAATTAATACATAAAGTTAGGCTTTCTTAATTATTTCTTATTTTCATTGCCATGTTTTCTAAGAGTGATTGCAGAAAACTTAGGTATACAGTTAGTTAGATTCAGTAGAAATATACTTTTGCAAAATTGATATATTTTAATTAATGCAGCTTAGATATGTGAAGAGAACAGAGGTTATGATTCTAAAAGTTTCCATTAACTTACTAGGTAACCTTCACCAAGACATCCTCCTGTTTCCTCTCTATAAAATCAGGGATTTGGGTCAGGTGAGCTTCAAGTTTTCTTCCAGTTCAGACATTCTCTTATGCTAAGTTACCTGCAGAGTAAGCAGCTTAGATGTAGGAAAGATTGTGACTGTGATGATCATAATGATCATGAGGATGACAATTGGGTGGCTTTCACTGAGCACTTACTTTGTCCTATAAACTGTGTTAAGTGTAGACACGTGTGCACTGTGCCTTCACCTGAATTTTCTCCAAGGTAATCCTGAAATTAAGCTGTTAACTATAGCCATTCTCATGTCTTTCTAAAAATTCACATTTTCATTTTCACTAGAAATGTGTTTTTAATCTAAATGCAAAGAGGATTATAATAATTTAGGCTGTATCTGGAAGAGTTAATGAATAAGGGTATCAGCGTTCCTCTGCAGATGCATTATTGAAACACCCAGGAGGCAGGCTATAGAGTGGGCCAGTAGTTTATTCCCAGGAGCTTGCTTCCTTGCAGTTCTGTTTCTCACGTGACCTTGGGTGAAATGCTTCATGTGAAAGAGAAATTTTGTTTGTCTTTGTTCTGAAATTACAATACAGTGCATGTGTTTTCCCTCCGATTTGATTTTGTGACTGAATGCTCAAGAATTAATGTGGGTGTTAGAAGTTTCCAATAATAGGCATATGTTACCATAGACACGTCCTTTAAATATGTCAGTGGTGCATTATTGCACAGCAATACTGAAAGGCTCTCAAAAAGTTGTATTTTATGGGATCCTGAAATTATTTAGTTGTGAAAGATAATTAGATATTTGACTTTCAGTTGAGAAGTGGTCCTGCAATGCTCTTTTAGAGTCTTGTGTCATGTTATTACGGGAATCATTGCAATTTACATTTTATAATGTTTAGAAGGTAAGGGATAAACGATAATGAGTCTTTCTAACTACTTCAAGGTAGTCTTACGGGGTTATTAGAAATGAGACGGCAGTTATTAGAGATTGAGAAGGCAATTTTATTAATAGTTGCAATAGATCATTTTTACTCCTCCCCATTGCATTTTGGGGGAAATAAGTTATCTTATTGCTAGACTGTTTCATTTTGAAAACCCAGCATTAAGGAAAAAAAATAGAAGACTCTTTGGCCAGCTTTCCCATGTTCTTTTAATTTTTAATCACTGTTAGTGCTATTTCTGTTGCCATATGATAAGGAATATTGAAACAGATGACTCTAAGATATATTTATGTAAAGGAAATTCTATGGATGAGAGGAGAGACTTAGTGTGATGTGAGTGAGCACATCCTGTGTGCCTTGCACTGTGCTAAGTAGTATGGTGTTTCTTGTCAAATATTTATTGAAATACTTGCCTGGCACTATGCCAGCGACATTATGAACACAAAGATGAAAAGACAAGACCTCAATAATCAATAAGCCTTGTGTAAGATCTCAGGGAATCTTCCAAGTGAACATGTAAATTTGATATTTTTGTCGTGTCAGGCGAACGTGATAAACATTAGGAGACTGAGGGTCAGAAAAGAAAAATAATTTGCTTAAGGTTACTTACCCAGTAAGAGAAGGAATGGAAATTGGAGTCATGACCTGTCTGATGGTCTTTCGCTACATCACAAATTCCTTTACCTCTAGTATATTCATGGCAATAGAACAGCTTGGGTTCAAGTCCTGGCTCTATCTCTACTACCTCTGTGACCAGAAGTAAGTTACTCTACCTTGTGTAGTCTCAGTTTTCTTTTCTATAAGATCAGGACAATAATGTGCTGATCATAAGGGTAGTTAAGGATTGTGCGAGATGATTGTAAAGCACTTTGTATGTGCTTGGCACATTGTAAGTTCTGGGCATTTGCTGATACTATGGTGGGGGGGTTAATAATCTAAATAGGAAATGTAAATTATTGTGGTTCTCAATTTGTTTGTTCATTTGTTTCCACAATGTGGAGCTTATAGCACCATCCTTCAGTGGCAGGGACTATTGGAGCACTGATGGCAGTGGGAGTGGGGCTGGGGTGTGGTCAGGAAGGGATTAGTTGGACAAAAATGTTCCAGGAGGATCTGATTGGGGGTGGGCTGGACATGAGCTGGGCTTCCTTCAGTTTCAGCTACTGCCCCTTTACTTTTTTCTGTCATTATATGTGACATACGCTTTTGTTTGTAGAATGTTCGAAAAATGCCGCCTTTAAATGAAAGTTGCTTGAATGGGGGAGCATATTTAGAGATTTTCCCCTTCTTCTATTTTATCAACATTTATGTCCTTATCATAACAGTATTTTTGGCACATGACAGAGGTTTCATAAATGATGGCAAATGAATAACTAATGAACAAACAAGTACTTACAAAGCATCTAAATGTACACACACACATAAACACACACATACACAAAACCCTTGGGGTAGAATTTAGTGGTTGGGACACTAGCTACGTAAAAGTCAGAACTAAGAGTGAGTTGGATACAGGAGACTATGTATGGGATCATGGCTGCAGGCTTAGACTCAAGCCTTGGGCTGGGTTGTTCATTCTGCTTTGCATTTACACAACAGATAACTTTCATAATAGGCTACTGAGGTGGGTAAGACAGGCATGAGCTACACTGGTGTGAAACCCCAACTGTTGGGATTTTTACCCACTGTATTATCAATTATATTATATATTCAATTCAAACATCCATGCTGAAAATTATTTTCTTCTGAGTTTGTGCAGATCATATGCTAGGTACCCACTAAGCAGAATACCACAGATGTCCTATATGCAGGCTTTACAGCCTCCGGCCAATTAAGGAGGCATGAAGCCTGAGCCTACTCCCCACACTGTTGCCCAAAGTCCTGTTTCTATATATCTTTCACCAAACTTACAGAGCAAATTTTCAACAGGGGAAACACTGCTTTATAAATATTGAATAGTGCTAGTTATATCTGACCTGAGAGAAAACTTAACTTGTTAAAGGACTGTATTTATCAGTCCTTTGCTCCCAAGTATTATACATCTGGGGCTCTGCAAGGTTTGTGAACAATGAGGAACTTGAAAATGTTATCATCATCGTCCTAGTCATCATCATCTTCATCATCAAAAGTCGATATTTACGATAGGCCTCTTTTTTTGAAGTGGCAAGAAGAGATGATGGGTGAAGAATTGAAGCTTATGTCTTCTAAAGAAATGTTAAAATAATTGACATTTGATGAGATAAATTAGAGAATTACATTCAAATATAAGGAGAGTTGGAATTTAGAGAAAATTCAGTATATCTCTGTGTATGGAAAAAACTACCATTGAATATGTCTTGATTTAATTTGTTGATGATGCAGGATATGCAATATACCAGGAGTGATTTATAATAGTGTAGGACCCAAGGGGAAGATCTGTCAAATTAATGGCAGAATAGAAGACACTGTGAGAATTAAAAAGAGCATGGATTCCTCAGGGATAGTGTCAAAAAAAAAAAAAAAAGAGCATGGAGTGCAATAGTATTGGGTTCAAGCCCCTACTTTGCCACTCACTCACCATGTCTTTAGATAAGCTATTAATATTTGCCCTCTCTAGGATTAGTGTCTTCATCTGTAAAATATGGACAGTAATCCTTTTCTTTAGAATGAGATGATATATGTGAAATGCCTTGCAAAGACCTGGGACGTAGTAGATCTTCATTAAATGTTTATTCTTATTCTTCCCCCTTGAAAATATTTCAGAATCCCTACTTCTACACAACCAATCTTTAAACTCACTAATTTCTAAGCCTTTAGTTAGCCAGTCTCTTCTCCTCATTGCCTATGTACATTTCTATCTTCCTTCTTTTGCTCTTTTTTTCTTCCATACACAGGAGAATATCCTCCACATGTCTTTCTATATACACAAGGTTGACTATTTCTTCCATGTGTAAATCAAGTTTCCCTTTTTCTATGATCCTTTCTAGACCACTAAATAATATTATCATCTCCTTGCCCTGAACATCAATGTGATATATAATGTTTATCTCTTATACCACTTTATGACAGATCTTATAATAATTTATTCCTTTTTTTAAAAAAACTAAGATGTACCAGGCACTGTGCTAAGCTCTAGGAATCTGTAGATGAAAAAGACTTAAGTCTTGTACCCATTAAGTCACAGTGTTTTTGAAAAAAACAGATATCAAGATTAATAATTACAATTAAGTATAAGTACTCTAGGAGATGTTCGCAAAGTATTATAGGTGCATGTCCTTTTATTCCAATTAAATTATTTGCTGTTACAGGGAAGGGACCTTGTTTATATTCCTCTATAAACCTTCTATGCCTCTAGAACACCTAGCATAGAGCTGAGCATTAAGTAGTTATTACACATTCATTGCCTTCAAATCTTCTATGGAGAGTTTTAATATTATAGAGCATTTTTAAATGCCTGAGGGGGAATATTACCCCAAAGTAATCACCATTAAGATTCTGTGTGAAGCCTCCAAGCTTATGGAAATCTTAGGAATAGAAATAGACCCTGATTCACTTAGAATTCATCATTTGCACTTGTGAAGCAAAAGTTTCTGAGGACTTAAGTCATGCTATTTAAATCTTGTCTCTGACAGGGAGGCTGTGTAGAAGGAGCCAGGTGTGAGCAGGTGCCTATCTGTAGTGCTGGCCAGAGAACCCAGATGTCAAATATCAAAATCAAGTCTAAGGGAGTATGTTATGGTCAAACTGAAATCCAACATAGGTTTGTTGTCAAGCAAAGCTGTCCTGGGGACCAAGGCTTGAAGCCTGGGTATGTGGTCAATTATGAAGGATCATGGACATCTTTTAGGAATTGTCAGGGTATATAGTGGGCAAGTAGTACATTAATTCTGTAGCTAAGAATATTGATCCTACAAAAACCTAAATATTGGCCACTGAAATTTAGTAGGCAAGGCAGGACCATTTAACTAGACTTTGATTGGACAGCCAGCTAGAGCTTCCAAAAGAGAACTCTTACCAGAGTTAACTCTGTTAGATCACCCTGGTGTTTTATTGTTGTGGAATTCCTACTTCCTCCAAGACATATCCATGTCTTACTGGCTGCACATTGAGCTAACTTTGGGGATTGAAATAATGGTGACTGAAAGATCACAGCTTATTAGCTTAATGTTTGCTTAGCCTTTTGCTAGAGCCAAGCACAAACAACCCAGAGGCAAATTTGGAAGCCCTGAATTCCAGGAAAGAGCTTTCCAAGGAAGACCATGGTAGCTAAAAAATACCGTGGATTTGTATGGGATGCCACCGTCAGCAAGTGATGTTATATCACAGAGCTTGTCTTTCATGTAAGCAGTAAAAGTGCTTTCTTTCTTATAGGAGGTGATTCGAGGACTTTCCAACCTCTACTCCTCTCTAAAATTTGGTCCTATGGGTCCTTTGACTAATTATTAAACTTGAGCTTGGGAATGGAGAATTGGAATTTTCCAGGGCTGGGTAGGGGAAACATGAATAAAGGCCAGTGAAAAGGATGTGGAAGGTACCCAATGCACAATTTTTTCCAAATAGCACTCCTAATATTAGTAACTGCTACATATGTTGAGTAATTGTATACTGCAAATACAATATTGAGCAAATTTTAGAATTTTTTTATTTGTTATAACACCCCAGTAATAAAGATACAATTAGTATTTCACCATCACACATCTAGTAGGTGGCCAACTGGGACTCAAACACTGATCTGTCTCATTCCAAAGCCTACTACACTCTAGCCTCTCTATGCACTAGTGTGTTGTCTCAAGTTTATGGTTCCGCTTAGGAAATTAAGGCACTGAAGTCTAGTGTATATAGTTTCTCTTGCTGGCATGGCCTTTCCAGAAATGCACACAGCAGTTATGCCATGACAACAGTGAGAGATAATCCACATAGGTCTTAATTGCTAATCTTTGAATATTTTTTCTCGTAACTAAAAACGTACATATTCACTCACTGAGGTACTGAACACCAACTTTCTGCCAGTCCTGATGCTAGATGCAAGGGACTAAGACCCTTTTCTGATGTAGGCAGATAGGTTTGTAAACAACTCAGTGTAACGAAAAATAAAGCTAGCTCCCTGACAGTACAGAGGAGTAAATGACCCATTTTGCTTGAAAGGGTGAGGAAAACTTCAAGGTAGCATTTAAGTCAGGCCTCAAAGGAGTTGGCCTCTGCCTTCTAGGCTGAGGGAATCAACTCAGTATAAATGTATGTGAGGCGCCCGTGTACAAATTACTGAAGGATGAACCATAAAAGTGCTTTTTTGTTTTATAAAGCACTGCTTTATTTTTAAATATCACATAGAATGTATATTAAATTACAAATAGATGCTAATAAAATAAATGAGGTAAGAAAATAAATGCAATTTACAACCATGAAGTTATAATTAATGATCATATAATGATATAGCAAAATGTACTGAGGCAGTATAGTATAGTATTAAAATAATATAGTACAACAGTTAAGAGCACAGATTCTGGAGCCAGGAAGCCTAGGCTTGAATCCTGTCCTATGTAAATCTGGGCAAGTACTTAACCTTTCTGTCTTCATGTTCTTAATCTGTAAAATAAAAATTATAATTATATCTCTCCCTTAGGGTTGTTTTGAGGGTAAAATTGGTTAATTCATATTGCTTAGGATGGTGCTTAGAACATAATAGACATTCAACAAATGTTGACTTGTAATATATTTGAAAAAGGACAATTAATATCTGAACTCCACTATACAGATATGTGAAAAGATCCTTCATTTTCTTGAGCCACTGATTTGAAAATGCAAGTTTTAGATGTTTGCCTTTTTGAAGACTACTGTTTTTTAAATTTGCAGAACAAAACAGTATTTTGAAATTATATTATTTCCGAATCATATACTCCATATGGTAACATGTTTTCTGTGACCTTGGGTGAGTCAAATAACCCATCTAACCTTCATTTTTCTTACCTATTCGTAGGACAAATTGTTCTTTAATTTCACTTTTAGGCTGAGGTTTTATGATTCTCTGAGCTATCTTTTATCCTTCAGTACATACATAGTACCTCTAGGAGCAGAGGGCCAATGTGACTATTTTCATTTTAGAAATGAAGAACAAGAAACACAGAAAACCCAACTTATGTACTAGAAAGTTGAAGACAAAGGCAAGATTGTGACATAGGGTTTGCATTGAAGTTGTTCAAGATCCATTGTGTTGTAGAGAAAAGACAGTGGGCATTGGTGTTTAGCACACTAAGGCTCAAATATGACCTGGTTCAAATCTGAATTGTACTGTTTTCTAGTGGCAGAACTGTGAATAATTTGCATATGCTTAGTGGGCTTCCATCTCCTTCTCTGTAATAAGAGGCTAACAATACCACTGTAATGTTTAGGATAGATCCTCTCCAAGTGTGAGCTTCCTTCTTTTTTATTCCATTTGGAATAGCCTCCCTTATGAAAAGCTTTCTGTTTGAGCTTTCTAGACAAACATACTCCAAGGTTCATTTTCAGGAATATTTTTCAGCTTTTTGATTTGCTTGAAATTATTAACAGAGTCAAATAGACCTCAAGTGAAGTGTTTGGGTTTGTAAAATCATTTTTCATGTATAATAGGGAGAACCATGCTGATAAATGGAGACAGGTAGGATCTAGAATTGTACTAACCCATAGCCTGATACCTGGCGGGGTGCTCAGGGCTTTCCTCATGGGCTCTTCTGCTAGAAGCATGCAATATTTCCCAGTCTCTGTTCAGCCTTTTACTGTTGGCTCTTTCAGAACCTTAGAATTTAATTTTAGGTGTTGTCCTAACATGTGCTTCCACCAACATCAAATATGTCTCTTTTACCAATTGGCAAACCAAAGATAAACTAATGGACACAATGTGCCCATTTATAAATTATTTCTTTATCAATATTTCTTAAATTTTTGGCATCTGGTACTTCTGTGAGCTAGTAGAGTGCTCGCAGATGACCAAACACATACAGAAGTAGAAAATATTCATAAACGCCAAAGACAATCAAGCTTGGTTAGGAAGTATCATTTATTGGGGGAGCAGAAGACATTTGTATCTGTGGTTCTTTTTGCCTGCGTATATAATAGTCTTATTTTCTTTGATGACTTTGTTAAATCTGGTCTATTAAATTAAATATATTAATAGTATTAGTTTTCTAAGTGCTCTGTTCCTTGAACAGAACTGTGAGAAGTACTGTCCTATTGCATGAAATCTAAAATCCTCTGCTTGGAATTAATTTATTATCATTTATTGAGAGGGTGTATAATGTTATAATTAAGAGCCCAAACTCTGAGGTCCAGCTATCATATTTCCAGATCTGCCACTTACTTGCCATGTACCTTGGACCAGTTAACCTATTGTGGCCAAAATTTTCTCATCTGTAAATAAGGCTAGTAAAACCAACTGCAGAATATTGTTATGAGAATTAAATGTTCTAATAATTTTAAAGTATTTAGAACAGTGATTGGCACAGAGTAGGCACTCAGAGCTAATATTATAGAGCATCTATTATGTCCCAGGCATTGGACAAGACACTGCAATGTAAAGCAAATGATACTCTTCCCCCAGGTAGCCTAAAAGTCAGCAAACTATAGCGCATAGGCCAAATCTAGCCCGACATTTGTTTTTGTAAATAAAGTTTTATTGAAATACAGTCATGCTCACTCATTTACATATTATCTATGATTGTTGTCATGCTTTAGGGCAGAGTTGAATAGTTATGACAGAGATTGTATAGCTCACAAAACCAAAAATATTTACTAACTGCCCCTTTACAGAAAAAGTTTACTCATCCCTGTTTAGTGGAGAAGACAGACATATAAACTAGTGGAGAAGATAGACATATAAACTGGCTTAGCACAGTGCCTAGCATGTATTTATCAATTATATGTCCTGTGCTTGATAACAATCTAATAAGCGGAGATACAATGGTGAATAAAACAAACAAAAAGAAGTCTCAATCCACATGGAACTTGGACCCTAATGGGGAGACAGACAGTATGTGAGAAAATGAGTAAAGTATCACAAAGGTCAAGTGGGCACCCTAGTACTTGACGTAGTATTATACCAATGTCCAATGGGATTCTGGCTATCTGTAAACAGGTTCTACCAAAACTTATTCAATTTTAATTCCTGCCCATACCCTCTGCTCAATAAAACATATCTATTTACCAACCTTAGTGTATAGTATGCTGCTAGCATAGGACCTTGCACAGCATAAGTACTTAATAAAGATTTGCTGAGTGAATAAAGGAATCATCATCCCCTACCCTATTTGCTCTGGCTGGAAATTCTTCTCTACTTATTCTTCAATGTCCACATGACAGTTTTTTCTCCTTTTAAATGCTCCCCAACCTAACTGTTATGCCTTGATCTTCCTATTCTTGAAATTCATGTTGCTGTTTCATCATGGGGAGATATTATATTGTGGCTCAGATGGTGAAAGCACCTAGATGGTAGAAAAAGGGAGGCCAATGCAGAGGGTTCAGGTGAGATTTGAGCTTGTTCTTATAGGAAGGGTAGGATCACAGTAGGTAAAGATAACAGATGAGAACTTTGCAAGGCACTGAAGATTCCCAACCAGAATGACATAGATACCAACCTTCATAGTGAGGAGAGAGCAATAAAGTCAAGCAAAAAGGGAAATGTAATAGTTCATAAATGTAAAAGTTCATGTAAATTGAGGAAGGCTGGAAGAGAATATTTATGGAAAAGTGAAAATAGTAGGCTAAGGCCTACTAAGATAATTTGTTGAAGTTAAGGAACTTGAAGCACTTCAATTGGCTGGAGCAAAGCGCTGAGGAAGGGCAGTGGTGAGAAATAAAGCTCTATTGGAAAATAAGGGAGAGCTTTGTAAACTATGAAAATAGGAACCCATTGAAGGACTTAAAGCAAAACAGTGACATGATTAGTTCTATATCCTACAGAGACCATTTTGCCTGCAATATGGAAAATAAAGCAGAAGAGAGCATGATTAATGGAAGAGTGACTACCATATGCCAGGTGCTAAATTTATATTATCCTAGTTAATAGTAACAACTGCCCTGTAAATTAGGGATTATTACTCCTTTATTTTATTAATGAGAGAAATAAGATTTAGAGAAATTACATAAGCTGTCCATAGTCACAAAGCTTAAAAGTAGATAAGCTGAGATGAAAATTAGGTTTCTCAAAAATGAATACTCTGTATTTTATCTGGCTAACTACCAAGGTTTACCCCAGTGTGGGATAGTGGGGAAAGCATGGGAAGGAGTTGGCCAAGTAAAAAAGGAGGGAAGAGTATTTTAGGCTGAGACAACTATATATGGAAAACTGGAAACATGAGAAATGATTGCAGAGAACTTCATGCATGCCTATATCATTGTGTACTTAGTAGAAATATATGGCTAGAGAACTAATGGTGGGGGAAAATCACTGAAGACCTTGTGAGCATTTGGATCTCATCCAGTGGATGACAAGGAACTATAGATACTCCCCCAAACTCCACCACAGAAAATGACATGAGCAGATTGGTTTCTTTAAAGAGATATTTATGTAAGCAATGTAAAGATAGAGAGAAGGGTGTGAGATTGCAGCCAGGAAGATCAATATGATATCATTATAATGGTTCCAGTAAAAAAAAAAAATGAAGATCTAAGCTAAGGTAGTGGTAGGAGAGATGAAAAGGTGGGAAAGGTTTCATGAAACCCAATTTATAAGGCAGAATGAATAAGTGAGGATATTAACCTCCTAGAACTGAAAGCACTTTGGGAAACTGGTAGGAAATAAAGTTGGAAATGTTAAAGAGTTTCAGCTCATGGAAATACTTGGAGACTATGGACTTTAAATTTAGAATAGGTTGTAAAGGCAAGCAGGAAAACTACTGTTAGTTCTAGACTGGTTTCAGGTTATAGAGACAGATTATATATCCCTCAATGTATCCTTTCAGCTGTGTAGTTCTGGGACTGTTAACACATAAAATCATATGCTTGATAAGGACCTTAAAAATTATCTTGTTTATTTTTCATCTCTGTTCCCCTCCCCTACTACTTATTTTGCATCTGAACAAATTGAAGATAGAGGCCTTTTGGCAAGTCCCTGACTTTGTGTTCAGTCCTTTCTTACATTACAATGCAGCATTTCACTCTTGATGAAGTTTGGAATTAAATGAAGTTCTGGTTTTAGTCTTAAGGACCAAGCAAAAGGTCAAGCTAATGGGCCCATTAGAAATGATGACTTACTTTACCTCCTAGATTTTTCTGAATACTTAATGGCTCATAAAAAGTATTATACATTGGGGAAGAAGTAAGCATAATTAGACTCCTACCCTGGAGATAAGGAAAAGCATTTGATTGTAAAATTGTTTATTCCAAAAGGACACATTACAAGCTTTTTTAACATTACCACCTGTGGGTGAGGCATGCTCAAGAGAAAATTTATAATTATGCAGTTTCCTAAATCCAGTCCTTCAATGACTGCTTTCCCAATAAGTGAAGCTCAGCCAAGGATTTTCAAAAGCTAGTGCAATAATGCTTAACTCATGAAGTTTTAAATACGGGAAGAATAAAAGTAGATTTCTGTATATATTAATTTTGTGCCTATATACATTTCAGAATGATCTGCATATATTTATGCATTCTTTAAAATAAGCCACATATAATTTTGCATGTTCTTTATGTGGTCCTGGATATACAAACTAAAAGAATCACAGACCATTATAAATATTAATACATAGTATGTATATGTATAACTTTCAAAGCCATACTCATACATATGAGGACCTATGCATAGTTAAAATTAAAATACTGGTCAATATTTATAGAAGAGAAGAATAACAAGCAAAACAAGCATTTTATTTCTGTTTATTCTCTGGTCTTAATAATTAGGTCCTACCTTCATTAAAAACATATACCAAGTGTTTACTATTTCATTTAAGCCTCAGAAAATACTATAAAGTAATTGGTATTATCTTGAACTTAAGCATACTCTATGAATTGTGAAATTTTTATCTTTAACACGATGTATCATGAGTTTGAGGTCACGATATCTTCATTTCTCATCTTTAAAATGAGGATAATCCTTACCACATAGTGTGGTTGTAAGAATTAGGAGATAATCCTTAAAAACCTTTCAGCATGGTTTCTAGCACATACAGTGAGACCTTCTAAATGGTATGAGCACTTGCAAGTGTAAATAAAAGCATAGTTTTTAAAGTGTCAGTCATTTGCTGTTAGTATATGCAAAGTTTAATGCAGACGTGCTTCTGGCAAAGATAGACTGACCAGCATGCCACAAGCATCACTCAGCTAGCCGTTCTTTAGGCCTTCCCTGCCCAAATGGAAATGTAGAGCTCAATGTCATCTGGTAGAGTCTACCTTAAATATTATATGGAACAGGGAAAGGTAAAAATAGATTTAAGGTAAATAATTAAATACATAAAGAAGTAATGCTTCATAGTTGCTAACTCAATCTTTTCTTTAAGTAATATGCAATTTAGTTTTTTCCCCAAACAAAATTTTCTGGGAATTCATATAGTATAAGCCTGACTTTGGGACATGTGTGTGTGTGTGTGTGTGTGTGTGTGTGTGTGTATATATATATATGTATATCTACATATAGGCATATGGGCTTGTGGGAGGGGTGTGTATGTGTGTGTATGTGCATGTGTGTGTGTGCTTATGACTACAGTCAAGGGAGCAAGAGAGAAACAAAGAAACTGAATCTACAAAGGAAAACGAAGGAAGATATCTCTTGTTCACACTGCATAGTCAATGCCTACTATAGTGTCTGGAACAAGGAGCACTTAGTAGGAGCTCAATAAATATTTGTTAATGAATATATATAGAGATTTATAAGTGTTTATAATGTATCTATATATGTGCATTAATATATTAAAATATCCTCCTTCTTTCAGGAAGTCTGTTTGTCATTCAGGATTGTCACCGTATAAGTTAGGAATAGGAGATCTGTGTTACATCTATTTTCAAAAGATTCTTATTTTACTTTTCTAGTAATGAGACTGAAATAGCCATATTTGCTCTGAATAGGGCTTGGAATTAGGCAACACCCACAGACAGCCAAAGATTTTTTTTTTTATTAATCTTCTCATAATTAGGAGTTGTTAGAACATTGAAAAAGCAGTACGAAATCTACCAGATATCAAGAATATTCTTAGCACAGTGCAGATGCTCCAAACTTTAAAAATGCATAAATGTGAGTGACAGTTAAGCAGGTTGTAGTCTAATTTGAGATTCAGCTAAGTGTAAATATTAAGAATGTATTAGCTGGAAGCATTTACTGAAAGGTTTATTCAGTAAGAACCTGCTAAACATGACCTTAAATAACAACAGAAACAAGAACAATCACAGTAACTATCAAATATGTACTACATACCAAGCATCTGCTAGGAATTTTCCAAACTCTATTTCATTTAAATTGCACAGAAATCCTATGAAGTGGCTTTATTTTTCTTATTACACATGAGACATTGAGGTTCAAAGAAAGTATATAAATTACCAAGGTTATGGTACTTGTAACTGATAGATTCCAAGTCAATCAGACATGCTGAGAACAAATGCCAAGTCCAGGTTAGATTTGTATTGGGGGGCAGAAGAGAAATTATTTCTACTATCTTGAACCTTACATATTTAAAGGTATGTCTTTTAGACATTGAAGCCCTTGAGTCTACATTACTCTACCCTAAAATGTGCCACTCTTCAAGGGAAAAGCCATGTAGTTATACGAGCAGAGTATTTAGATTATAAAACTTTATATTTTCATTTGAAAATAGAATATTTTAGATTATTAAATCGAAGGCTCCTTACTTTCAATTGAATCATTTAGCTCTGTCCTTGCTTTCTTTGGTCATGTCTTCTGTCTGCCTTATTTTTCTGCATGTCTGCCATCAGGGTTTATCTCTGGACATGCCCAGTAGGTTGCAGAAAAGCAGGCAGAGAGCAAATTGCTTTCCAAAAAAAAAAAAAGGTAAAAAGAAGGTTATAGTCTGAAATCTAGACTCAGAGTGACTTACTATGTAGCAGAGAGAGAAAGGAAAATGGAAACAGAACAAAACAGAAGTTAGGCTGCTATAGGATGGTCTTCCAGCAGCGTGGGAGAAGTATTTGCCATGGCAACTCTTGCATCATCCTGCAGGGGTGGCAGGAATGCCTCAAGGGAAAAAGAGGACACCTCTTAAAATCCCATCTCCTATTTACTAAAGCTGGAAATTTCATTTAAAAATAAAACCCTGAAACAACGGGTAGAGTACTTTCTCCTAATTTGACAATTAATTTTATGATCAGGGAGGAAGTTAGTTACCTAATGGCCCAGTGCACTTTTCATTGTCACCTAGCATTACTCTAGGTCAAGTTGCTTAACACCAGTTTGCTGGTTAATCCCTTTGTCTAATGAACAAATTGCCTAAAATCAGAGTACTCATGTATTATTGTTCAAACAAAGACACTTTTAGAGTAAAAGGTATTATTATTAATTACACTGGCGCAGTGGGAAAAACCCAGCACTAACCCTGGTAAATTGGGACACATGATCATCCTATATAAAATTAATCTCTGCTTTCTGCATATATTTGTAGAAATAAATGCAGACCGCCCAAATGAGAATAAGCAGGGAGGCTATATATTCCGAGATTGCTGTATAGCAAGGGAGTCAGCCATCATCTCTTGGGTTTGGCAGAGACTCAGAAGTAGGTAGAGAAGTAGGAAAGCTTCATAGTGAGGGGGATGGGTGGTGCTTCAGGTCTGTTCTGATTGGAGGTTTTTGTTTGCATAGAGAAACTGGAAGTAGGGTAACTAGAAGTGGGACATCCAGTCTGATTAGCTGAGGGAGAATATTTGTCTTTCTCTGGTCCTAAGTTGGAACCAGGAGCAAAAATTAGGGAGGCTAGCAATCATTAACCAATCCTGACCATTCTGAGCCAGTTGCAGAAGAAATTGTGAGTCAAAGATCTGTAGTCATATATAGGCTGGCTGATGTCCTTTTGTATGTTCAGGCTCTCGAACTGTTTACTTATCATGGTATCTTTGGGGAGTTATAAGGATACTTTGTCCAAGTCGTATAAGATCACTTCTCATGTAATTTTGTATTTTTAATAAGTAATTTTTAAATTTATATCATTTGTAGATAATTGCATTGTTTTATATCTTATGTGTGTATCTTTCTATTATAATTTATCTCCTTTTGAACACCTAAAGGACATTTTAGCCTGTTTGTCTACAAAGCTTCCATCCAACTATAATTTTGAATGCTTGATTTTATTTTGGGAGTACTTGAAGAAATACAAAAACACAAGCACAATGAGCCATATTTACTTATAATTTATATGTTATATAAATTGCTTATTAGGCAAATGTTCTTACATAAGATAAATTATTGCCCTTAATAATCTTACCACTCTCATTTCCTGTCTACTCACACTTAAACACACTTAGATATCCCTGGCCAAAATTAGGAGGTATGGCTGGTAGGGTTGGGAGGAAGGTAGCATTTGTAAGTGTGGCTAGCTTTGGTTTCTTCCATGTGCATTTTGCCAGTGGAAGAAAACTTACAATTATGAACTTTTATTCTAATCATATGCTACTTTTAAAGTCTAATTATTTAGGAATTTAAATAAGTTTGTACACCTTTACAAGACAGACATGTTTCCCATAGGGATCTGTTGGCTGAATTAATTTCTTTAGTGTAAAATATAAAACTTTCAAAATCTAAACAGCTTAATATGTTAGTGACAGCCAACGATCTATAATCAAGGCAAAGCTCTTAGCAAAAGTAAGCCATATTTAGAATTGACATGTAAATAAATGGATAATTAATGACTTTCTAAATTATTTTCCCTGCTTTAGTCACTTAGTGTTCTACATCCATAAAATCTGTACATGATTTTTGTCAAGAGTAATGAATATTGGCTGATATTTGATTGGTTTATGTTAGGTAACTATGAAGCTTGTAGGAGATATTATAAGTACACAGTAGCAAAATAAGGCAGTATCTCTATTCATAAGAAGGTCATGAGTTCTGGGGTAAGATAAGCTTTGGCTCCACAACTTTTACAAGTAACTTAATTTCTCTGAGCCTCAGTAACTGGTGTAAAATAGTGATTATAATACAAACCTCACAGAGATGTTAGGAAAAACACACATTATTACATGCTGTCTTTTCTGGGAATGAGAGCAGAACTAGGACTCAGCAGACCTTGATTGTAGTCCAGTTTTATGACTTTGGACAACTCATTTCCCTTTTCTGGGCCACTGTTTTCTGATCCATAAAATTAAGGGATTCTACCAGATGCTCTCCAGGGCCCATTCTATCTCTAAGTTTCCCTGTTTCTGAGAGCACAAAGACACTGTAATGTGTCACTAGTCATTCACTGTACTTTAAAAACTAGTCTTATCTTTCTGTCACAATATTACTGATTTTCTAGTATTCTGATCTCACTTTTATTTCTGTTGATCATTAAGTCCTACCACATAAATTTTAAGTCCCTTTATTGACTAAACAAAATTCCAGTCCCTAATCTATTCCAGTTAATCAATCTGCCTACCAATTCCACCCAAAACTCCACGAACTTTCCATTTACCTCTCACTTTTGTTCATGGTGTTCTCTTGGCAAGAAATACCTTTCCTCATGCCTTCTCCTCATCTCTAGTTATTAAAATCCTAGTCATCCTCCAGAATTAGCTGAACTGTTAGCTCCACTATCTACCCTTCCTTTACCCATTCACTGCCAAGTAACCACCCCTTCTCTGAATTCTCACTTGACTTATGTATCTCTCATAAGTACCTAGTGAAAAAATCATAAGTTTTGAAGCCAGTGAGACTTTAGTTTGAATTTGATTTCTATTTTTTTCCTGTATGATCTAACAATTAATTTAACCATCAGTTTCTTCACCTATTAAATAAGTATAATGAAACATATCTAAAGTAGTTGTTTTACAGATTTCATAAATTAATGTTCAGAAAGCCTAGGATGTAGTTAGTGCTCATTAAGTGCTTGATCATGATCAATACTGTTCTTAACTTTTTCCCTTATCTAACAGTTATCTAGATAGGTATTTTATTTTTGTAATTAATTTGAAAACCTCTAAAAGGAAAGGTTTATATCTTATTCCTTATAATGTATGAATTCATTACAGTCCCGTACAGTTTAAGAAGTACTTTTCCACACTCATTTCTTGTGATTTTTTAATCTCAAAAATCATGCTCATTGCAGAAAAATTTGGAAATTCAGAAACACACAAAAAAAGAAAATGAAAACTACTGTAATCGCATAATTTTAAGATAACTACTGCCAGTATTTTTTATTTAGATATTTTTCTAATGTATATGTGTATACATGTATATAAAATGTATATAGAAAATGTACATAATATTTTTCTAAAAATTATATTGCATATGTAAAAGATATTTTCCTTATCAAACGTACTCTATTATATTTAAAGATATTCATAATATTTCATTTATTTATTTAACTAATGATAAGAATCCAGATAGCTGTATCTTTGCTTAGTAATTTAGTTTTTCATAAATTTCTATAAGTGAAATTTTTAAGTAAAAATTATGTGTATTTAGGTTTCATATTATTCCCTTCCATGTAGTTGTACCAATTTCCACTGTAACCTATAATGCCCAGCAGCACTACAAAATACTTTAGAATTCACCAAAATATTTAATTCTCATAAAACTCTTTGTAATTGGAATTACTATCCTTATTTTGTGTATTTTAAAATGAAAAGTTAAAGGATTTGTTCAGGGATATATCTAGTTAATGGCAAAACTAGGATCTCCTATACAATATTCTAAACCTAACATTCTTTTTTTCTATACAATAGCTTCATTCATTCATTCATGAATTCATTTATTCTTTACTAAATATTTTGAGTGTCTAGGTAGAAGATAAGGATATTGTGTTGAATTCAGTTCCTAATTTCATAGAGCTTAAAACATGGCAAGGAAGGCAAACATTAACTAAGTAAATAACTATTTCTCAGTTACAGCATGGGCTACAAAAGTGAAAAATGTGATAAGTATATATAATAAGCAGACCTGACCTATAGGCAAGAGTCAGGTAAAGTTTACTCTAAAGATAGGCCTCCTAAGCTGAGACAGGATAGTTAATCATGTTTCAGCTGGACAGGGGTCCTGTGGGGTACTGGTAGAAGAGAAAGCCTCCCTGGCCAGGGTTTTGCAGTCTTAGCATTATTGCCATTTTCAGCTGAATAATTTGTTATGGGTTTCTCTCTTGTGCATTTCAGGAGGTTCAGCAGCATTAGATGTCAATAACACCCCTTACCCCAGTTGCGATAACCAAAAATATCTCCATACATTGCTAAATGTATTCTGGGGGTGGGAGGAATCACCCCTGGTTGAGAATCACTATTCTAGACTTATGGAAAAGCAGTTAGAAGGATGCTGTATTGAAGAGAGGCATGGCACTTCTTGGAGTTGAAACAAGTTCAGTGTGGCTGGTTCATGGAATACGAAGTGAAACCTGATTCCAAATCAGGCAAGGTTCATACCATGCAGGACTTTGAAGATCCTGCTAATTATTTCAAACTGTATTCAAACAGCACTGAGAAGCTATCAAATTTGTGGGTAACAGAGAGTGCTATGATTCCAAATTTATGTCTAAAAAAGATCACTTTTAGAGATCTAGGTCAAAAGTAGATTAGAAGGGGTCAAGAATATATGTGAGGAAAATATTTAGGAGGTTTCTGCAATCATGCACATAAGAATACAGATAATTACTGTAGATATAGAGAAAGTATTACAAATTTTAGAAATATTTAAGAAAATCAGTAGGACTTGATAATTTACTGACTGTTGGAAGTATAGAAAAAGAGATTGTCAAAGATGTCTGCTAGATATCTGACTTATGAAACTGGATGAATGAAAATGCCATTTACTAAAATAGGAAAAATGGGGAAAGTTTTAGGCAGAAATTCAAAGTTCAGTTTTGGCCATAATGAATTTGAGGTGCCAGTAGGAGGCAAATAGTTGGATAAATGGACCTGGGGCCTGGAGCTCAGAGAAGGGATATGGGTTAGAACAAGATTTGGAAGTCATCATCATAGGGGTGATAATAAAATGCAATGAAATTAACAAGAAAACTTAGGAAAAGGTATAAAATGGAAAACCAGGAGGAGCAAGTTCTGAGTCTTGAGGAGCTGAGGCATACAGAAATCTGAGACTGAAGGAAAAGCCAGTGAAAAAACTAAAATGTTGAGATGAGAAAAACCTGAAGTCAGAAGGCACAAAGTAAGGAGGATGTTTCAAAGGAGGAGGAACTCAGCTGTTTGGAATCTTGGGTGAGGATAGAGAAGGGTGAGGATAGAGAAGTGACTATTAGATGAGTGACATGTTGGTTGTGATGCCAAATTTCATGGAGTGGTAGGGGTATAAGTCAGCATGTTAAGGAGTCAGAATCAGTGTTGAAAATGAGGCAATGAATGGAGAGTGAGTCGCTGGCTTTCCTAAACAGGTTGTGTGTGAAGGAAGGAGAGAAGACAGTAGCTTGATATAGAATTGTGATTAGAGGAAGAAGTTTTTCTTTTAGAGGAAGAATTTTTTCTTTTTGCTTTTTAAGATGGGAGAGGCTTGAATGTATTTAAATTGTTATGAGAAGGATCAAGTAGAGATAAAGGTGCAGACTTCAGGAGATGGGAACATCTGCTGATGCTGCTGACACACTGGGAAAGTTGGGATACAGAATGCACATAGAGGCAGTGACCTTAGGTAGAGAGGGTGACACTCCCTTTGTAACAGGAGGAACAAAGAGAGGTGAGGGCAGCCACTGATTTTTATTTTTGATATTTTGTGGTAAAAGCTGAGGACTTCTTGCGTGTTGGCTTTTATTTTCTCTGTGGGGTAGAAAGCAGTCATCTGCTAAAAGGAATGAGGATGGAGGAAGGTGTGAGGTTTAAGGATAGTGGGAAGGGTTTGAAATCACCTTTTAAAAGAGTAGGGAGGTCAACGAATGGGGTAGGATTATTGGGCAGTGTTGGGACCAAGTTGAGGCTTTTCATTTATTTATTTCCAGCTGGTCGTCAATCTATCAGTTCACAAAAAATAAACAAACAATGCTATATGCCCAAGGGAACTATTTTCCATGTCATATGTGTCCTTTGCTTTTCAAAAGCTTAAAGGAGGGTTAAGGAGATGAATTTGAGGCACAAAAGACAGTAAGAGAACAATACTAGGCAGTGTATAATCAAGTACTAAACTGGGCAGCACAGATATTACATGTTACAGGCCTTCAGAAAAACGAGTCTGTGTGGGCTGATGTCGGTAGGAATGGTCTCACAAAAAGATGGGCTCTGATGTAATCTTTAAGGAATCACAGTATTTGGAGATGGTTCCTCCCTGAAGCCTCATTCTTTTCTTTTTGAGTAAGATATGTCCGTTCCACTGTCCTTCTGGTCCTATAATTTAGAATCTGTGATTGCTTGCAAGGCCAGTATTCTTAGATTTTTCTTTTTATACAGAAGAGTAAACCTTTTACGTTCCAAAGATGTATGTGGAATCTTTTGGGGGCATATAGGGTCCTGAGTAATTGTGGTGAGGAATTTAAAGTGGTCTTTGGAACTATAGATTCCTAAGTCCACATTTACTCTCCCTCTGTACCTTTATGTGGTTCTCAAAAAGACCAGTATTATCCCTTTTGGGGGTGTCCTACTGGCACTATAGAAATTTGTGATGGTTTTACTTAGTTATAGCAGCAATATGGGCAGTACACTACAGGAAATTAGTGCACAGGACCTGAAAGGGAGGTAAAGGCTACATGAGGCAATCTGCATCATAAAGAATTATCCCTTATCCTATAGTTTTAAATATCTCAGTGTACATTCATTTATATAAGAAACCTGAATAAAAGTCTCTGAGCCTGGAATCTCACTCTTTTTTAATTATTTAACAAAAAGCATCTCTTGCATGGGGTTGATATACACTGAAATTTTTTAGAATACAACTTCTCTGTAATACGAGGGAAGATTGTTCATTGTTTTGCTCAGAACTTCCAAGAGTTTTCACCAGTTCAGAATATTATGTTACTGATAGCACTGCTGCTTGTGATGTTTGAGTAGCCAGTTTAATAAACCTGTCTGTCTACATATGTGGGTGCAAGCACCTGCCCATTTAATTATGGCATTGGTAGAGTTTTGCATGAGTATTTCCAATGAAATGCATTTTCTTTTAATTTAAACTTTTACTCCTTTTAATTTTAACTCCTTCATATTATATCATGTTGAATTTTTAAATTCTGTGTAAAGGTAGATTATATTGACTATTTTTATCATGATTGTAAGTGGGATATTAAAAATATTTGTATATAAAGGGAGTGTTATATCTGATAGAGTAAGGAATAACTGTTTAGGTACTGAGATCTTGAGAAATTTGCTCTGGGATTTGGAATTAGAAGACCTATTACTGGAGCTCCACCTCTAGCTTCTGTGTAAATCTGAATAATTCATTTAATCACTGTGGTACTTTTCCTCACTGGATACCGTGGGGTGATGACAATATTTTTAGGGCTGATTCTTCAAGAATCAAATGGGATATATCTTTGGAAACTGAGGAAAGAATACTCCTAGGCATACACAGTAGTACATATATCAGAGGGTACTTGAAACCACAGGATAAACATTGCATAGTCTTCTTGGCTTACTAAATTTAGTGATTGGCAAGTAATATAAAATATTACTTTACAACAAATACAGATATTGTCTGCTTGAATTTAATGTTTATATGAATTTTTAAGATATGAAATGAGACATAAAAGACGTTCCATTTTACCCCTACACAATTAAGGTGTATAAGTGCATTCTCTTCTGCCTTTAGAGATACTTCAGTGGAAAATTTTGAGAAGCTCTGAAATGTTTTGTAATTTGTAAATTAGTTACTATTATCTCAGGAAAATTTCAAGGAGCGTGCAAGAAATTCCAGTGATAGTAAACTATCATATTTCAGGGATTATAATAAGATGACCAAACTTCCTGAGAATCCCCTTTAAGGCTGATTGGAAATCCTTCAAATTTCTGCAGAGTCTTCTAGGTATTTAGAAGTTAGTCGAGAGGAATGATAACCTCTTTTTACCTTTTACTTTACACTTAACACTAAAAACTAGCACTGATTAAATTTACCATATTCCAGATACTATAAGTCAAGCAGTTTGCCCACCTTGTATATTTTAGTCCTGTGAAGTAGGTTTGTTATCTTTATTTTGCAGAGGTATATTCTGTAGTAGAGAGAGGTTATGTGACTTGCCCAAAGTCACACAGCTGGCAAGTAGCAGACAAATAATTTAAACTCATATCTGTTTTGTTTTGTTTTGTCTTTTAACTCGAAGGCCCAAGAGCTGTTAGTGTTTCTAAGAAGTAAAGGATTCTAAGTTATAAGGTACTATACAGTTCCTTGGTCAACTGGCATCCATCTCAGAGTGTGAAACTTCACTGTAGAATTGTCTCATTTGCAGTAGGAATCATCTTCTCTTCGTCTTCTATACTTCTCTCTTCTCTAATGTTAATTTCTCTACCTGTGTGCTGGAGTCCATATCTTCCTATTTTTGTGGGTGCCTTACCTATCAATTTTCCTCTCTTTGAGCAGCCATTCTTAAACTTTAGCTTACGTAAAAATCACCTGGAGGGCTTGTTAACACAGATTTCCAAGCCACATATCTTGAGTTTCTGATTCAGTAGGTTTGAAATATGGAAAATTTCCATATCTGATAAATTCTCAGCTTATTCTGTTGCTGCTAACTCAAAGACAACACTTTGAGAACCACTGCTCTAGACTTTAGACCAGGGATGGGCAAACCACAAGCTACGAAATGTTACATTTTTAAATGGTTAAAAAAAATCAAAGGAATAATATTTCCTGACATGTGAACATTATATGAAATTCAAATTTTAATGTTTATTAATAAAGTTTTATTGGAACACATTATGTAATATTCATTTATGTAAACATTTACATAGGCTGCTTTCTCCCTAACAACATCAAAGTTGAGTAGTTGTGACAGAGATTGCACGACTGGCCTTTCAAGCCTAAAGTATATGTTATCAGGCCCTTTACAGAATTGATTTGCCGACCCCTGCCCTACAGCAGTAATTCTCAATGCTACCTGCACATTGGAATCACCAGGGGAGCTTTATAAAGTACTGATGCCTGGGTTTCACCCCCAGAGATTCTCATTTAATGGGTCTGGAGAGCATCCCAGTGGATCCTTAACATATAAACATATCTAATCTGTCCTATTTAAACAAAAGGCAAACTACCTAATAAGATTATCTACCTATAAGAAAGAACTAGACAGTCCAATTTTCTTATTTTGTGGATAAGGAAAATGATGTCTAGCAATATGGATTATTTGTCCATATTAGATATTGTTGTTATTATATATTTTACAAATTATAGTTGCATATTGCTTTAATATTTAAAAATTGTTTTTTACAAATCCAGGTTATATTTTTTAAAAATATTATGTGCTCATGGTTAAAATAAAAAAAATACAAATCAAATGTATGTAGATAGGTTCTAAACTGAGTATATAAGGTAAGGTGAAGATTGACTAGAGTCATTTACTTCATAGCCACTTTTTCATTTGAGAACAAAATAAAACATTTGGCTTATATTTAGGGGCCATGCTCTAAGAAAAATATATATACATGTTCACACCTGATGGGTACAATTTACACTATTTGGGGGATGAGCATACTTAGAAATTTGCCTCAAATGGTACAAAACCAATTTATGTAACCAAAACATTTGTACCCCCATAATATTCTGAAATAATAATAATATATATATATGTATATATACACTAGAATTACAAGCATTATAGGGAGATGTTCACACTATGAGAGGCACTTAGAACTAAGATCAACTCAGAAATCAGTAGATTCCTATTCCTCATATCACAATAATTTCCTGACCTTTGCTCATGGGGTACAATGATAGGCAAATTCCCTCACAGGTCCTAGTATGTTCTCCCTTCCTGTATCTTTATTTCTCTCATTTACTGACAGGGGATAATTGGATAAATGGTTTATTATGAGTGATTCTCCTGTAGTATAGAAGGATATAAAATGAAAAATGAAATATAATGTTGTGTTTCCCTCTCTAAGCCAATGATTAACACTGTTAAAATTTCACACACACACCTACAAGTATATATAAACATACACACACAAATAGGCTCATACTATACCAGATCTTTGGCAACCTTATTCTTACATTTAACATTATAACTTGGACGTCCTTCCACAAAAGAAAAATACGTCATATTTTTCTGATAATTGCTTAGTATTCTGTGGTATAGATAAACTGTAATCTTTAAAAATAAGTCCCACAATAATGGATATTTATATATGGATATTTATATATTCATACACACACATACATGTCTGGGATAAATTCCTGGAAACTGAATCACTACATCAAAAAGAATGTTCCCTTTTAAATATTTGGTAGATAATTCCAAATTACCTTCCAAAAAGTTTTCACCAACTAATGCATCCCCATTCATACTTGATATATTAATTTAAAAATTTTTTCCTACTTTTTATGCTTTCCTTAAATAGGAAGATGAGCATTTTTAATGTCTCTTGTGGTCTTTTTGTGAATGGACACTTTAGTTTTTTGACTTTTTTTTAATTTGGTTTTATATTTTCTTTTAGTGATTTATGAAAGTTCTTTGTGTTTTATGTAAAGTTTCTATCAACTGTGTCACATATAATTTCCCAGTTTGTCATTTGTCATTGTATATAACTTACCCAAGCAGAAGTTTTACATTTTTATATAGTCACAAATTGTCTATCTTTTCATGTATGGCTTCAGGTTTCTCTAATATTGTACAAAATCAAATCTATGTTTTCTTCTAATATGTTTATAGTTTCAATTTTTGTACTTAAAGCATTGATCCATCTAGACTTTATTTTGATGGTAGGATTCATCTTTAATTTTCGCAGTGGACATTATGAGTTAAATATTATCCCCATTTTACAAATGGTAAAAAAAAAAAAAAAAAGATCTGACATGGAGGTTATTTTCCAGGACTACTCACTTGTAGTCTTGAAGCCTAGATTTACTCTACTGCCTCCAAAAATATGTAGCCAGTTGTGATTTCCTTCTACAATAGCAAATGTTATTCTTCTTGCAGATATACTGCCCTGTTGAAGTCTTTTCCAAAAAATAGGAAATACTCTTTAGTGAGACATTATCATTGTAGTTAATACCTCATTTCCTGCATTTATAAAATGAGAATAGTAAGTCAGCTATCCTAGTACATTTAAAAAAATTAGGCAATAAATCTACAAGTATAGCCCATGTCTATACTGGGATTCTGTGGGATAGATAAGTGTACTCAAGAGTTTTAAATGAGTTTTCAAGGCTAAGAGCCTTTTTAAAAAAATGTACGCACATTAAAACTGGATCTGAAGCCCTATCAGAAGTCCTCCCTGATTGCCTTAACAGGGAAACCTACATGTGCTTTTTCACCTATAACTTTATTTTTGTTTAATCCTTGTCTGTAGAGCTGCTCTGAGATTTGTAAAGTTTTCTAGCTCTTCTTTTAACACTTTCCTCCCTGGGCTATTCAGATACCCTGGGGACTATTTAAATAATAATAATGATAAAAGATGTAAATTTCCTTTTCTCCAACTTCTAATGGAAAAAAAAGTATATTTAACAGTATTTATTTGCAGGTTGAAAAAAAATTGGTTTTTTAAAAAATCCTTTGAACCCCCAATGGAGGAAGGTACTTTTAAATCCTCTCATTTTCCATAGCACTGAGTTGCTATGTTTGGGTTCATTTATTAGGAAGAGCTGCAGGAAATATGACCTGCTATAACCTCTGGAGGGGGAAGTGTTATTAACCGAAATGCTTGGTTCCGCATTTAAAGCCGTTAATAAAAGTTAGGGAATGATGAGAGCTGGGCATCCATGTCATTTTTTTAATGTACTGGAAGTCACCGGTTGTGTTGCAAATGCTTACAATTTGTAATTACCTAGGCTCATATGACAGATGGAACTGGAAATCAAAATAAGTGGCTGCCTTCTTTTACGTTGCTAAAGAATCTCCAGCTTAAGATTGCCTTTTTTCTTCCTAAAAAAAGGCACAAACAATGACAGCCCAAAATAGCTATTTAGTCAGAACTGATGACACTTTCTGAATGCTTGCCATTAAGAGAGAAATAGAAAATCCTGCTTTTCATCTTCCTTTAATTTCTCTCACTTAAATACCTTGATTCCTCTTGAAGCTGCCTCACCTCATTGCCCAGGAGAAATGCCCGGTGACTCTGACGATGCTTCAGCACAACTGCAGGCTCCAGAGGGGAGGTGGCTTATGCAAAACATATTAAAGAAAAATCCTAAAAGTCACTGCAGCTTTTTCTAGTGAGTTATGCTGATCTTCCCTGTTGCTGTAAGCTGATGGGGAACGTCGTGGCAAAGACATAACCACTCTTTTTCCTCCCACTATTTTTGCTGCAGTGAGAACTGTTCATTTCTGCTTGCATTTCGCCAGATAGCTTTAGAATTCTAGCCGAGCACTAGGGCTTCCCAAGGCTGGAAAAAAGAGTTTTAGAACCCTAAATTGGACTTTGTCCTTCTAAGTAAGTAAAAATTGAGTTCATTTGCAGTATCTGGTGCCTGACAGGAATGACAACAGACAGTAGGATCTGAAGATGTTTTTGAATTAAGTATTTTTTTCTCTTATAGATTTATAGGGGCAGAAGCTTTTATTTTTCTCTCTCGCTCTCTCCCTTCCAGAGCCAGCTGAATATTTTACATTCAGCAGCAGTAGCTACTGAATCTGAGGTTATGTTATCCCCTGGAATGTTCTGTCTTCATTCCAATCCCATCTTCTATTATTGATTATCATTTACCAATAAATCATAGTTTTGGAACATTGGACACATTGTTTTATTAGGGAGCTTAGCAACTTTAGATATCCCTGGAAGATGTAACAGATATTACAGGGCAGAAAGGTGGTACTTCTCAGTCCTGTAACTGCAGACTGCCCCAGGGGAAGGCAGCTCACATTTTAGGGGACTTTATGTGACAGTGATCCTTTGGTCCTGGTCCTATTCCCCACGGAGAAGCAGAATGAGACATGTTTGCAGTGATTTGTAGTATTTGCCAAACAGGGGACTGCATCAGAATAGCCTGGAATATAGTGCAAAGCTCATATTAAACCTCTAAAGGGAAAAGGGTTTCCTCTTCATTTACAGTCTTCCGGATGCAATCTCATTGTAAAGTATTTAATAGGATAACACTAGGGCTCTCCAGAAACATAAGTAACTCATTGGTTAAATTTCAATTCTTCACCTTTCTCCCCCTCCTTCCTGGGTGAGCTCATTCCCCCTCCTTTTTTTTTTTTTTTTTTTTAATCCAGTGATTTAAAATGCTAGAAGGAAAAGCAACTGAGGTCTTAACTTTCAGATGCTGAATTCTCATCTAATTGAAATTACTGGGCACAATGCTATATATAGCCAATGAAGAGATTTTGAGCTCTCACTCAGTGCCTTCAAGACATGTCGTTTTGTAGTCAGAGAAAACAGAGATCAATGCATTTTCAAACTGACAGAGGGAACGGATGCTCCTTAGTAGCACATGCCCAGGATCGTGTGTGTGGGGCTTGCGCTGTGCTGAGAAGCTGAATACCGGTCCATATGCTCCTTATTTACTGCAATGTTCTTTGCATGTTACTGTGCACTCCGGACTAACGTGAAGGTAAGAGGAGGCGAGCTGGCAACTGGGCACAATATACATGTTAAACCAGCTGCAGAAAATGTCTACCTTGTGTAGCTTCAGGACTTTTCGGATTGCTGGCTGAGCAGGCAGATTATTACAGGTGGTTGCAAAGGCTTTGTTTTATTGTTGCCATGCAGCCTCGCTGGGGGAGCATGTTGGAACGCCGTTGTGAAGTGACCTTCAGGTTTAACTGTTTGTAATTCAGGTTGACGCTCGTACTTGGGGGGTGGAGGGGGGAAGGAAAAGATAAAAATTCTTTAGGTAGGCCAGAACCAAGAAATCAGAGAAGGTAAAAAGCTATAGAGCATGCTTTAAATTAGGATTTAGTCTTTCTTTTAAAAAGTGCTATGAGCTGCCTGTGTTCCTGCAGCTTAATTGTTTAAGAGCCTGGAGTGTGTGGGGGGGCTGTTAAATTTAGTGGCTGTAATGGCATTAGGATGTGATCTGTGGGATATCTGACCATCCTGTGCATATAAACAAATGATTATTCACTGAGAATTGGTGATATTGATCATACAAATCCTCAGCTCTGGGTGGGCTGGTTGCTTCAGCTGCGTGGGTGCTGCTGTCCCAGTGTTGTCACCCTACTAACATTTACTTGCTGTGGCTAATGAGCCTCCGAAGTTGAGCCTAAGTTTGAGAGATTTACCCCTTGCCATGAACAGGCCGTTATTATTGGGAAGGTTTTCTGACACTATGTTCATTCAGCACGGAGCCAGACAGATAGACCAGCTGTGGAATTCCAGTTGCATAATTTAAGTGAATTACATCCTCTGTTAACATTTTGAGCTTGAATTTCCTATTGAAGGAAGTCCAAGAGGAAAGTGATTGCCTTTAAGAAAAAAAATTTTAAGAGACATTTAAGACTTAATACTTAAAATAGTAATCTTAATGTCAATATAAGTGTTTCCCTCTTTTATTTTACTGGGGGAGTGTTTTAATGTATCTGGGTACTAAAGTTTCATGTTCTGTGTTTACAAGTTTTGTTAAGAACTCCCTGCTGCTCACTCTTTTGTAAGCCCTTTTATTTTCTATTTGAATTTCAAACAGGTAGTATTTATGTTTGGGTGACCAATTCTTTTATAACTGCACCCTGGAAGCAGTCCGTGGATCTATAGAGTTCTATAGAATGTGCTTTTTACTACTTTTAAAAGTAACTTCAATAGGCAATTGTCTTCTATGCATATGATGAAGATAGTAAACAAATGAAAAGAAATATTTAAAAACATGGAGAGTATGCCCAAATATCAACTTGGATTTCTCCATCACATTTTCCTGTTCCAAATTATGGGAATGACATGAATTATTTTGTAAGCTCAGTAAATTGTAAATATTTTCCCTCCTCTTCTTTTTTGAAAGAGAAAAGTACTTTCTTCAGATGAAGTTCCATAAATAATTTAGATTAAGAAATAACAATAGTTTTGATATTTCTCTGTTATATTCAGAAGTGCAAGAAAACCCAAGTCCAAAGTTTCTTTGATATGGGCTTTGGGAAATTCCTTTTCACTCTTAAGTACTAAGAATTGCCATGGATTTAGCTTAAAAATTTTCTCACTTCAATTCATAAGCAAAGGAATGAAAAGACCTTCGTAAAAATGTCTTCTCTGAATTCAGATGACTTTTGGATAATAAATTGCTGGTACTTTTGCTAATCTGTGCTGAGATATAGATACTTTTGAAACATTGATCAATAGAAACTGAGACCATTTGCATTGCCGCATACAACATATATAACCTTGATTTGAATAGATTAATTTCAAAATTTTAATTATGCCTAAACCCCTTCAATAATTAGCTCTTGAACTTTCTTGCATAACTTATAATTTTTAAAGAGTTGTCTTTCTGAGATAGCACAGTTTGCAAGAGTTTGCAGTTCATTTGTGGTCTGATATTTCACCAAGTTGGTACAATAAAGTCTCACCTAATATTTTTATTTTTGTTTTTATTTTATGCTATATTTTTAAGTGTTTGATTTTATTTCCAGGGTGCCCATAACTACTTATTTGCTTCGGTCTGATATAGTCTCTCTTATGGTATATAGTTTCTAATGTTTGCCATGATTTAACATGATTATTGTTACAGTTACCCAAAACTTTAAGGCGGTAAAAATTCAAAAGATAGAGACATTTCTTGTCTATTTTTTTTTTGTTTTTGCACAGAATAGACCACCAATGTCACAATCTTTTACTCTAGAATGATTGTTTTCTTAAGTGAACCTTTATAAAATGTTACAACCAAAAGGAATTTTTGAGAGGGATATGTTTTAATACATTTTATATGTTTTTATGTAACCATCAAAGCATTAAATCTGGAATAGTAGTGTACACACACACACATACATATATTTATAGATAACAGTGTAACTTATAGGTCACCATTTATTCATTCCTCTATTAAAATTTTTGGAATGATATCTATGATTTATGTACTATGAGAGAGTCTTGGATACTAAGGTCAATGGAAAATAGTCCATGCTTTTAAGAACCTTCCAGTCTAGGAAAAGACAGAGACATACAAACAAAGAAGTGATCTGAAGTATTATAGGACCCGTAATAGACATTTATGGAGGACATGATTGTAGGGGAAAAGAAACAAACAAAAACCATAGGCCAGTTTCACCTCGACTGGTCAAGAAAGGTTTCACTGTGAGGTTGCCTCTGAGTTGAATCTTGACAGCTAATGGAGTTTTGCCATGCAGGTTGGGGTGAGGAAAACATGCTGGGTAAAAGGAGTGGCAAAAGCATGGAGGTAAGAAGCAGAACACTTCAAAGAGCTACAAATAGTTTGGGATGGATGGAACATGGGATCTTGCGAGGCTAAACAGTGAACTAACAGGGTGAAACAGCAATAAGAACTAAGCCAATGCTGTGATAGTTGACTGAGCCATCATTACAATCTAACTTTTTGGAAATTGTGCTATTTTGCCACCTATTTTCTAGAAGGAAAGATTTTCACAAAAAGAAAAGAAATGAAAACTTCTAATCAATGAGTATTATTTATGTTCTGTGCTTTCTTGTTAGCTTTAAGTTGTTTGAGTTGATAAAGATTCATATCATATTGGCACATATTGGCTTCATTTTTTTGTCTCAAAACAGGGTATTGCTCTGCTACCTAGGCAGGAGTTCAGTGATATGATTATAGTTCGCTATAGCCTTGAACTCCTGGACTGAGGCAAGCCTACTGCCTCAGCCTCCACATAGCTAGGACTATGGGCATGCACCACCATGCCCAATTAATTTTTTTTATTTTTTGTAGAGATGGAGTCTTGCTATGTTGCCAAGGCTGATCTTAAACTCCTGTCCTCAAGTGATCCTCCTGCCTTGGCCTCCCAAATTGCTGGGATTACAGGCATGAGCCACCATGCCCAGCCAGATTTTTATTTTAACTTTTTATAGAACATGATTAGAACAATTTAATTTGAGTCTACTCACACAAAAAGAAGCAAGTGATCATTATGTATACATGTAGTTCCACTTCTGTCTGAAATTGCCTATGTTGTATGAAAAGTACCTCTTTGATGAGAAAGCATATAGGAAGTCTGTTGCATCAGATATCCATATCATTTTGGCTAGAGAAATGGCTCTATTTTTGAAAGTAATGTTACTGATGATAATTTTCTAAATAACTTTATGTTCCTCATCTTACTAGTTCCTTCTTTTCATTGCTACTACAAATATTCCCACGTACATATTTACAAACCCACAACTGCTCAAATATGAATGGCAAATATTAGACCCATATCACAGATAAGAAAACTAAGGTAGAGAGAGAAGAAGTGATCAGTTACTCTGTTCCACAGTGTGTCAGAAGCAGGGTCTCTTGAGCCTTGACTTAATGCTTTTTATAGTAAATCATGCCGCCAACCCCATAGATCCAAGAATTCTGCTCCTTTATTTTTAAAATTCACTGAAAGTAAATACAAGAACTTTTACAAAAAATAATATAGCAGAATGGTTTTAAAGAATGGGTTTTTGGAATTCCAAAAGAACTACATTTGAATTTGTCTTCTCCATTTATTGCATAGTTTGAGAAAATTTTTTTATCTATCTGAAGTTCAGTTTTTTTAATCTGTAAAATTGGGATAATAATAGCTCTTAGCTATTTTGGAATTATGTTAGATAAGGCATGTAAACACTATAAAAAGAATTCTTAGGGCCGGGCGCGGTGGCTCACGCCTGTAATCCTAGCACTCTGGGAGGCCGAGATGGGTGGATCGCTCGAGGTCAGGAGTTCGAGACCAGCCTCAGCAAGAGCGAGACCCCGTCTCTACTAAAAAAAATAGAAAGAAATTATCTGGACAACTAAAATCTATATAGAAAAAATTAGCCGGGCATGGTGGCGCATGCCTGTAGTCCCAGCTACTCGGGAGGCTGATGCAGTAGGATCGCTTAAGCCCAGGAGTTTGAGGTTGCTGTGAGCTAGGCTGATGCCACGGCACTCACTCTAGCTGGGCAACAGAGCGAGACTCTGTCTCAAAAAAAAAAAAAAAAAGAATTCTTAGGATAAAATCAATTTAACTTATAACTCATAAATGATATCATAATTGATAAAGTAAAGGCCACCAAATAGCAGTAAATCTTCAGAGTTGCCTTCAACAAGAATTGTGTTAAAAAATTCTAGGAATTGAGCCCAATTAAAAAATATCTGTAATTAAGGAGAAACATATGTAGGTGTAATATCCTCTGTCCCATCATTATGACCACATGCACATATACTAACATGTTAACTCCATGGAAACTGGAGTTTTAGTTTGTTTTGTTCACCCTTTATATCATCAGCACAAAGAAAAATGCCAAATACATATTAGGCACTCAATAAATATTTATAAAATGAATGTATTAACTGAGTTCCAGATTTCTCTTTTTATTCGCTCAGCTTCTTCTTAGACTACTTATCTTAATGCTTGTTAAATTATTTGAGAATAAGAAACAAAAAAATTCTTAGACTTTGAATCCTATAGGCTTTGGTTTGAATAGTACTGGATTTGGCAATCATGAAGCACTTACACACAGTCACATATTGTTTTAGATGTGTACTGCCAGTTGTAGAGCTAAAAGGCTGGAGAGAATCAATAAAATAACTTACTGAATACCTAAACACTCTAGAATTCAGACATTCATCATTCTTATTTCCACTGGGTTTATTCAGTGACATTGCTCTTTTCCAAACACCCCACCCTTTTTTGCCCCTGGCATTTGCTACAATTCTTTTCTGCAATGGGAATCCCCTCTCTGCATGACTGTGCTTGTTTAAATTCTATTCTTCCTTTAGAAACAGTACAATGTGTCTGTCTTCCAAGAAGTGGAAACCAGCTACACTAACTCCCCTGCTTTATTCCTTCTCTAATTTAGTGAGCACAATTTCTCCATTGTTCATGGCAATAAAACTTATATTCCCTTATATCATCACTTACATTATTTTCTTATACAGCTAGCTAAAATGCTTATGTTTGAGTCCCCCACCCCAACTAGACTTTAAGCATTTTGAAGACAGGAACTATATACTATTTTCTCCATTTTTTTCCTCATAGCTCACTTGTATTTTAGGAATTCAAAAAATGATCGATGAATAGATTTAAAGGGAAACTTTCAGAAACTTTGTCTCCTTATGCTGCTGACACCTACTCTTTGCTAAATCCTATGATGCATCCCACATACTGATGCTTTTAATAAACACATAATTTTTTGTAGTCAGGGCTTGGAATTATGAACCAAAATTAATGGACAGTTGGAGTAACACCTATGGCTCATAGGTATTATGAGCTATGGCTCATAACAAATCAGAGGTGGTCCCTTTCAGGGTTCCCATTAAAAAATTATTCCTTTCAGATGCCAATAATATATTAGTTCCTTATTGGACCCCCTATATTATGGTCTCCAAATGGTTGTGAGTCTATTTAGTGTATTGGGTTTATTATTTTTTTTATTTCAGCATATTACAAGAGTACAAATGTTTAGGTTACATATATTGCCTTTGCCCCATCCAAGTCAGAGCTTCAAGCATGTCCATCCCCCAGATGGTGGACACCATACCCATTAGGTGTGAATATACCCATCCCCTCCTCTCCCCGCACCTGCCCGACACATGATGAATGTTACTACTATATGTGCATATAAGTGTTGATCAGTTAATACCAATTTGATAGTGAATACCTGTGGTGCTTGTTTTTCCATTCTTGGGATACCTCACTTAGTAGAATGGGTTCCAGCTCTATTCAGGAAAATACAAGAGGTGCTATATCACCATTATTTTTATGGCTGAGTGGAACTCCATGGTATACATATAGCACATTTTATTAATCCACTCATGGATTGATGGGCACTTGGGTTGTTTCCACATCTTTGCAATTGTGAATTGTGCTGCTATAAACATTCTAGTGCGGATGTCTTTTTTTATAGAATGTGTTTTGTTTTTTTGGGTAGATGCCCAGTAAGGGGATTGCTGGATCAAATGATAGTTCTACTTGTAGCTCTTTGGGATATCTTCATATTACTTTCCACAGAGGTTGTACTAGTTTGCAGTCCCACCAGCAGTGTAGGAGTGTTCCTATCTCTCCTCATCCATGTCAACACATATTGTTTTGGGACTTTTTGATAAAGGCCATTCTCACTGGAGATAAGTGATATCTCATTGTGGTTTTGATTTGCATTTCCCTGATGATTAGAGATGTTGAGCAATTTTTAATATGTCTGTTGGCCAGTAGTCTATCTTCTTTTGGAAAGTCTCTTTTCATGTCCTTTGCCTACTTTTTGATAGGGTTGTTTGATTTTTTTCTTGCTGATTTTCCTTAGTTCTATATATATTATAGTTATCAGCCTTTTATCAGATGTGTAGCATGCAGATATTTTCTCCCATTCTGTAGGATGTATGTTTGCTCTCATGATAGTTTCCTTGGCTGTGCAGAACCTTTTTATTTTGATCAGATCCCATTTATTTATTTTTGTTATTGCTGTGATTGCTTTTGGGGTCTTCTTCATAAATTGTTTGCCTAGGCCAATATCTGTAAGAGTTTTATCAAAATTTTCTTCTAGAATTTTTATAGTTTCATGCCTTACGTTTAAGATTGTTATCCACCATGAGTTTATTTTTCTGAATGGTGAGAGGTGTAGATCCTGTCTCAGTCTTCTCCATGTGGCTATCCTATTTTTCCAGCACCATTTATTGAATAAGGATTCTTTTTCTCAGTGTATGTTTTTGTCTGCTTTGTCAAAGATTATATGGCTATATGAGGATGGTTTTATATCTGGGTTCTCAGTCCTGTTCCATTGGTCTATCTCTCTGTTCTTGTGCCAATACCATGCTATTTTGGTTACTATCACCTTATGTAGTATAGCTTGAAGTCTAGTAAATTGTTGCCTCCCAATTTGTTCTTTTTGCTTAAGGTTGCTTTGGCTATATGGGGTCTTCTCTGGTTCCATATGAAGTGTAGAAGTATTTTTTCTAGATCTGTGAAAAATGATGTTGGTATTTTAATGGGATTGTATTGAATCTGTGGATCACTTTGGGTAGTATAGACAGTTTAACAATGTTGATTCTGCCAATCCATGAGCATGATGTGGTTTTCCACCTGTTTACATCCTCTGCTATTTCCTTCCTCAGTGTTTTGTAGTTCTCCCTATAGAGGCCTTTTACCTCTTTAGTTAAATACATTGTTAGGTATTTTATTTTCTTTGTTGCTGTTGTGAAGGGTATTTAGTCTTTGATTTGGTGCTCAGTTTTACTGTTGTTGGCATATAGGAATGACACTGATTTGTGTATGTTGATTTTGTAACCTGAGACTTTGCTGAATTTAGTTATCAATTGCAGTAGTATCATGCCAGAATCTTTGAGGTTTTCTAGATATAAGATCATTTCATCAGCAAAGAGCGATAGTTTGATCTCTTCTGCCGCCATTTGGATGCCCTTGATTTCCTTCATTGCCTGATTACTCTATCTAGGACTTCCAGCACTATTCAGTGATAGAGGGAAACCTTGTCTGGTTCCAGTTCTAAGTGGGAATGCTTTCAGTTTTTCCCCATTAAGTATGATGTTGGCTGTGCGTTTGTCATATATGGCTTGTATCATTTTTAGGTAAGTCCTGTCTATGCCTATTTTGTTAAGCGTTCTTATTATAAAAGGGTGCTGAATTTTGTCAAATGCTTTTTCTGTGTTTATTGAGAGGATCATATGGTCTCTGTTTTTGCTTCTATTTATGTGGCAAATTACATTTATAGATTTGCATATGTTGAACCATCTCTACATCTCTGGGATGAAGCCCATTTGGTCATGATGGATTATTTTTTGATAAGCACCTGAATTTGGTTTGCTAGGATTTTTTGAGAATTTTTGCATATATATTCATGAGGGATTTTGGCCTGTAGTTTTCTTTTTGTGTGTAATTTCCTGGTTTTGGTAACAGGATAATAATGTTGGCTTCATAACACATGTTGGAGAGGATTCCTTCCTTCTCAATGTCATGGAATAATTTCTGCAGGATAGTTCATCAAGACAAGACTTGCCCTCCAGGAAATACTCAGAACAGTGTTATACATGGATCAGCACAATAAACACTCACCAGTGTAAAATCATCCAAAAGCTAAAGGTCAAAGGCCAGATACAACAATGGCTCAAGAGAAAAAACAAAACAATAAAATTCAACTCAACAGAATGAACAGAAATCTGCCCCACTTATCAATTCTTTCCATAAATGTGAATGGCTTGAACTGCTCACTAAAGAGACATAGGCTGACCGAATGGATAAATATACACAAGCCAAGTATCTACTATCTTCAGGAAACACATTTAACCCACAGGTATGCATTCAGACTCAAGGTGAAGCAATGAAAAAACAATATTTCATGCAAACAGAAGCCAAATGAAAGCTGGCATAGAAATTCATATTTCAGATAACTTAGTCTTCAAATCAACCAAAGTAATGGAAGACAAAGATGGTCACTATATAATGGTGAAGGGTACAATTCAGCAAGAGGACAAAACAATTCTAAACATTTATGCACATAACTCAGGTACACCCAGATTCATAAAGCAAATCCTACTTGATCTAAACAAAATGATAAAAAGCAACACTGTAATAGCGGGGGACTTCAACATCCCTCTGACAGAACAGAATAGATCCTCCAAACAAAAAAAATAAACAGAGAAACAATGGTCTTAATCAGAACTCTAAAACAAATGGACCTGACTGACATTTACAGAACATTCTACCCCAAACCACTGAATATACATTTTTCTCATCAGCTCCTGGGACATTCTCTAAGATTGGCCATATACTAGGCCACAAAGCATGTCTCAACAAGTTTAAAAAAATAGAAATTATACCATGCATCTTCTCAGATGACAGTGAAATAAAATTAGAAATCAACTCCAACAGAAACTCTCATCTCTACACAAAGTCATGGAAAATAAACAACCTTCTAAGGAATGATTATTGCACTAAGGAGGAAATCAAGATGAAAATCAAAAGATTCTTTGAACTAAATAATAAAGGAGACAAAGTTATCAAAATCTGTGGAACACAGCTAAAGCAGTACTGAGAGGAAAATTTATATTCATAAATGCCTACATACAAAAGACAGAAAGATCACAAGTCAACAATCTAATGAATCATCTTAAAGAACTGGAAAAGGATGAGCAAACCAACCCCAAACCCAGCAGAAGAAAAGAAATAACAAAGATCAGAGTAGAACTAAATGATATTGATAATAAAAAACTATACAGAAGATTAATAAAATAAAAAGTTCGTTCTTTGAAAAAGTAAACAAAATTGACATGCCTCTTGCTAGATTAATGAGAAGCAGAAAAGAAAATACTCTAATAAGCTCAGTCAGGAATGAAAAAGGAGAAATTATGACTGATACCACGGAAATACAAAATATCATCTATGAATACTATAAAGACCTCTATGCATATAAACTTGAAAATTTGGAGGAAATGGACAAATTCTTAGAAGCACACAGCCTCCCTAGGCACAATCAGGAAGAAATAGAATTCCTGAACAGACCAATATCAAGCACTGAAATTACAGCAGCAATAAAAAACCTTCAAAAGAGAAGTCCTGGCCCAGGTGGTTTCACACCCAAATTTTACCAGACCTACAAAGTATATTGGGTTTATAATAACTAAGCCCACTTAATACATTGGAGTTACAATTTCTAATAAAGCTCTTTAAGTCAAAACTTAAAAAAAAGTAATACAGTGCGTTAATAAAGAATAAAACAGCATACTGAATAATAGCATTCATTTGTCAAACTTTTAGTATGAACCATAGACTATACCAAAAAAGTTCCAAATATTCCCTCAAAACACTTCCCAGTGACCTAAGATGTAAGCTTTATTATCATTATTATTTTATTGGTAGGGAAACTAAAGTTTGGGAAACAAAAATAACTTGCCTATTGTTACAACTATTAATTGCCAACAAAGCCAGCTTTTAAACCAGGTCTGTTCCACTCTTTTAATAACAATCCTAAAAAGATCATAGAGGTATGTGAACTATAACAATTAGTGTGTCTCAGATATCTCAAGTCTTTTTTAAAAAAATATGGTAAGGAATTAAGTAAATAATAAAATTGCATATTCCTTACATATGACCTTACCATTCCTTCTCTTGGCTTCTTTCTAATAAATGATGGCCAGAGTCAAGCCTGAGGCTTTCTTTTATATTCTGCATTCATCATTCACCAAATGTTTTAAGCAGCAAATATTTCGTAAGCACCTATTGTGGGTCAGGCACTGAACTAGGTATTATAAATAAAGGATAGAATAAGACTGACAATAATCTTTACCCTCATAGAACTTACATACTAGTGAAGTAGGTGGACAATAAGCAAGTTAAGTAAAATACACAGTGTATAGTAATAAGCGCTAAGAAGAAAAAAATGGAAGGAAATTGGAAGTGTGTGTTGGGGGACAAGTTGGGTTACAGTTTTAGATAAGGTGGTTAGTGAGCATCTCATTAAGAAGATGACTTTTGAGTAAAGACCTAAATTATGTGAAGGGACTAACTGTATTGGAAAATGTAACAAAAAGTGCAAGTGCAAGAGCTGTGAGATGGAAGCCTGTCTTGCATGTTAAGGAAAACCTAAGAAGCCAGTGTGGCTGTAAAGAGAAAGGTCAAGAGAATGTCAAAGTGAAAAGATCATGTAAGGCTTTGCAGGTTAGACTTTTCTCATTTAATTGAGAAGCCAGCAGGGTTTTGAGCAGAAGAGTCACATGATTTGGTTAATGTTTAAACAGGATCATTCAGGCTGCTCTGTTGAAAAGAAACTTTAAGTGAGCAAGGACAGGAGCAGGGATACCAGTTAGAAGTTCCTACAATAATCCAGGTGAGGGATGTTAATAATTTGAATTATCTTGGTGTCAGTGGGACTGGGGACAAATTATCTGATTCTGTAAATAGTTATAATTTTGGATGTATATCTTCTTTATCTTTTCCTGCCCTGATATTGAGCTCTTCTCAGATGTGGGGTGCTGGTTTTCACCTCTTCTGTATCTGATCAATATTGATTAGAGAAAAATGCTTTGATAAGTGGTTACCATTGCTTTAACTGCATTTTAATCCTCTGAACAGTTTTGAAAGATAGATTATCCAAGACTTGAGTCATACATGTACATTCAAGCCTTCATTGTCTTTTTGGCTTCAGATCTTCTGATCCTCAGGGGACACCTCCCCAGTTCTTAAGTGAATCTACTATAAGCTACTTGAGGGAAGGAACCATGTCTTATATGTATTTGTATGCCCATTGCCTTGCACATGGCAAATGGTAAATAACTGTTTGCTAAGTAAGTGACTGAATGAATGGATGTTTGTTACTCAAATAGCTGGACATGTTTTATAGAGTGCCTCCTTGGACTGGGAGTGTTACTACCAAATAAAAATAGGTACATAACAAGGAGAATGGATTCTGCATTCAACATATTTCCTCTCTAATGGAAAATTAATGACTTTTGGGACGATATTTCTCCAATATTAGAATCTCTAGGGATGCAGACTGGTAATCTGGAAATGATCCTAGGTAATTCTTATCATAAAACAAGTTTGGGAAACACTCTGTTATAGCCTTTGTTTGGAATTCTCAAGTTTATTGTGAAACTGCTGTGTTAATAGTTGTCTAAGTAACATATGGATCTGTAGTTTTTCCAAGTTTTGGACTATACCACATAGTGAGAAATAAACTGCAACTCAGGATAAGTTTCAAAAAAGCAATACTTACTCTTACCAAAAGTTATGCATTCTGATATTTTCTATTCTATTTTTAACTTTTAAAAAATTTGGTTTATTTTTATAATGTTGGTCAAGATTATCTAAATACATTATAATCAGAAAAGTAGTTGAGGAAACACAATTCATATTGGCCCATTTAAAAGGATTCCTTAATTTACTTTTATTAATAAGTTTGAAGGAATGCAGAATGGGTCTTTACTCAACAATTTGGAAAACACTGTAACATGTTCTTTGCCTTAAGAAACATACAACCTCAATTAGAAGTATGTAAATGAAAAGATGATTACAACAATCAACAAATATAAGCAAAAAATGTGTGAAAATACTGAAATGAACATAGGGCAGTTGACCATTACATAGCCTGGTTCATTCACTGATTAGCATATTCACTTAGGAATTCATGGTTCAGTGCTTACTTACTTCCTTGGCCCTGGCCTTTGAGATTTAGCCTACTCACCGGCATACCTCAGAGCACCTAATAGCAATAGCTAATGTTTGTTGAATATTCATGATATGTCAGGCATTGAGTACATCAATCTCTTTTTTATTCACAATATCCTTAAGAGAAGGTTTTCTCATTACACCTATTTTTACATGTGAAGGAACCGGGCCACAAATGTTTAGGCCATCGTCCAGGGTCTCACAGCAAATAACTGGTGCTATCAGGATAAATGCAAGGCTCAGGTACCAATACTCAGGACTGGCCAGTACCTGGAAGGACTCTTATCTTACTCTTGACCAATGCCCTAGTGTATGGTGCTCTTGCCTTTGACTTCTTTCTCCAAAGTGCCTGCTTTGTATCCCTTTAATTTCAATGATGTCATTGTGCTTTCCTCTGGCTTATTAGATTTAACATCTCAGCATAACTCAGTTTCCCTTGATTTGGGTGTGTCATAGTTTCTTCTGTTACTCAGGGCCCAGAAGAATTCCCATACACCTGATAACATATATTCTCCTTCAGATCTAAGGGCAATGGTGGGATGTTTACACTTAAAAGACTTTATAACCTCATATGTTGAAACTGTAATAACAACAACAAAAAAGGATTTATAACCAATTGAAGTATGAAAACCCTTAGAAAGAGAAGTAGTAGCTAAAATATGTACTTGTTATTAGTGTAATATAATAAATAAAATGATAAAACTCCCTAGGATGAATTGTACTGTGGTTTGGAGAACGTAGTTACTGAGGATTAAAAAGGGAAAGGTGAATAATAAAACAAACAAAAAAAATTGACCCTAGGAGGATCTGGCTCTAAATATTTGTCAAATTAAGCTAGAGCTTTTCTTTCTGTTTGAACTTTGATGCTTTTGATATAGGATAGGCAAATCAATAAACATGATTGACCACATAAACAGAAGCAAAAACAAAGACCACATGATCATCTCAATAGATACAGAAAAAGCATTCAGTAATACCCAACACCCTATCATAATAAAAATCCTCAACGAAGTAGGCATAGAAGGAACATATCTCAAAATTATAAAAGCCATTTATGACAAACCCACAGCCAACATAATACTGAATAGGGAAGAGTTGAAAGCATTCCCCCTAAGAACTGGAACAAGACAAGGGTGCTCACTGTCACTATTTCTATTCAACATAGTGCTGGAAGTGTTAGCCAGAGCAATCAGGCAGGAGAAAGAAATAAAGGATATTCAATTTGGGAAAGTGGGGATCAAAGAAGCTGAGGGAGTATCTTTCTTTAAAATGAAAGTTAGATGAATAGTAGAAGACTAATTTTGAATCTTATTGTATTTATTTCTTATTTATCTTTTATAGGTGTTCTTATATTTAGATTTTTTTTAAAAGATGTAAATAAATTTATTTATTTTTAAAGTGCCTGCCTAGATTTATTTATTTATGGGTGTACCTAGAATGGAAGAGGAAACTGAGGCAATGGAGTATGCAGTGAGCCTGAAAGGGAGCAAGTAAGGTAGATTTCTGAAGCAGCTCTATGAAATTTGGAGTAAGTAAAAGAGCCCTTTGCATTTGTGTTGGATGTTTAGCTGATTAATTCATAAGCTGCACTCCTTCATACTCATTTGGAAAAGTAAATTAATGAATCACTTTTAAATGGGTCAGTGTACATTATATTTCTCAACTGTTTTTAAAATTATAAAAGTAATATATGCTCATTATAATATAGAAGTACAGAAAAGGACAAAATTTAGTACTTCCTCATAACTTTTCTACTCATATATGAAAACTCTGTATTCTTTTCATTTTTCTCTCTATGTGTGTATATATCAATAAGTGTGTATTTATCAGATCAAGGTATAATATTTATAATTTGTGTTTTTGTTCATATCATAAGAACATTCTCATGTCCTTAATAATTATTCATAGGCATCTTTTTTAAATGGCTGCATAATAGGGAAGCTTTTTCTTTTTGAAAAATAAATAAATACAGGTAGGCAGGGACTGAAAGCATTGCTTTTCTCAGACTGTTACTTTTCAGTAGAGGATAGAAAGCTTTCAAGTGTAACCTCAGAATAGCTTTGAAATGAGATGCAGTTTGGAAAAAATATATGGTGAGTCTGAGTTTCAAAAGGGTCATTGCCACTGTACTTCAAACAGGAAACAATGTATACTTAATGCAAAAATGTTTCTCTAGCTAGTTCCCTAACAATGTCTCTGTACCCACCCCATCCAAATAATGGCTTTGAGCTGAGTTTTTTATTATTCTTTTAAACAGAAGCTAACCAGAAAATTTCCTTATTATCACTATTCTCCTAGGCACTTAGAATAGAAATGTTGAAATCATTTTTACTCTCTAGACCCTGTGGAAATCTAATCAATTTACAAATCCTGTGGAGTCGACCTCTGATTTCTTCTACCTTGTCTCTTTCCACCTCTCCTTTCCTCAGTGGAGGCTTTCATTTTCTCTCACTATATTGTCACAGGAACATTCTGACTGACTTCCCTATTCTCCCACTGTTTCCTCTCCAAATTTACCCTTCCCATGGTGGTACCAGATATTTTTCTTAAATATAGATAAGAACTGGCCATCATTTTCCTGTTCAAGAGCTTTTTGTGTTTCTCACTGCATAAAAATTCTTTGTCTTCATGATGACCTCAGCCACCTTTCCATCATTACCTTCTGTCAGAGCTTTTGCCACTTCCATGCAACACATAGCCATATTTACCATCCACACTGCTCTTGGCATAGAGGAGATGTTGGAAAATCGAATGTTTTGTAAAGAACCCGTGCTTGAAATCCATCATCTTCATTTACAAAGTAGTCTGCAATACTTCTAGTTGAATGAATCCTGCATTGCTTCTAGGTGAATAAATCCATTTTTTTTCTGATGCTTCATTTCTAGGTGGTATAATTGAGAATATATACCTCACATCATGAGCATGGTTTTAGGCAGACAAAGCCTCAGAGATATGCAGGATCCATTCAGAAGATATTAAAATAATTTATGGAAGCCAGTGAAATACTAATTGAAGCAGTGAAGATTAGCTTTAAAATTGATGGTCATTGTGGACTTGCTTGTATAGCTAAAAATTCCCTTATGACATACCTTGAATCCCAGGAACGTGAACTAGAAAGCAACTCCTTTGTAAAATCTTGAGATATTGATTATAAAGCATTGTTTAGTCTTATAGTTGAGAAAGTGAGAAGAATCAACCTCAATATCTGTAGTTACATATCTCTTAGCCAAGACCTCTGCTACAACCTTAGTCAGCTAAACATGAAACCCCCAAATAGCTTGGGAAACCAGTCACAAAATGTGCATAATTGTTTTTTTGGTGGCTAGAGGTCCCTAATCCTGAACAGATTTAGATTAATTATAGAATGAGGAAGGAAATTAAAATCTTTTATTAATATTTTTTTAGGTAATAATTGTAAACCTTTAATAATGCATACATTTGTGTTTTTTAAGAGAATCTGCCAGATTAGATTATTTAACAAGTTGATTTTAGAATGTCAAGGAATTGATATTTTACTTGCAATTTTAAGATAAAAGATAAAGAATCTTGCCATTTGTAAATAGTATTGGAACATACAAGGAAGCTTAAGATACCTCATATTTTGTTTCATTTATTAGATATAAAAGAATGATTTAAATACTTGTGAGTCTTTTTATTCAGATAAAGTACTTAAAAAGAAAATGTAATCTATTAAATTTATAAATACAGGTTAAAATGTTTAAGGGGAATTTAATTAAGTCATAAAAACTCCCTTTAATGGTGACTGTAAAAATCTTGCTAAATTCATAAGTAGATCAGTACAATTATAAATTGAACTTGAAAGTTAAGTAAAATCTGGGCTTTTGAATTTATAACTTTAAAAATTAAATATTAAATTTGCAGACCAAAAGAACTTCTCATATATATATATATATATATATATATATATTTTTTTTTTTTTTTCTGTCCATGAAAGATGCCTTAAAACACCACCAAAATATTCACATTGTACCTCATAGGGTTGTTATGAGGAATATACAAGATAATATATTTATTTGGAATTACTTTGTAAATTCTAGAATATTGTAAAAAATATTAGATATTTTTCCTTCTAATTGTTTTTGCCCAATCTGTCACTTTAGTACAGAAAAATATTTACCTCTCCTTTCCTTTACATAACTGTCTGATCCATCCAGATCCTGCCAGTTAGTTTCTCCTCCCAGGTGGAACTTCTTTGTTTTCTACTCCTTTATTATAATACTTTGTATTTCTAGTGTAACACTTGTTACACTTTGTATTCTAGTGTAACACTTGTGTTTGTTGATGTTTGTGTGTGTTTTTCTTTACTATCATGTGGATTCTATATCTTCTTCAGCTCATTTTTTTAAAGTAAATATTGAGTCTCTGTTATATACTAAACACTGTATTCTGTACAAGGGACAGAGTCGTTAATAAGAAATAACATCTGTGTCTATATGTAGTAGGTAATGAATTATTGAATTTAGTTTAATTTGAAATTAAAAGCCATTCTGTCTAAAGAAAATTCTATAATAAAATTTTTATAAAAGCGATTGGCTAGTTCAGGAAAAAAATCAGTAAATGCAAAAGCAGAGAAGAAAAATTCAAAATACATTAAAGAAAAATTGAGGCTTCACCAATGTAGCAAGGAAGCACTCATTTTTCTCTTAGGCCTAACATGTTGTTTTAGTTAATATAAATAAGTTAGAATACAGTTTTGCAAAAATGATTGGAGCAGTAGAGGCTGGGGGAGGGTGGGAGTTGTTAGACAGGACTGTTGATCTTTAAGGAGAATCACTCAGTCAGTGCTGTCTGCCCTTTCTCATTATACAGATCTGCTGCCCACCTCCAAGTCTGTCCCTTCCTCCTAATCCACCACAGTCAGCAAGGCTGTTACCCTTTTTCTTTAGCCCAGCAGTCAATAACATTGATTTTTGTAGCACTAGGTGATTCTCACCTCTTCCCTCATTATCTCCTCCTTCAGGGCTAAACAAAGCCAGGTTCCCTGGTGTGCACCATAGTCTGCAGATCCTGTAAGACAGAAATGGCTAGAGGCAGGATTTAGGGCTTTGGCTGGGTGGGAGGGATGGTCAGTGCCATATAAAATCCTTCAGGAACATCCTGGGAAGAGTATTTTTGACATAGTCCTAAGTTAAGGGATAATATGTCCTCCAGAGAAAAAAGCATATAAAATGTCAATCTTGTGCACTGCAATTCCACTGAGTAGGTTAAGGGGGAAGAAAGCCCTAAGGTCTTACTTCTATGTATAATTCTTAGTGAACCTATTCAGAGAGATAGATACCACTCCTGGGGTAGAGGCCAGCTATTGGAAATGAATCAAAAGAGCAATAATACATAATGGAGCCATAGATGACCAGAGGAAATTCCAAAAAAAAAGAAGGAATTTACTCAATGATTGCTTATTATGTGCAAGGAATTTCTTAATTTTTATTTATTTCAATTCTTATGACAATCCAGTCAGGTGAGCGTTACTGCCCCCATTTAATAGACTCTAAAGCTTAGAGAGGCAAATGAACATACCCAACGTCACATAGCAAGAATATGTAAGGGCCAGTCTTTCCCCTACATACCACATTGTTTTCCAGAACCAATGACTTTTCTTTCTGAGAGTTTATGATAATTAGAGCTTTGATAATTTGAATGGAAACATGACCCCTCTGTTTAAAGATGAAGAGCAAAGTGTTGAAATTTGTTTTGATGCAGTAATCATATAAAGAAATGAAAACAAGGATTTTGTTGCTTAGCTAAGAGGAAAAGGGACTGGGAAAGAAACTTCAAGGACTGTTCAGGAAAGATTTAGCCCAGCCTGGTGAAGAGGTTCATAGATGCAAGGTTTCAAAGATAGTAAGAGGGATTTCAGGTTTCTGGACTATTCAGACTATAATTGTTGTGGACTTTCATGTGAATAAGCAAAGTTAGCTCTAGAAACCTTGCCACTTAATTCTGACAGCCCTAGGTTTGAATTTCTTGCTTACTTTTTACCAACTGTGTGAGCCTCAGCTAGTTATTTAGCCTATCTTAGCCTTAGTTTCCTCAACTGTAAAATAGGATGCTAATGTCTAGCACATAAACATAGATTTTGTTGTAAGACTTACATGTGCTAACACTTAAAAGCCCTTCATAGTGTTTTATACATAGGGGAAACAGGCTATAGTAGATTCCTTCCTTTCTCAGTGGTATCCACTCCTCCCCCAACACAACATAAAAGCTAATTTCCAGTCTTCTCTTCTGCTGAGGTGTAAGTAAAGGCAATGTTACCACTACCAGGGGAAATAAAATCCTTAACAATCTGTATCAAATTCAGCTATAACAATAAATTCTAAACCTAAACCCTCATGTGCAGGATGAATGTGGATGTCTCTAGGGCTATGTAGCAGTTTCTGATGATACATCCTAGAGCTGTGCTGTCCAATAGAGAAACTACTGGCCACATGTTGCTACTGAGCATTTGAAATGTCACTAATCTGAATTGAGATGCATTGAAAGTGTAAAATATGTACTGCATTTTGAAGGTTTAGTATGGGGAAAAGGTAAACTTTCTATTAATTTTGACTTGATTATATGTTGAACTGATAATATTTTGGATATACTGGGTAAACAAAATTTAGTATTAAAATTAATCATAACTGTTTCTTTTTACTTTAATATGGCTACTAGAAAATTTAAAATTGTATAATTGGCTCACATTTGTCATTCTTATTATATTTCTCTTAGACAATACTGTTCTGGAGACTAAAGGATAGACAAGCCTATAACCCTGATATTCTGAAGGAGTTTTTACAATCAAGTGGTTAGCTCTCTTTATCCCTATGCTGTAGGCTTTAAGGAGGACAGATTGGATGAATAAGACTCCTTTTAGCCCTGTAGTTCTGAGATCATGACACAATCATTGAATGTTAGCTTTTAAAGGGAACTTAGAGATTCCAAGTTTCAATTGTCAACCAAGGTCCAGAGAGGTTAAATGACTTGCCTAGACAGCTAATGTCCAGTACTTTTTGCATTAAAATGTACTGCCTCTCAAATGCATGACCATTCTTTTCAATGGAGAACTTAGATGTTTACATCGCCTTGCCAGAATGCAAACCCTGTCATTTGGGTGCAAACAGGTTTCATTGGAATGGAAAGCTTTCTCCTTTGCCCTGTTCTAAGTGGTCTCAGTGGAGAACTCCTATTTGATCTTCAAAATTATATACTAATGTAACCTCAGTGAATTGTTCCTACCCCAGGCAAACTTAGTTACTTTATTTTCTACTTTCTTTGCATAGCTCTATTTTAGCTCCAAATACACTATTTTGAATTGACGAACTCTCAGATAAACTCTTTAAGTCAAGGTGCTTGTTCTGTGAGCTCAGTATCAGGCACATGGGAGGCCTGCAGTAAATATTAGTTTAATGACCTGTTTCTTTGAATATACCCACAGACTCTTCTTTACATCCTAATTCTTATTATTCTATTCTTATTATTCAGTATCATTAAAATTTCAAAAAAACAAACAAAAAAAAACACCAACAGTTTTTTCCTCTCTCCATATATATATATATATATATACATACATATATGTGCGTGTGTATGTATATATAATTTTTCTTAATCATTCATACTTGAAAAATGCAATAATGTGTTGGAAATACCATTCTTTAATACTTATCTAAATCTACCAGTTAGTCATATCTTGAATTACCTCATCGAAGAGACCCTCTCTATATAAATGCAGTTGGACCTGTCAGTCAGGGGTGGATTGAGTAGGCCTGAAGAAGCCATGATTCATACAATCTCATTTCCATGGTGTATGCCTTAAATGCCACATCTTCAGTCAGCAGTTAGTCTCCCATGAAAACAAATTTAGCTTTGCATTCCCTTTGGGTTTTAAAAATGCACTTTTGAAGTTTGTGCTAGGAAGTACAAATGTATAGTCATACTAGCAATGTATTCCTTTTGGCCTTCTGGCTTTCTCAAGGTGTGATTTACAAATGGCTCCATTCCCCCATAAAACTGATTATAAATTGTGTATCTGTTGATACCCTCATTTTAGCATTTAAAATCTACGACATAGGCCGGGCGCAGTGGCTCACGCCTGTAATCCTAGCACTCTGGGAGGCTGAGGCCGGTGGATCGCTCGAGGTCAGGAGTTCGAGACCAGCCTGAGCAAGAGCGAGACCCCGACTCTACTAAAAATAGAAAGAAATTATCTGGCCAACTAAAAAAATATATATATATGTATATAAAAAAATTAGCTGGGCATGGTGGCGCATGCCTGTAATCCCAGCTACTCAGGAGGCTGAGGTAGTAGGATCCCTTAAGCCCAGGAGTTTGAGGTTGCTGTGAGCTAGGCTGACGCCAAGGCACTCATTCTAGCCCGGGCAACAAAGTGAGACTGTGTCTCAAAAAAAAAAAAAATCTACAACGGTTTAAAGAAGAAGGGAATGAGTTTTTCAGCTTGTCATGTCTTAGATTCAGTTCTTTTCTCTCTTTCTATGCAGATATGTCAGGATGGGGGACAATTTGAATATGTAGAAATCCTGGCTCTAGTCTCTTGGCCTGATTATTCCCATTTCTTTTTCATTGCCCCACACTTTTATTGCCAGGATGCAGAAATGGGAGACCTGTGCTGGCACAAGTCATCATATTTACAAGCACTGATGTAAGAAGTTTTTTTTAAACTCATGCAATGAAGACTTAGCTGTTCACTCATTCAACTTTCATTTATTAGACATCAACTATATTTTATCTACAGAGGCAGGAATTTTAGGTTTTTTTTTAAATTTAAGTTCTTGTTTCAGAGCTGAGGTAACTAAGAGACAATAAGTAACCTCCCCAAAAGCATCACTTATAGATAGAATATCTAGCACTCAAACTGAAATTTGTATGGAGTGAAAAATTTGTGCTCATTCTATGACACCACACTACTGCTTCAGAATATAAAAGAGATTGTGGCTTCCTCTAGTATGACACAGTGGTTAAGAATGGGGGAATATGGAGTTTCTCTGTGTTTCTACCAAGACTCACGACCCTATAGGTCTAGGTGGAAAGACCCTCACTCAGCTCTTTTAGTCTAGCTTCAGTGACTTGATCTATCAGTGTTTCTAATTTTGGAAGCTCTGGAAACAATCTGATTCTTCTGTGACATTGTTTTTCAATACAGAAAATGTCACCTGCTGTCCCCAACCCTTCAAATGTTTTGATTTTTCCTCCACCTCTAACACTGCTACTGTAAGATGTCTTTTATTTCTTACTGGGACTATTATAATATATTGCTAACTGAGGCTTCCTACATTTATTCTTGACCCACTCCAGCCTGTTTTCTGTACTGTAGGCAGAGAAAGATTTTTCAGGTATGAATTTGATTATGCCACACAAACACACTTGCTTGAAATGTTTAAAAGCCTTTCCCTTGCTTTGGATATGCTTTACAAGGTCCTTTGTGGTCTGTCTTGTCTACCATAGCCCTTTTATTCCCTTTGTAAGCCATATTCTTCTCTCCTCACTACAGTTGTTCAAAATATCAGACTTTTTTTCTGCTACACCCTTTGCTATATTCCTTCCCCAAAATGTCCTCTACCAACCCTTTATCTAGTTAAGTCCTACTCAACCTACAGATCTCATCTCAAACCTCCATAACTGCATGGAAGCCTTACCTGTCTCTCTATTCTAGGTCTGTCTCCCTGTATGAATTCTCATGTCATCCAAACCCATTATTTTAGCACTTACCACACTTTGCTAAAATATATCTATTTCTTGGATTATTCGATTACTACATATCTCCCCACTAGACTACAAATTCTGTGATGTTAGGAATCATATCAGTTTTGCCTACGTTATATCTGTAGGAGTTATGGGCATGATAAATGACAGAAGGAGGCAAGCATTTTTTCTATAAGCTGTCAGTTTATTTTCTCCAAATTATTATGCCTCCTATCTCAGATAATATATTTTTATTTGACAATATATCCATCATTTCTCCTTCTCTGACCTGGAGTATGCTAAGTATTGCCATCCCTTGGCTGTGTGTGTGTGCGTGTGTGTGTGTTACCCATGGTGTGGGTAATGGGAAACACATGTCAAATCACCAGGTATTGACTTTTTTCCTGTTACAAGCATGTTCCCCTATCCTACCTGCTCTATTTTGGTGTATGTTAAAGTTAATTTCTCAAGACTCCAAAAAAATTGCTTTAATATTAGTTCAAGATAAAAATAAAAAAAAGAAAAGAAAGAAATTTATGTCTATTACTAAAGAAAACAAAAATCACATAGTGTATTCCTAATGCAAATATTTTAAATGCTAGTTGATTGATCATATACTCTAGATACACCATGTGACTCCATTAGAACAATTATCTGTGCTAAATTTGTTAAACTAGGGATCTTAGTCTAGACTAGCTTTTAACTTCCAAATGAGATTTATATAAGGCATGTTTAAACTTTGAAGGAATTAGATTTTTATCATTGGTCTGATTTGCTTATAATTTAGAAAATCATTGGTTCTGGAGGTGGTATTAAAAATAAATTTTAGGAACATCTTAAACTGTACCGTGTGTATGCAATCAGCAAAACCCAGAATATAAGGAACTCTGTAGGTTAAATGGCTCAGCATTTTCAACAAATTAATCATAAGGAAAAGAAGGAGATGGAGTAGAAACCTATAAAGTATAACAGATGTAGAAAACTAAGCTATAGTGTCCAGGAGTAGACTGTAAAGAAATACAAGAAAGGGATTATTATAAAAGTCAAACTGTGATTACTTTTGAGGGAAAAGAGGGTATTTGATTGGCTTGAGGCACATGGAGAGTTCTGTGGTGGCTGGCAAAGTTCTATTTCTTGACCTGAGTGGTGATTACAGGAGTTTTGTCTTAAATAATTAATCCAATTATACATTTTGTGTGGTTAGCTATATTTCCATTTTATTTTATAACAAAAAAGTTTTTAACATACAGAAAAAATGGAAAACATTTTATTACCAATCTTTTTATATTTCAAATTCAAAGGTCTCAGGAGGCTAATGTTTTGAGCAACAGATTCTACTGGGGCCTGTCTTTTAATAGTATAAGGAGAAAGCATTGTATAAATTCTTAGAGTTTGAACAGTTTTTAACATTGGAGGAGAGACAAAGGTAGTAGTAGAAAAGAGGAACCTGGACACAGACACATAAAGCAATTAGAAAAACTTCCAGATCTATTTCTAAACAAATAAAAATTTAGGTCAAATGAATTGGCCTAGGAGAGATATATTTTATACATCCTGGTAAATATCAAGTACTCATTAAAGTAAATTTCTCCCTTCCTTCCTTATTTTTCACCTCAAAAATGGAAGAAAATTTGGTATATTCATACTTTGGGAGGGCTTTGACAGGGAAATGGAGAAACTGCATCTATTCCATAAATGTTTATTTTTTTGCCTCTTTTGTGCATTAGACACTGTTTTATTAAAACTTCCCAATGACCCTTTAATATTGGTTTATTATCCCTATTTTACAGATGGGGAAAATCTAAATGAAGGAAATAATTTTGATAGTTTGACTTAAAGGACAGATAGGATTTGAACCCTCAGTTATGGGCAGCATAAAAGGCATTCCCAGCAAAAGAAAAAAAAAAATTAGCTTGCAACAATATGTGACAGCAAGAAAGTGTAGGAAAGATTTGGAAAACAGTATTGTCTAATCTTGTTAGAAAATGAGATCAGAAAAAGTAAACTGGGGCCATATCATGAATGTCAGTGTGTGGCATTATTACCTAAGTTGGTAAGTTATGGAAAGTTATTAAAGGTTTCGGAGTGGAAAAACATGTTATGAAGTTTTTGAAATTTTACTTGTTCTGGTGCATCTAGCACCTGATTAGATAAACAAAGGTATATAATTACAACTGAAATGAAATTTAGGAAAGGGTAACTTTAAAGAAAAGGAAGTATGTTATTTTTAGTAGAGACAGGGTCTCACTCTTGCTCAGGCTGATCTCGAACTCCGGAGCCCAGGCAACAGAGTGAGACCTGTCTCAAAAAAAAAAAAAAAAAAAAACAAAGGAGGTATGTTACTACATAGTAGGTAGAATATGGATAGAATTTCTTGCACCATTATGTAAAAGAGGAAATAGTGTAACGTTTTAAGGCTTTGTGTATATGTTGTCTAATTGTTCTGCCAGAAAGGTTTTATTGGTTTTATACTCTCATGAAGTGTATGTAATAGAGCCAATTTTAAAGAACTATTATTAAAACTGAGTACCTTTATCTTGTTTTGATAATGTTTACCAGTTTGGTTAAAAATTTTATCCCAATGTTGGTTCATTTCCTATATTCTTTAATAATGTTGAATATTACATAGGCTTAATATTCATTTGTATTTCTTCATTTGTGAATTTTCTTTCATATCATATTATTGAAAAAAAGGAACTTTTATTCTCATTTATCTGTAAAACCTTTTTACATATTAAGAATAATAATGATTTTTATTTATCACCTGTTGCAAATATTTTTTCTGAGGGAGAGATAATTTGCCTTTAACCATTCTTGGCTATATATTTCAATGTACCAAAATTTAAAATTTCTATGTATTTGTGTCCTTCTACTTTTAACACCCTCTAAAATTTGATTCTTACTAAAAATATTTGAAGTAGATAAGGAACTATAAAATTATTCTGATTTGTAGTTGAAGGAAACAAAATTCAGTAACTTGGATCTGGTTTTACTTGTATGATCATATGACTTTTTCAAACATGTATAATGTGGAGATATTGCTGTATATCTCAGAGGAAGATATGTTATTTGATTCAACTAAATTTATGAACAATACCAACTACCAGGGATATAAAGATGACCAAGAGATATTCCTGCACCTGAATAGCTTATATTCTAATAGGACTTTCTGGTATATATGAACATATACCATTATGATGATGTAAGCAAACTTTACGGGAATAGAGGGACTTGGCTAACTATGCCCAGAGTTGTTAGAGGAATTATGAACTTATAAAGGATAAGTAAGAAGTAGAGAATTTCTGTTAGTTAGAACATAAGGCATGAAATTAGTGAAAGATGGTGATTTGTTTTGGAAATAGCAAATATATCTTCTGTTTACTGTGTTCAGAGTGTGAGGAAGGTTTTGTTAGCAAGATATGGTTTGGGGTAATACTGTGAATGTCTTTATATTCTCTATCAGGAAGTTTGGAATTCATTATGTTGCCATGTTTTATATCACTATCAGTCTAATTTTTCTGAAGTTTTAAAATAGGAGATTGTCCTAACCATATTTGTGTTTTTAGGAGAATTATTCTGGTAGGAGAGTTGGAAAATGGCCAAATGTGGAATCAGACCCTCCCCTAAAATGATGAAGAGAGTTAGGAAGCTTTTTTAATTCTTCAGAAAAGAGGAGGTAAAGTCTTAAACTATGAGAATAGGTTGGGAGAAGGAGGAAGGAACCACACTGAAGAAATGTTTAGGGGAGAGACAGTAAGATTTAATATGTGAGTTATGGGAGTAAGGGAGAGGAAGAAGCTTAGACTTTCATATTTTCAGCTTGGATAACTGAATAGATTATGGTGTTATTAGCTATCCTAGAGAATTTCATCAGAGAGCAGATCTGGAGAAGAAAATAACAGTTTCCACATGTTGAGTACCGGTTACCAACAGTAAGCCCTGGGAGCAATTCAGTAGACAGCTACATGTGCCAGTTTGTATCTCTGGTGTGAGCACTAAGCTGAAAATGGAAATCTGGCCAGCATCACCATATAGGTAATGGTTGAAATCACAGGCATGGATAATATTTACCAGGGAGACTGAAGAGTGAAAGGAGAAAAATCTATGGATAGACCCCTGCGGGATACCAACATTGAGGCGAGATGTTGTAAAGATCATATCCTGTATCTGAAAGCACTTTGTGAGTGGTAAGGCACTTTTCAGATATAAGGGATTATTACTATTCTTATTATAATTATTAAGAATTTCAGCTTCTATAAGTGCATGGAGATAAGTAATACCACATGATGTACTAAAGCAGAAAAATAGTTGCCATTTTAACCTCAGAGGCATTGTAAAAATCTACAGGCAGATTCTTTATAAAAACATTTCAAATTCTAAGGTAAAAGAAGTCTTTGTCAAGACTAAACAAGAGCCAGAGCTCTTAGTTTTGCTTGCTCCAACTGTAGCCATGGATTTGCCATCTGGGAATTTGTAGTAACTGTAAGCAAGTATGTTACCACTGAGTCATCTCCCATGGAGTGCCGAAGAAACAAGGCCTGGGTCCAGATTTCCATTCAAGAATTTTACAAAACTGTCTTCCAAGAAAGCCTAAGGGATTTTCATGAACAATACTGACTTGAAATTTATATATAGGTTTTGCTTATATTTGTAATGTTGAAGATTTTGTTTATTCAGATTACAGGAAGAAAATCAAATAATTCCTTATTATCACCTATATATTCATCTCCCAAAATATTTTAGATTTATTTTTTATTTGTATAAATTTAGGAGGTACTGTGCAATTCTGTTACATGGATATATTGCACAGTGGTGAAGTCTGGGCTTTTGGTGTATCCGTCAACGCAAATTTTATACGTTGTACCTGTTAAGTAATTTCTTATCAACCACCCGCCTCCCATCCTCCTATCCTTCCTTGAAGGAAAACTCCTTCTATAGGAGTTTTCAAAACTCCTATGTTTTGCATTTAGTGTTGCAAACTCAGCCTTCCTCTTTTCTGTTAATTTGAAACTAAGGAAATTCTTATTCCATAAATTGTGTGGTATGATAGAAACATCTAAAGAATTTGAATTATAATACATAAAGAGTTTGTATTACACTTTTGATACTTGTTGATGTGGAACTTTATTTCTATGAGTTACTTCATCTGCAAAATGGGAGTAGTAACAGCTACTGTAAATAACACTATAAAAACACCAACATTTTAAGCTGTAAAACTTATTATAAATCTTTTATTCAACATAGTGCTGAACGTCCTAGCCAGAGCAATCAGACAAGAGAAGGAAATCAAGGGGATCCAACTGGGGCAGAAGAGATCAGAGCAGATAGCTCTTTGCTGACAATATGATCTTATATGTAGAAAAACCCAAATATTTTGCCAAGAGACTACTGGAATTGATTAATAAATTCAGGAAAGTCTTAGGTTACAAAATCAATGTACACAAATCAGTAGCATTTATATACTTCAGCAACAGTCAAGCTGAGAACCAAATCAATGACTCAATACCTCTCACAATAGCAACAAAGAAATAAAATACCTAGGTGTATGTTTAACTAAGGAGGTGAAAGACCTCTCTAGTGAGAGCTATGAAACACTGAGGAAGCAAATGGCAGAGGGCATAAACAGATGGAAAACCATACTATGCTCATGGATCAGCAGATTCAACGTTTAACAATGTCTTTACTACCCAAAGTGATCTACGTATTCAATACAATCCCTATTAAAATACCCACATCATTTTTCACAGATCTAGAAAAAATACTTCTACGCTTCATATGGAACCAGAAAAGACCCCATATAGCCAAAGCAAAATGAACAAAGAGGGAGGCATCAATTTACCAGACTTCAAGCTATACTACATAAGACTATAGTAACCAAAACAGCATGGTATCAGGACAAGAACAGAGAGATAGACCAATGGAACAGGACTGAGAACCCAGATATAAAACCATCCCCATATAGTCATCTGATCTTTGACAAAAACATACACTGGGAAAAAGAATCCTATTTAATAAGTAGTGATGGGAAAATTGGATAGCCACAAGTAGAAGACTGAAACAGCACCTCTCACTTCTCACAAAAATCTGTCATGATGGATAATAGACTTATACCTAAGCCATGAAACTCCAATAATTCTAGCAGAAAATGTTGGAACAACTCTTATAAATGTTGGTCTAGGCAAAGAATTTATGAAGAAGACCCCAAAAGCAATCACAGCATCAACACAAATAAATAAATACATGGGATCTCATCAAATTAAAAAGCTTCCACACAATCAAAGAAACTTTCATTACAGTGAATAGACACCCTACAGAATAGGAGAAAATATTTGCATGCTACACATCCAATAAAGGTCTAATAACTAGAATCTATATAGAACTCAGGAAAATCAGCAAGAAAAAAATCAAACAACCCCATTAAAAATTAGGCAAAGAATGTGAATAGAAACTTTTTAAAAGAAGACAGACTAATGGCCAAGAAACTTATTAAAAATTATGCAACATTGCTAATCATCAGGGAAATGCAAATCAAAACCACAATGTGATATCACCTAACTCCAGTGAGAATGGCTTTTATCAAAAAGTCCCAAAATAACAAATGTTGGCATGGGTGCAGAGAGATAAGAACACTCATGCACTGCTGGTGGGACTGCAAATTGGTATAACCTATATGGAAAGTAATATGAAAATGCCTCAAAGAACTAAAAGTAGACCTACAATTTGATCTGGCAATCCTACTACTGGGTATTTACTCAAAGGAAAAAAAGACATTCTATAAAAAAGACATCTGCTCTAGAATGTTTATAGCAGCACAATTCACAATTTCAAAGATGTGGAAACAACTCAAGTGCCCATCAATACTCAATCCAATGATTAGATTAATGCAATGTGGTGTATATATACCATGGAGTATTACTCACCCATAAAAAATGGTGAACTACCTATTGTATGATCCTGAATGGAGCTGGAGCCCATTCTTTCAAGTGAAGTATCACAAGAATGTAAAAACAAACACTACATGTACTCACCATTAAATTGATATTAATTGATCAACACTAAAGTGCATATATGGGAAGTAAGATTCATAGGGTGTTGGGAAGGTGGGGGGAGGAGGGGATGGGTAAATTCACACATAAAGGATGTGGTGTATGCTGTCTGGGGGATGGGAACACTTGTAGTTCTGACTCAGGTGGTGCAAAGGCAATTTATGTAACCAAAGTGTTTGTACCCCCATAATATTCTGAAATAAAAAAAATAAAAAGAGATTTAACTCATTCGAGACTCATGAGATACAAGAATAGTATATATAAATAGTTTTGAGAATTATATGGTAAGCAATTATAAATTATTTCATTAATTTTTAAAAATATAGATGAATATCTATGATACTATATTATTGTTTATATGGGTCTCTTCTATAGATGAAGCCATGTCAAGGACAAGAGAATATCTTTTACTCTTTTGCTTTCCTAGTGCTTTGTATAGTGTCTGCCACATGGTAATTTCACAGATGTTTGTTGAATGAATATTTGCTGGAGACACTAGGCTTTGGTTAAATAAATAACCTCAGATTGAGAGCATCAGCATCAAAAGAACATAAGGGTCTATTTAAATGTAAAATTATAGTAACTGTCTTACGATTCTGAAAGAGATTGGTTTTAAAAATGTATTTTGGTTAATGGAATAATATAGTTTAAGATTAGTTAACTTTTACCAAATGTTGAATCTTGATAGATACCCATTCTGCTAAGTCTAAAAAGAGGTATGGCATTTTGCAAATCCATTATTGGATATTGATTGTGTAGTATTAAGGCAGAAAGCCAACATTATCTCTTTAGTAAAGTGTGTAACTTGGCTATGACATCTCTCATCCCATTGATTGTCAGATATATTTCAGAGACCTAGGTCTCGGTTTCATTATCTTCCTCATCCTTTCCTTCCCAGCCTGTGACCCTCCTGAAGCCTGGGGCTTATTAGAAGAAGATTCTCAGTGACTCCCACTCTGGTCATTGCCACTGAAATTTGTTATAATTTTCCATAGCATTTACTGTATGAAACTTTATTATGGTTATTGGTGAAAGTTTTTTCTATTAAGCTGAAAACATGGTGTCAGGGTTATATTTTCACTTTAAATCTATTTTTTATGTTTATTAATTGTTTTTTCCCTGTACATTAAATACATTGTATCCTACCTTTTCTTTAATTATCTGTTTCACATAGGGGCTTACTAAGTATTTGAGGGAGGAAAAAAGGAGAAAAAATAGAAGAAAAACATGAACTTTAGGGAATCAGGATAAATTATTATAATGATCTTCAATGGCCTTGAACACTGTATACTGCAGATTAATACTGAAGTTGGCATGTTGATCTCAACAGTTTAAAATAACATATAATTTAAAACCTTAACCAGTATAGTTAAGAAGTTGGGTAGGTGATAAAAGGAGAAAAATTCTCAAGAAATGGATTTCCATTTCAGTTGCACAAGATTATTTTAAATGTGTAAAAAATAAATTAAACAGCTAAATTAATTTAGCTTTATCTCAACGATCTAGTTGTGAATGACCATAATGTTGTTTCTTACTATGAAATAACCACCAAATTTAATGCTGTGAATATATACATTACTATATCTATAATTTCTTTATATTTTAATCAGTAAGCTTTATGATATAAATAAAATAGTTGACTAATTGAGAATTTGAAATTGTTAAATTATGCAGAAAGTTATATTTCTTTTATAGAAGAATGTAATTCTCTAGTTACTTTTTTATTCCCCCAATAGAGTAAAAGCATGTTGAAGACAAACACGCTTTTATTTATCATTGTATTCCCAGTGCCTGCCACAGGGTTTAACACTTAATATAGCACAGAATATCTGTGGGCTGAATGAATGTCTATATTGCCTAATTTATTTACTAAGATTAGAGTTGTTTTCATGTTTGGGTTAGGTTTTACCTACAATCCTAGATTTTTAAATTCATATCCATGCCCTTGATAACTAAAATGATTTGAGAAAGAGAAGTCTGAAGTGTATTATTTGCCAGAAAGAAAAAGTTTTCAGTAATATATTAAATATTGCTTCTGATAAAATATATAAATAATTATTTATTCTACAAATTAGGTAAGAGCCTTTCTTATCACTGGCAATTATAAAAAAACTGAAGGTCAGAGAAAATGTTCTTAATGATCTAAGGCAGATGTTCTCAGCCTAGAAATAATTCCCAGGAGTTCAGCCATGTACCACTAAATGCTGCCTTAACTCTTTCAGACCACTAGGGTACTATTGAATTCACTGAAGCTGCCATTTACCAAATGGTACCCCAGTGTTCTCACTCAGTTATTGCAGCTTCCAGAAGGGCCCATGTCTTTCCAGAGAGCAGTTTTAACATTGGAAAAATCTGGTCCAGAGTATATTTTCCCAAGGTGATGCTTTAAAAATAAACAAACAAGCAAACAAAAACAGCTAGAACATAGCCTTACCTTGTAGCATACACAGACAATTCTTTGTGTACATACACTTCTGAATGATGAAGATGCTCCCTGTTTCTATTTTGTTCACCACAATTTCCAGGTAGAATTAGAATAGATCATGTGGTAGCTTTATTTAAAACTAAAATTTAAATAACATAATGGCTTATAGGACCAAATAATATTGGTACTCTCATACTTTCAAAGTTCTCTTAAGCAGAAGGGGATACTGGAGGCGGCAGGGAGAAGGGGAGTTATGAAAGAAAAATGTCACAGGTATTTTTGGATGTTACAATATTTGTTTTACAGTGAAGTCCCTTGGGCCCCAGTAATTGCTAGATGCAAGTGAGATTAGCAACATTTTTAGTCCTTTGTATTTTAATTTAGTCATGTGGGTTAGCTAGGAGGCAGCAGTGTTGAAATAATTGTGGCAGTGACTCAGATTTAACATTTGCTACACAGTTAGATTTTCTTTAGGTCAACCAAAGCAGATCAAACTTTGCCTTCAGCAAACTTTCCTCAGATCTATTGTAATTTCATCAAAGGGTGGGGAAACATGACACTAGATGGGGTTTAGTGTTTGAAGAACCATTACATATTCTTTGATATATTCTTCCTAGGTTTTGATGTTTTCTCTGTTCAATGGAATATAAGTTTTATTCATCTAATTCCTTTTTCAAATAGTGGATAATTTAGTGATTTATTCTTGTGGCCAGAGTTAAGCCCATTTTAATGCCTCATTTCAATACTTATTCACTCACTCACTCACTCATTCACAAAACATTTATGAGTTCCCACCATGCAGCTTCTGAACAAGTGGTAGGGATAGAAAAATGAATAAAATTCAGTCTCAGATATCAAGGAGTTTTACAGTTTAGTGGAGAGAAGCAGGTATATGAATGAATAATTAATTTACAGTGTAATTATAGCTATAATAGGGGTATACACAGCATGCTACAGAAACACAGAGGAGCAAATGACTAAATTAAATCTGAGTCTTGGTTGGGGAGGGGAACTGACATTTAAGTTGGGCCATGAGGATAGGCCATGAGATCTTTTTAGTAGAAAAGTCAGATTGGGTGAGAAAAAGTATTCTGGGAAGAGAGAGTGCCTTGTAGATTAGAACAGAGGAGGAGGTAGGGGAACTTGGTATATTTGGGCATGGAAGCGAAGGAAAGAGAGTTTTCAGAAAAAGATAAAAAACTGTGGCAAATTCTCCAGAAAAGTCAAGTGGGACAATAAATGAGAAATGATTCTGAATTTGGCATTTAGCAGTTTTCTAATGCCAAAGAGCATTTTTAGTAGAAGGGTAGGGTCAGGAGCTAGTTTGCTGTGTTATAAGAGATGGAATGACATGATGAAGATGATGCAGGAGATACTGAATACTCTTATAAAAGGATAATAGAAGGATATTGAAAAGATGGTACCTGGAGAAAGAAGCATGGATTATAAAAGGTTTTAGGGATTGAATATATTTGATTTTGAGATTGAGAAAAGAAACCAGTAGAGCAAAACCATGAAGATACTATTCAAGCAAAAGGCTATTCTTTTTTTTTTAATTGCAGCATTTTATGGGAGTATAAATGTTTAGGTTACATATATTGCCTTTGCCCAACCCAAGTCAGCTTCAAGCATTTGCATCCCCCGGACAGTGCACACGGCACCTATTAGCTGTGTATATACCCATCCCCTCCTCCCCTCTTCCATCTGCCTGACACCTGATGAATGTTATTACTATATGCGCACTTAAGTATTGATCAGTTAATACCAATTTGATGGTGAGTGCATGTAGTGCTTGTTTTTCCATTCTTGGGAAAAAGACTATTCTTGTTTAATAAATTACTGGAATATTCCAGATGTTTAGATATTTTTGTACCCCCTGTATGCTTGGCTAATACAAACTTAGCTTATTAATTAAAGGTAGTCATGTAAAAACTAGGTAGAATAAAAAGTACATTTTAATTGTGTACACTGACCTTTTGTTTTGTTGTATCTTTACAACCTGAAGCTTATATTTCCAATTTAAAATTGTTTTTTCACACTTAGCTTTGAGTTAATTAGTGGATAATTGTAAAGATCCTTCTCATACTTATCTACCATCAAGTTTACTGTTTTCAAAGTAGAAAAAGCAAGCTTAATTTGAAATGGACTTCAATCTTTTTTACATGTGCTCATGTATTTTTTCCAACAATAATACTTCATACGGGCAAAAACTAAATGTTCTACATTATTTTTGGACCATTTTGCCTAATATTTTCACATAGCCAGAAATCTAGTAAGTGTGAATTATCTTAAGTGTTTCACTCTAATGATTTTACAAAATTTTAGACTCCTGCCTCCCAAAGCCTTAGTACTGGGAAATACTACGTAATTGAGTTATATATTTGTTTCCTTAAAACTTAGTATCTAATTTTTATTTAGTCTTTTTTTTAGGAAGGTCACAGCAGAACTTAATATTTCTACCCTCCTGGAAATTTTAGGAGGATATGTGATGAACATTTTCAGTAGAAGGCTGTTCACTTGAGAAGGATGTAGGATAAAAGAGTTCTTGGGAAAAATGATCATGTTTCCCAGATACCAGGATAACTCATAGTTGAAGAGAAGAATATAAAGATTATTTTAATTCCTAGAAATTTCCTTTGGAAGTAGGAAAGAAACAAGAGCATGTCCTTTCTCTAGGGTCATTTAATAACTACCAAATAACATAAGGTCATTTAATAACTGCTGAATTCACAGAACATGTTTAACCTATATTGCTCATAGCATCATTGTGTATAATTGCAAAAACTAGAAACAACCCAAATGTCTATCTATATATACATTGCGACTTATTAATACATTAGAATACTATGTAGCAGTGAAAATGAATGAATTACTCATACAGACTACAATACTGGTAAATTTTAATGATAGTATTGACTAAATAAGAGAAGACTAATAATATTGACTAAATATATAGTATGGTTCTATTTATATAAAGTTCAGAAAAGGCAAAATTAGCAAGTATTACTTAGGGATACACATATATATATATATATGATAACCACAAAGAAAAGCACAGGAATGATTAACACAAAATACTTTGGGGTGGGTGAAGGAGTGTGATTTTATTGGGGATGGGTATATCTGATGCTTCAGAGACAATGGTAACAATATATTTCTTAAACTGGTTGGTTGGTTGGTACATGGAAGCTCATTTTATAATTTTTAAAATTATAAGTAGTTGTACATACACAACTACTGTGTGTATATTAGTTCCCCCTTAGCCACAGGTGATAGAGTTCAAGACCTCCACTGGATGATGAAACCGTAGATAGTACTGAACTATAAATATATATATATATATATATATACACACACACACACACACACACACACATATACATATACATACACACACTATGTTTTTTTCTGTACATACATATTTATGATAAAATTTAATTTACAAAGTTTAATTTATAAATTAAATAAATTAGGCACAGTAAGCAATTAGCAACAATAACTAATAATAAAATAGAACTATTGTAACAATACATTGTACTCATCTATTTTCTGACCACAGTTGACCACTTGTAACTGAAACTACAGAAAGGAAAACCACAGATAAAGAGTATGTGTTTATGTTCTTTTTATATGCATCATTTATTTTATAATAAAAATTACAGCATTATCTGGCATAAGATGAGAACTCAATAAATGATATGTTCTATTATTACAATTACTATCTATTGTTATCATTGTTACTCAATAAATACTTGTTAAATGAATCACGACTTCTCTTATCAAAGATTTGTTAGATTTGTCCAGATTTCTTGCTGTTGATGGCAGTAGGGCATCATGACAGGAAATCTTGGAAGGAAAAACTCACAGCATTTAAGCATCCAGGTCTTTAATGAGCATCTAACTATCCAGAAACATTTGGGTAGTTGACTAAATTCTCCATCTTCACCTCCATGTTTGGCACTATTTTGGTAGAACTTCTGCTTGTTGTAGAACTTGTGTATAACTCTGAATAATAATTTGGTGTTGGCATAAATAAATTAAAGATCATATTTTCCTTCTGAATCCAAATATTAATAGAAGTCTACAAAATGTATATGGAAACTAATAGTTTAAGCAATTTGCTGTGTCAGTATTCCACTTTCTATGTTTCCTCCTCACGGAAAACTCAACTCAATTGAACCCATTCTCAATGTCATTGTTTTCTGTGCTTATTCCTAATTGATCAATTAAGCAGTTAATAAATATATATTGGGTAGCTATGGTGTATCAATTAATACATTCATATATTTAAAATATTCATAAAAGCAGTTATTTGTTGCAAGTTTACCAAGTGGCAGCTGACCTGTTAAATGTTTACATGCTCTACCAGGGTCTTAGTATACTGTCTGATTTCTCAGATTGCATAAGATATTGTTTGTTCCTCATTCTCAGCTGACTATTACAGTGCATACCTCAGCTCTTAACTTGATATGTGAATACCAAATACTTATCTCAAACTATAACCTCACATTAATCTATAGTCAATAACTATTAAATCTTGGCTCAGAGAAACAGTACTGTTTGGAATATTGTCTTAAGGCAATCTTTGCAGAATTTTGGAGAACTCCTCTTTTAATAAAACTAAAAACTATCTTCCTTTTAACCTAGCACTTGTGTGCTTCCTATTGCCTCCAGAATTACTTTATTGAACTATAATTTTAAATGATGTTATAGGGGTATGTGGTAATTAAAGTGAAGCAATGGAACCATTGCTCTAACTACTGTAAAGTGCCACCATCATACTAATCTTAATCAGAGCCATGGAAGAAATACTTTTGTGACCTCATTTGATTCCTAAGTAGTTTGCCTTGATCTTTTTGTTCGTTTCTTTTATAATAAGGTCACAGTGAATCAGGGCATTGATAATGTCTTTCTCCCATCATTTCTCCCATCATTTGTGACCCTCCAGTATATGTTCAATATTTAACCATTTCTCTTTTGAAAAATGGCATCACTGTGGTTCCGCTACATCTTTCCTACTTCTGTTTTCTCTTCTTTACAACCTTTTTCAAATTAATCTTTATTTTTTAATTTAAAATTTTATCATGTTTGCATATCTCAAATCTTCTCTAAAATGAGGCAAATCATATAGATTAGTTAAGTAACCATAATTTTATAATTCTATAATTCAATAATAACTTGCAATTTTTTAGATAAGAATGTTTAAATAACTAATTCAATGTCATACAACTTGTGAATGATAGAACCCGTATTCAGATCCAGTCTGTGCTAGGGATTCAGAATGAATGAGATAGTCCTTGCCCTATGGAACCCCCTCTGCTTTGTGAGGGCAGAAATAGACCTAAGCTGACCCAGCTAAACATGATGCTTAGAGTCTGCAAAAGGTATCAGCAGTTGTGCTGTGGTGAATGACCCTGACTTAAATTATGGATATCCTGGGCCAGAGGCAGGAGATTGGTCTCAACATCTCTGAGCATGTGGCTTAAGCAGTGAGCCTTCCACCTCTATCCCAGGAGACACATGTCACAGGGTGATCCTTGCCTGATCCATGTGGTACAGAGTATGATTGGTCCTAAATCCCAATAATGCCTCCCTCCTGCTCCTTCTAACTGTATGGCTACTTTCTTCTTCAAAAACTTCCCCACTTTAGAACCTCATATTTTTCAAATAATTCTCTTTTTCTTCACTGGAACAAGAATGCAGAGTTAGCTATTTTTCTTGTATGCTGTCTATTAGAAACCATTATTTACTAAGTACTCCACCAAGTGGGAGATTCAGAAATTTGTGTGTGTGTACACATGTGGTGTATATGTGTATATATACTAAATTACATAATATAATTTGGGGGCTGAACAAAGCATTATATGAGAATAGCAGATTCATGAAATAGTAGTTCATAGAGTATATGTGGTGAAGAAGAGTGGACAGAAGATTAAGTGGGGGAAGTTGGAAGGAAGGGGCGATTTAGGAAAAATTATTTAGGTGAAATGCAGTTTAAAGAGTAATTAAAAGCTAAAGTGTTGTTGATGACCTTGACTATACAAGGAGTTCAGAGAAGAGCAGCCAAGAAGGCTTTACCTAGGAAGCCAGGCTTGAGAGCCTTTGAAAGATGGGGAGATTTAATCAGGCAAAGAAAGGATGGCATTGTGTACATAGATTTATAGAACCCTAGAGACTATAATTCAATTGAGACTGTTTTCCATAAGCCTCACAGAAAATTGGTTTCATAAAATTCTAAACACTTCTGAGATTATTCTCAAATTTCTTATGTGTATGATTTATAATATCCAATCAGGTCATAAGCACCATGAAGCCTATGCCGTTTCCTCTATTTCTTCTGTATTTGTACAGTGTGGATAGGACAATGAGTGATCTAATCTAATACTTTCCAATAAATGCTTATTAATTGATAATCTTGTGAAATAATAATTATAATAGAGTCCACTTACACACAGTTCCTCTATCCCAGTCAGATACACTCATAACATTTGAAGGGCTCGAGGCAAAGGTACAAATGGAGGCCATATACTAAATAGTTAAAAGTTCTAAATCAAGCTAACAAACTGTTACTGAATATATTTAATTTTCCCAATTAAACAAATATTGTTTCAAAATGAACCTGGATGTACAGGTTTAAAGTAAAACTTACTGAGAAAATTTTCAGACTCTTCAGAGTTCTTAGCCATAGGAGATAGTATAGGAAGAAGGGGGCTGAGCCCCTGGGCTAAGAATCGACTTATTTTCTTCCCTCTCCCCTCAAACTTTAACACTGGCTCATGATTTACACTTAAGAGTTATTGACACTCTAGCACATGCTTATAAGCCACACAGTCTGAAAAACCACTGTTCAAATTGGTCCACACACCAAACGGATTAGGTACATAGCTAGAGTCTAGAAGCAGGACCGCTTGGGCAAGGGTTGCAGAGTCCAGCTCTTAGTGGGTTGGTGCTTGGGCTCCAGATGGGCATATCCCTTTGATTCCACAAACTCTTCATCTGATGGGGAGGCATTCCTGCCAGAGGAGAATCAGATTGAGACCTTCTAAAGCATCTGGCCAGAGGCAGTGGCCTCTCCAATCCAGAGCTACTGGCAGGTATTGTGCTAAGTACTTGAAAATTTTACTGGTAAGATTAGACAACAAAATTGTTTAATTTATACTCAGGTTCTGATGGGTAGTACATAATGGTGGAATTAGGATTTGAATGTGTGACTTTTGAGCCTCTTCATTTCCACTTGAATGTTATTTGGAGCTCTGGAAAACTGATTTCATTCTTTGGTTTCTCTTTCCTTCTCTTCTATTCCTCCACCTTAGGGTATGAAAATGGGGTGAGGGAAGGTAATAGGGTTGTCAGGTGCAGGAAAGAAAGGGAAAAGCAGGGAAAGGGCATGTGGGTGTTTTGAATTGGAAATCAGTGGGAATGAGAAGTAGGAAGGGAAGAGTCAAGAAAGTGACATCACAGAAAGGGGAAGAGTTTGGTTTAACCCTATGGTTTTAAAGGGCTGGCAATACCCTTTAAATATTAAATATTTCCTCTTTAAAGGGAAAAAATTCTCTCATCAGTGTTATTATTTTTATTATGGAATGTATTTAAACACATATCTGCATAAAACAGGCATAACTTTTATTCAACTATCAAACATAAATTTAGAAAACAAATATAAACAAACTCCAGTCAGTCATTTATTCATCCATTCAGCAAATGTTCTTTTTTTTAAAATGGATGTTGGAGAATGAATAGCAAATATTTAGTAGGCATTTATTATGAGCCAAGCACTGGGGCTATAGCAGTAGATAAGACAGACAAAGCCTCTTCTCCCATAGAGTTGCATTCTAGTGGGATGAAATTAATATTAACAATTATTTAATATAAAGAATGACATTTTGCTGAAATGAAATGATTACAACGTATAGTTCTGACAGCTATTAAGTTTGGTATGACCATATAATACTACATATCCTAAGATAACTCAATTTCCTGACCACTTGCAACTATTCAAATTGCTAATAAATATCCTATGATATGAATTGGCTTTCATGTGGCACAAACTTATCATTTGTATTTACTTATTTTTTTATTTATTTAATTTAATTTTTTTATTTTAGGATATTATGGGGATACAAACATTTTGGTTACATGTTATGACTTTGCCACACCCAAACCATGATTTGAGGCATTCTCTTTCCCTCCTACAACACTCACTGTGTCCATTAGTTGTGAATTTATCCACCCCCAATCCCCAATCCCCAAAGAATATTACTACTGTGTGACTACTTAGTGTTGATCAGTTAGTGCCAATTTGATGGAGAGTACATGTGGTGCCTATTCTTCCATTCTTATGATACCTCACTTAGGAGGATGGGCTTGGGCTCTATCCAGGAAAATATAAGAGATGCTAGATCATCGTTGTTTTTTATAATTGAGTAGTAATCCATTGTATACATATACCATATTTTATTAATCCACTCATGGATTGATGGGCACTTGGGTTGTTTCCACTTCCTTGCAATAGTGAATTGTGCTGCCATAAACATTCGAGTGCAGATAGATGTCTTTATTATAGAATGACTTTTGTTTCTTTGGGTAGATGCCTAATAGTGCTATTGCTGGATCAAATGGTATTTCTATTTTTAACTCTTTGAGGTATCTCCAAATTCTTTTCCACAGAGGTTGCACTGATTTGCAGTCCCACCAGCAGTGTAATAGTGTTCCTATCTCTCCACATCCTCGCCAGCATTTGTTGCTTTGGGATTTTTTGATAAAGGCTGATCTCACTGGGGTTAGGTGATATCTCATTGTGATTTTGATTTGCATTCCCCTAATGATTAGAGATGTTGAGCATTTTTTATATGTTTGCTGGCCATTATTTTGTCTTCTTTTGAAAAGTTTCTGTTCACGTCCTTTGCCAATTTATTGATGGGGTTGTTTGATTTTTTTGAGTTCTAGATAGATTCTTGTTATCAGCCCTTTATCAGATGTGTAGCATGTAAATATTTTGTCTCATTTTGTAGGTTGTCTGTTTGCTCTTTGATTGTTTCCTTTGCTGTGCAGAAGCATTTTAATTTGACGAAGTCCTGTTTATTTATTTTTGTTGTTGCTGTGATTGCTTTTGGGGTCTTCTTCATAAGTTGTTTGCATAGGCCAATATCTATAAGAGTTTTACAGATTCAATGCAATCCCCATTAACATACCAACATCATTTCTTGCAGATCTGGAAAAAATAGTTCTACACTTTGTATCAAACCAGAAAAGACCCCATATAGCCAAAAAAAACCTTAAGCAAAAAGAACAAATTAGGAGGCACCAATTTACCAGACTTCAAGCTATACTACAAGGCTATAGTGATCAAAACAGCATGGTACTGACATGAGGACAGAGACATAGACCAATGGATCAGAACAGAGAACTCAGACATAAAACCATTTTCATATTGCCGTCTGATCTTTGACAAAGCAGACAAAAACATACACTGGGGAAAAGAATCCCTATTCAATTAATGGTGCTAGAAAAATTGGATAGCCACATGTAGAAGACTAAAACAGGATCCACACCTCTCACCCTTTATAAAAATTAATTCACAGTGGATAACAAACTTAAACCTAAGTCATGAAACTATAAGAATTCTAGAAGAAAATGTTCCCTCTGACTTTTAATAGATTCTGACCTCTTTGAAGGCAGGAACATACTACTTCAGGTCTGTATTCACAGTGCTTTGCACGTATCTAGCACAAAGTGGATATGTAGACATGGTTTTTCAGTGAAACCAAACTCTGGGTCCAAAACACATTTTGATTTTCTTTTATGGATTCTGTCCATTTGACCCTTGTTGCCATGATAGAGATGATTTTCCTGTGCCATTTTAACATATGGATGCAAATTTGCCAATACAATGTTATTTTTCTTTTAAGATTAGTTATTTTAGGCAGGGCATGGTGGCTCACGTCTGTAATGCTAGCACTCTGGGAGGCTGAAGCAGGAGGATTGCTTGAGGTCATGAGTTCAAGACCAGCCTGAGCAAGAGCGAGACCCTGTCTCTACTAAAAATAGAAAAAAAAAAAAAAAAAGGCCAGGAATGGCCGTGTACACTTGTAATCCCACCTACTTGGGAGGCTGAGGCTGAAGGATCACTTGAGCCCAGGAGTTTGAGGTTGCTATGAGCTAGACTGATGCCGAAGACTCTGTCTCAAGAAAAAACAAAATGAAACAAAAAGATTAGTTATTTTAAAATCAAAAGTGCAGAATTTAAGAAAGAATTCCTATCATTATAACATTGCATTGGAACTCTTTTTATGCACTGGTAATTTTTTCCATTTTTATCTACATGTACAGGGCTGAAATTATAGTGTGTATATGTGTGTATGTATTTGTTCCTTTACCATTACTTTGTATACATTTTTAATGTAAACTAATAGTACATAATCCCAATACGTATCCTGTCAATATTTATTTTTATTATAAAATTAACACATTTATTGAAGATAATTTAAAATTACTAATATTCCTACCATGAAGAGAAAGCTGCTGTTATTTTATATTGTGGTATATCCTTTTAGTCTTTTTTTTAAAGCATACATATGCAGTATATGTGTTTGTGTTAAAAAAAAAGGAAAGCCATCTGTCTATTATTTTAGATATAGTACACTGAAAACTGCTAGGGAAGTGCTGGTGTGTAAAAAGTACAGGTAGAATGCCAAAAAGAAATCTAAGATGTATATTGCTACCAAGTAGCTAAAATAACTATATTATGCAGAGTTTGGAGCACCTGTGCTTTTTGGGAACCTGGGTGAGGAATGGTAAGAACAAGTCTAAGGATCAGAAGTGACTAAGCCAAAGTCTTAAGAATTGTGGTTAGGAAAGAAGTATGATCTTGTTGCTTAGCAACGAACATTTCAGGAGGAGACCTCCAGACAGTGCATCTCTTGCTGTGTCCCCCAGCGTGACATGTACAATGTTTGTGAGAATGGCTGGACTCCCTATGTATACTAGCCTCTGAAGACTGGCCTATGTATTGCCCATAGAACATTCCCGTGTCCTTTTCAGCTCAGTCTGCAGCCCAGATGAAAAAGACAGATAGCTCTGGGACTGACTTTTAGCAATGCCCCTGTGGGGTCACAGTGGAACTGTGCTAGGGATGATCTGTTAAGATTTGGCTGTCACTGCCTTTTTCTATCAATGACTTCAGTGGGGTGGGGGTGGGAGGACTCTAGACTCTGTAGGAAAAATCATAATGACATGCCTTTTCAGGCATATTCAGGAATTGGGGAGAAATGTTCGGGGTAGAAGAAGGAGAGATGAACAAGGTTTGTTCCATCTCCTCCAGAGAGGAAGGACATATCAGATTGCTACAGAATTGGCAATGTGACTTTCTCATTCAAACTGTTAAAAATGGCAATTTCTGAATCTTATAAGAATATGACTAATCAGTGTCCCCAAAATGCAGTATTCTGGAGGACTTGAGTGCTCTACAGTATAATTAATCATTTTCTTGATGTCTGAGAGGTAACTTGGACCTTTGGTACTTTTTATGAAGCACGGAAGAAGGAAACAACCAGTTTTTGAGCTCATGTGTCCACAATCTCTTAACCACATTTACAATACCCAAAGAAGTACTGAAAATAAAGTTTTCTTAATTTTTATTAAAAAATAAGCTTAGATAAAAACTGCAAGAATACCTTTATACTCTTCAGTTAGATCCCCTAATTGTTAACATTTTTCCATATTCATATAGAAAATGAAAAGGGTTTCATAAGTTTGCAGCAAAGTAGTTTGTCAACAACACTTGACCTGAAATGCTAGGTAGCTATATAAGATCTTTGTTCATTCTACATTTGTGTAAATACCATGTATTTCGTTGCAGAATTATTCATTATTTGATTATGAAGTATCTCAAAATTATAATGGTAACTGTAGGGCCAGATTAGAATCTACTGCCTGAGAGAACCACAGTGGTATTCTGCCTCCTTCATCAGCCTGGTATCTTGGCAAGCTGGAGGCTTGTTTAGGTGTCTAGATCCATTGCTGAGTCAAAGATGGATGTACCAAAACAAAGGAGATAGATATACACATCATCCCTCAAGCATCCCAAATAACCCTTAGCATAATGGGTAACAACAAGGGCTTTGCCTTAGAAGATATGAACTGTTTACCAATATAGTCTTCCAATATTGCCTTCAGGGTTTACCAGTTGTATGTCACTGGCAAGTTATTTAACCTTTCAAAGCTATAAATTATTTATCTCTAAAAAGAGATTATTATTAAATTAATCACAAAGAGAAATTCCTGTTTGATAATCAACCTCTAATGGCCTATCACAAGGTGAGGGAGAAGAGAAAAGAAAAGAAAAATATGAACCAATGAGAAGGCCAATGTATTATTATTGCTGCTGCTGTTTTTGTTATGCCATATAACATTATTTCTAAGAATGTTTCTTCCACTTTCAGAAGTAGTCTTTGAGGTAATGGGTTGGAATGGAGAGCTTTGAATTGGTTAAATGCAGATGGGTAATTGTGTGTATTAGTTATAGCAGATGTAATAGTCATGGTTAAGGAAACTGAAAGGACAAAACAAATCCCGTTATATAGCCCAGGGAAGCAGTCTGCTCTTGTGTGTGTGTGTGTCGGGGAACAGCAAAAAAAAAACCAAACAAACAAACAAAGAAAAAACAAAACACAGGGTATGGAGGCAGATAAACCTGGATTTGAATTCCTGCTTTATCAATCTTTAGAAATATGACCATGGGCAAGTAATTTAATTGCCTGAGCCTCAGTGTTCTCAGATGTAGAGATCAAAGGGTGGTACTTGGTAAAGTAGTAATATTGCACTAGCTTAATGGAAAAATGCTCATTGAATGTCCATTCTCTTGATCTTAAGTGGACTGGACATTTGTGTTTCACCAAACTGTGCATTAGCATGTTGTCACCAAGGGAAACTGACATATTCCACATCATAAGGGGACACAGGCATCTCAGTTCTTATGAAATCCTTTTAGGTTTTTAATGAATATTTTGCTATTTTAAAATTTCACTCTAAGTATGAATATAACCAGATGGTCAGTGATATCCAAATTCCAAGACTTCCCAATATCTATATATGCCAGCATTTTCATTTTTATTATCAACTATCTAGTAAGTTTGAATTAAAAGTTTTGTTTTAAGGGAGACTGTTTTGTTTTCATTTTTAATTATAACCCCAAATCAGGATGTTTCTAGTATACTTCTTCAGAGAACAAATTTTATTATCAACAAGTTAAAATGGACACGGACAATGTATATAACCTGAGCTTTTGTACCCCCATGAAGAGCTGAAATTAAAAAAAAAAAAAAAGTATAAAAAAAGATGTTCTTTAAGATTAGAATACAAACAGATGGTGCTTTTCAGTATCTTTGTAAAGGTCTGTATCTCTTTCATAGCAGAACCTAAACTACGAACTTAATAGTATACAACTAAAAATATATAGAAAGGGAAAAGTGTATAGTTTCAAGTCTACATCAATACTTCTCCATTACTGGAGATTTATTCTCTTCAATTGAGTAGCATTTTTGTGATTGTTTGACATTTTTAGAATCTGAGTGAGAATCTGAGCTTATGTACTAATTATGTAGAAGCTTCAGATCACCAAAAGATGAACAGATTTAAAAAATTTTAATTTAATATAACCTGCAGTTTAAAATAGATATTCCCAAATTATGCATTAATGTGTTTAATCTTTTGCATTGGAAATTTGATCATGTTTGACAAAGCTGCATGTGAAGTCTAACAAAAGTAAATATATTCTGTCAAAAATTCTTTATTATCCTCCCCTGATCACTGTGTTTTCTACTTCTCTATGAATTATTGATTCCCAACCAAGTGAACTGTTTAATTAAGGTTATGACAAGTAGTTGGGAAATGAAATGGCTTCGTTCCTTCTATGTTATGCTATTTTTAGATATATTCCAATGTTATATGAAGAATATAGAAATATAAATAATTTTATGAGTTATGGCTGTGGTCCACTCAAATCATTTTTTGACAATGATATCAAGAGATGTTTGAAGGCAAGCATAGTCATTGTCCTCTGGGCTTCCCAAGCCAGGTAAAGGGTCTGGAATCTCCCTTAGTAAAAATAAGTTTAAACATCATACTTATTTTGTCTTCACATTCACTAGCCATAATAGATTGGTAGATAATACATTACAGTAAAGAAAAGTATCTTTTTGTTTCTTCTTTAAATTTTTTTTTTTTGTAGATAGAGTCTCACTCTGTTGCCCTGGGTAGAGTACATTGGCATCATCATAGCTCACTGCAACCTCAAACTCCTGGGCTCAAGTGATCCTCATGCCTCAGCCTCCCCAGTAGCTGGGACTACAGGTGCAACATGCCAGGATAATTTTTTTATATTTTTAGTAGAGACAGGGTCTTGCTCTTGCTTGGGCTCGTCTAGAACTCCTGAGCTCAAGAAATCCTCCTGCCTCAGCCTCCCAGAGTGCTAACATTACAGGCGTGAGGCACCGCACATGGCCTCTTCTTTAATTTTGATAGTCAAAATTGATAAACAAAAGGTATATATCATTCCTATATTATAAAATGTAAGCTCTCAAAAAACCTGGGAAGTTTGAAAGTAACTCTAGGAAGTATTTTGGATATGGAGCAGAAGAGGAGGCAGTTGACAGAGAATGATGATAGGAAGCTTTCATACACTAGTAAATAACCCCAGCTTATATTTCAGTATTACCCTATTCTTCAAAGCTTTCTCTGACTTTCCCAGGTTAAGCTGTTGCTTCCCTTTCTTTTAAATTTTTTTAAGGGGGTTTATATGTTTGTGAGTCTATCTCCCTCATCAGAATATAAGCCTCAGGGGAGCAATGTCCCTGTTTTATTAATCTTTAAATCTCTTGAACCTAGTGCAGTACCTACTGAATAGGAAGCACTCAGTAAACATTTGTGGAGTTGATATAACTGAATTTCCCAGTGGAGTATCCTTCCTTGTCTCTTCTGAATATTACTGAGTCATTCTCCCAGTGTTTACATTTTCTCCTTAGTAATGACTTGAAAATCTTCCTGGCCGGTAGAACATTAAATCCTTCCCTGGAATATTGTAACCTAAAAGGACTGATGTTATGGTGATGATAGTTTTCATGGCTAATAGTAAGAGCTATGTTTAATGAAAACCTACTATATGCCAGGCACTGCGCTACAAATTCATTTTATGAGAGGGACATTTTTATCTTCACTTTACAGATAGGGAAACTGAGGCTTTAAGGATCTAAGCAGTTTGTCCAGTTTCACAGAGCCAGTAATATGCAGAACCAAGAATGGAAGTCAGTTCTGTCTGACTCTGATTTCTATGGTATAAAACATTACTGTGTATTGCTCTTACACTGTGTCTGTCTTTGAGCATGTCAGAAAATCACTAGATGCTTAAAAAATTCTAATTCTTTAAATTGTTTTCTGAATATTTGTGACTATTTTCTAAGTTATTTAGTATGCAAACAACTTTTGCCAGAGGACAGGTCTCTGTGAGGTTGATGGGTATGCTTTACATTTTACAGTTGTCCCCCTTATCCATGAGGGATATGTTTCGAGACCTCCAGTGGATGCCTGAAACCTTGGATAGTACCAAACCCTATAATATATATATACTACGTTTGGTCCTATACATACGTATCTATGATAGAGTTTAATTTAGAAATTAGGCACAGTAAGAGATTACAACAATAATAATAAAATAGAAAAACTGTAATAATATACTGTAATAAAAGTATGTGAATGTGGTCTCTTTTTCTCTCTCAAAATATTTTATTGTACTTTGTTCACCTTTCTTCTTCTTGTGATGATGTAAGATAATAAAATGCCTACATGATGAGATGAAGTAAGGTTAATGATGTAAGCATTGTGACATAGCTTTGGGTGATCCTGGATCACTGAGCCAAGATAATGTAAATGGTTTGATGTCAGGATTAGACAATGTCAATGACTAAAGGGCGGGTAGTTTATATAGCATGGGTACCCTGGACAAGAGGATGATTCACATCCCAGGTGGGATGTAGCAGGACGGTGCAAGATTTCATCATAGTACTCAATTTGGCATAAAATTTCAAACTGATGAATTGTTTGTTGCCAGAATTTTCCACTTAATATTTTCAGACCACAATTTAATGTGAGTAACTGAAACTGCAGAAAGTGAAACTGTGGGTAACAGACGACTCCTGTTCCATCTAGATTTCCTAATGCAAACAAAAAATAATTGTGGTTGGTATCAGAACAGAACCTTCTAAAAGGAGCCCCACATCATTGTGGACCTCATATTGAACAATTTAAAATGTATTATTGAAAATGAATCTGTAGCTAGTTGTGTAATCAAAGTTTGTTGATTGTGGTTACATTGCTTTTGAATTTCCTTAGTACTTCAAAGCTAAATGCTTAAATACCTCTGAGGATGCTTATGCATAATTTTGTAGTTTATTTTTTAGTTCCTTTTTATTTAATCCAAGTATCATATCACTCTTTATTTTTTAACCTTCTCTATAAATTAGAACTTAATGCTTACTTAGAGACCATATGTTTTTTGTTTTGTTTTACTTTGAAACACATCCATCACACTAAGACCTAATAGCCTAAAGACAAAATGTTTCTATATTAAACAGAAAATGCTTAACTAGGATAACTAACATCAGATTATAAATCCACTTGAAATTAAAAGCATTTTTTTCTTCAAAAATTGTCTATATCAATATAAATCTTCCTCCAAAAAGTAATATCCTGGTTTGTGTTTTGACTTTGGCTGAAAAAAATACTCTGAAATGTATACGTCATGTATGAATAGCTTAGAATCCTCTACATGCCATTTTTCTCAACGTAATAGTGGGAATGAAGTTCTCATTAATATGTTGAAGTCTTTGGACTTAGAGGTGCCAGGGTAATGCATATTATTTTGGCACAAGAACTCTCATGGTTCTTGTTTCTCCTTACTTTACAATTTCCTGCCAAAAGGACTTAAAATGCCACAGAATGCAGAGAATGTAGATTCTACAGATGAATGAAGATCCAGGCACTGAGCACTCAGGTTAGAGACACAGAACATTTTCGCATCGCCCAGTTGTTTCTTACATTGTTCTGAGAGCAATGAAAGAAACGAAACCTCAAGAAGAAACTCACTAATAAAAATTCAGTCATTTAAATTAATGGTATTTTGAGTAAGACCATGGTTTAACTAAGTTCTTCGCAGTAAGAAGTGAATATCTGAGCACTGATGGTTTGGGCCAAAGATTTGGACTGCCAGAATTTTTTTTTTTTTTTACCCACACAGGTTAGGGATATCACCAGTAATTAGTGAGGAGAAATAGAAAAATGATGACAGATATGTGAACAGTAACTGCTTATTGAAAGTTCTGTATATATTAATAATTATCACTTAGCAGTGTGGATTTAGTCCTTCTCAAAAACCACAATGAGATATCACTTAACTCCAGTGAGAATCGCTTTTATCAGAAAGTCCCAAAACAATAAATGTTGGTGTGGATGTGGAGAGATAGGAACACTCATACACTGTTGGTGGGACTGTAGACTAGTACAACCTCTGTGGAAAGCGATATGGAGATACCTCAAAGAGCTAAAAGTAGAACTACCATTTGATCCAGCAATCCCATACTGGGCATCTACCCAAAGGAAAAAAAGTCATTCTGTAAAAAAGACAACTGCACTTAAATGTTTATGGCAGCACAATTCAAAATTGCAAAGATGTGGAAACAACCCAGGCGCCCATCAATACATGAGTGGATTAATAAAATGTGGTATATGGATACTATGGAGTTCTACTCAGCCATGAAAAAACAATTGTGATCTAGCACCTCTTATATTATCCTGGATAGAGCTAGAGCCCATTCTACTAAGTGAAGTATCACAAGAATGGAAAAACAAGCACCACATGTACTCACCATCAAATTGATATTAATTGATCAACACTTATGTGTACATATAGTAGTAACATTCATCAAGTGTTGGGCAGGTGATGGGGGCAGGAGGGGATGGGTATATACACACCTAATGGGTGTGGTACGCACCATCCAGGGGATGGACACACTTGAAGCTCTGACTCAGGTTGGGCAAAGGAAATATATGTAACCTAATATATGTAACCCCATAATATGCTAAAATTAAAAAAAATGTTTTATCATCTTAAGAAAGGCTAAAGAAGTGGTGAAAATTCTATTAAAAGAAATATACCTGAACTGGGTTGACTCAGCTGAGTGTTATAATCAAGATTCTGGTACCCAAAAAGGAAAAATCCAGGCACACAGAATATACCTTCCTCCCCAAATTACTTTGTCTAATAAATATAGATCTGATTTACGAAAACCATTTAAAAAATAAGACTATAAATTCCAAAGTCCAATCTCAAGTCACTCACAATGAATGGAAAAGAGTGATCTGAGATTTCTCTTATCTTCATGGCTCTGGGGCCCTCAGGTGCTATCTTCCCAACTCTCCTCTCATTCCTCCTCTTCCTACTTTTTGCAAATGACCATGCCAGTGTTCTCAACCTTTTTGTTTTCATAGTGTAAGTTTTCATGCCCTGAACACTTGTAGGAGAAGACTTCATTGTTCTGTCTTTTTAAAAAATTTTAATAGATTTGGAGGTACAAGTGTTTTTTGTTAAATGGATGAATTGTATCATGCTGAAGTCAGGGCTTTTAGTGTACCCATCACCAGAATAGTGTACATTGTACCTGATAGTAGATTTTTATCTTCCAAGACCTAAACTTTACCCAATTCCAAAAGAGAACAAACACATCCTCTCAAGACATTTTTTTTCCCTCTTGCCTTTCTTTTGGTTTCAGTGACAAGCCCTTTCTCCACAAGAACCTGTTTTCCTAAGTGCTTGGAATTTACAATATCTTGGGGAGTATGCTTTATATTTCCTTCAGAAAATTTGGTGTTGATACAGCTTTCATTTCTTGTTTTCTTTAGAGATCTCTACCCTTAAGGAAAGTGCATTATCTCATTTAAGTACATAAGTATTAGCATAATAATAATTTCATTTAATTCCAAGAATTTGAATCATTCCTTTAAGGGTCAATAAAAATTCTGTAAAACAGCTAGAACTCAAATCTAAGAACAAGAGCCATAAATCAATTAAGGCAGAATTTAAAAAATTGAAAAAAAATTTAAAGAGAATAAAAGCTAGAGTATATGCTGTGCTTTGGAGAGTTTAAATGATCTTGGACAGTATTTTGGGCTATCCTACTTTAGGATAGCATTAAAAACTGTTAGATGTATAGGCCTACAGTCTTTGGGGTTTCTTTGTGTCACTTCTAGTTGTTTACTTTATCACTTCTAACCGTCTGCCTTCCTCATTTCTCCACTGGGCATCATCATCGTGTCACATTCTGTCTTGTACTATGATTTATACCTCAGGGCAGCACCATCCCCATAGGTATTTTTTAGAAATGTTTGGCCACATTGTTGTTTGTTGCAATGACTGGGGAAAGCTATTGCCATAAGTGGGAGGAGGCCAGGAGTGCTAAGTATCCAGAAATGTACGAGACAATCATGTTCAATTATATATCCAAAATGTCAGTAGTAGCCTCATTAAGAAACACAGGGCCCCTTCAATCGGCGCTCCAGTTTTGGGTTGGCTAAGCTGGCTCTTGCCTTTGCAACAGATTATTTTTCCTTAATTCTTATAATCTGCTTCAGGTCCAAGTCAATGATCAGTCTGTGATCTCCCTTATTTGGCTTCAGTCTGAGAGAGGGAGGAGTATTTCACAGAGAGAAATTCATGAACTACGTTAGTCTTAGTGAACCCCATTCCCTTCTGTTTCGAAGCTTACACTGAGAACACAGCTTTAGTTATGTTTACAGATACATGTTTGCCCAGATGCTTCCAGCTACAAAAGTGAAAACTCACACCAGGCAAGAAAAATGAATATTAGTAGTATTTCTTTTACTGCTTTTACACTTCCTGCAAACAGAAGGGAATGCAAAACATCAGTACTGGCTGATGTTGTGGAGATGACTGTTGCCTAAGGTGCTTAGAATGCAATGTTTAACTCAGTCCCCAACCCCCAGGCTGTGGCCTGGTACCCAATCCGTGGCCTGTTAGGAACTGGGCCATGCGTCACCACCTGAGCTCCGCTCCCCTCACCCAACTCCCATTTTTCAAGGAAAAATTGTCTTCCATGAAACTTAGGAATAGGGCTGCACAGGAGGAGGTGAGCAGTAGGTGAGCAAGGGGAGCTTCATTTGTATTTACAGCCATTCCCCATTGCTCACATCACTGCCTGAGCTCCATCTCCACCCCCCTACCATCCTTGGAAAAATTGTCTTCCATGAAACAGATCCCTGATATCAAAAAGATTGGGGACTGCTGGAGAGAGAAAATATTCCTGACAGAGATGAGATATAAAATGGCTACTTTGTTTTTTTCATAAAGGTTTAAGTCACTTGCAAGAGGTGAGGAGGTTTGTTAATAACATATTCAAGTGATGGTTCAAGGGATAACAGAAAGAGGTATAGAAAAGTCAAGTTCTGAAACCATGGGGGATGGGAGAGAGAATGAATAGAGGATAAAACTACATAAATAGCAACCAAATTGTACATCTGTCAGTTAATTAAGGATTTGAAGTTTATGGTCACATCCTGATCTACTTTGGGAAACTCCAGTTTTTATTCATCTCATTTTATGTTAAAAACTAAAGAGAAACCAAGGGAGCATATTTCATTTTCATTCATTTCAGAAACAAAAACATAGTTTCTAATATAGTGTACATCCACTTACAAAGTCCCCCAGATTAATATTTTTTAACAATGCATTAAAGGGTCTGATGTAAATAAATCTTTTAGATGTAAGCTGTTGCAAAACCTAGCATCATATCCTATTGTCTAGCTTTTTATTGAAACAGTATCTACAAACAAGTCCAGAACCAAAGATATGTCAAAAATTTGAAACCATATCTGCAATTACCTCTAGAAATGACTGGGCATAGCAAAATGCAGGGAAAGAAAAATTGAACTATTTTCTTTTAACCTGCTCAACTAGCTTTTTGAAAAATGAAGTACTGAAGGTGTCTGAAGTGAATAACAAGTCATTTTATTTGAGTTTTTAAAGTTATATTTTGGAATATTTTCAAAACCAAGTCTTGTATTGTCAGGAGGAGATAATGGGAAGCTTTGCAATGTCAAGGGAAAGGTCACATTTCCAGGTCTGATCAGCAGGAACTTTTTCCAATTCTTGTACCCAAGTTATTCCCTAACACTGTTAGGTTAGTTTGAAGATTTGATGACAAGTTATGTACTTCAGTTTGGTTATAGTATGCTACATTTTAATTTTTGATGTCTTCTTACATTCCTCATGCTGTTATGTGTAATTACATCGAGCCCACCAAAATGTAAGCTCCATTACTTTTCTGTCTCTGTAACTCTAGTTTTAGAAATGTATCTTGCCTAATGGTAGGTGCTCAAGAAATGCTTGTTGAACAAATTAATAAATAAGTGATTTATTTCCTTAATTAATTATTTCACACTCTATGTCCAAAGGTAGTGAATTATTGAAAGAGTTTGGGCCATATTGAATTTTTATGTGTACTTTCCTTAAAGTCAACCAATACTAGTGCATCAAGCATTATGAACACTTTTGAATACTATATCCAAAAAGGTTAAAATTTAAAATGTCAGGTATGCCATGCCCTAAGCTTCTTAGATGTTCTGCTTTGGAAGAATGAAATGACATAGTTCAAGTACTTATTACATGTGAGTTAGGGTATATATCATACCATTCATTTGTTCAATAAATCTTCATTATCTATATGATAAGCATCTACAAGGCAATATACTTATCCTTAATTATTTTATATTTATGGAAAGGTGGCAAATGTACCTTTCAAAAACTTCAGGACAAAGCAGCCATTTCTCAGGCTGTTTCAGCTCTAAATTGTGCATCATTTAATTTGCTGGGCAGATGCTTGGCTAACACAGGAATGGGTTCTGAAATAAGTCACCAGGATGGCTGGGCACTTTATGTGTTTCAGTAGAGATTCTCAGTCAGAAGTGATTGATGTTTTGGGTGAACTCTCAATTCTACTGAAGTCTGGCTCTGTTTTTTAGGCAGGGGTGAGCCAATTTTACCTTCTGCTGACTTTTTCCTGCTTATTTCCTTAGTCAGACTTAGGGTTCTCCTTGTGCAGTCTCAGGGTGGTTTCTTTCTCCAATAAGCATTTGGTTTCTCTCTGGTGAGCTGCTTCCTTTCCATTCATTCTCATTCACTATGACTATTACATCATCTCTTTGTCCCAAGTGATTCATGGTATAATTCTTGTGCTTTAAAAATATCACTTTATAGTACTCTTCTTATTTTCAGCTAGCTTGTTAACAGCCTTTGAAGTTGGTTATTTTCCTAGGCTGTCACTGATTTGGAATTTTTCTAGAAACATCTGTTGGTATTAATTATGCTAGGCTGAGTTTTTGTCTATTTGAGTACCAGTATTCACGGCTATAAGAAAGAAGTTGGGATTAAAAGGAGCTTGCTATATTGTTTATGCTTTGATCAAAACATATTTTGAACTTCCTAGACTTAAAACTTTGTAATGAAGGGACAGTGGTAGTCCCCTATTTATGGTAGTTGACATACAAAATATTATGAGACATGGTCATGCAAGCAAGCATAGGGATTATCAATAGATATGATTAATGTCAATTGAACCTCCTAACCCTAAAAGCCAATACTTTTGCTTCACACAAACAGACCTCTTTCCTGCCTTCAGTAATCCCAAAACCGCATTGCACATTCCTAATCAGATTGAAACTGTATCTTTTCTCTTACTCTTCTATTGATATCTTCATCACTAGAACACATACACACACACACACACACACACACACAGAGACACACTATACACGTAGAACATACACAAGATCAGGCCTCCTCCCAAGTGTCCCTCCTAACCACTCTGTCCTGAAGATATGTGTTTACTTACCCTCCCAACCTATTGTTTTGTAATGTAAACTGTCTTGAGCTATCACTACATTATAAATTTCTGGAAGCCAAGAGTTATATTTCTTATTAGTTCACAGAGTCAAACATATCGTAAGTCTTTTTGGCCCTCAGCAAATATTTGGTGATTTCTAAGAGTCTAATTATACCAGAAATTTTATCCTGTTTGTGGAAGAAGTAGGTGTTTTATGAAGTCTTTAAAGGAGCAACTTATCTTTGGTGATAGATTTACAGGCATTATAATGACTGACAGAGACCCAGAGAAGACTCTGGCTGTTGTAACTAGTTGCTAAGAATCTAGGGAAACCAGATGTACAGCCTGAAGGAGCAAAAACATTTTACAACTATAGTTTTGTAGAAGATTCATCCTTATTACTTTGTGGGAAGCTCAACACTCCTGCTGATTAGCACAGATCTAGCAATTCCATATTTTATAAATGTAATCTAATCTCAAAACTGCACACTGATTTTGCCTCCAGTCTCTGGACTTCTAGTCCATGTCTGTCAAAAATCAGGCTATAGTATGCCGAAACCATCTTTCAAAAAATAGGAAATCAACAGAGAAATCAGGATTATCGCTATTTTCCTCAATTTGCTATAGAAAATTGTGACCTTTAGCTCACTTGTTGTACTTTTTTCTTTAGAAAATATTTTCTGTTTCTACAATGATTGAGTACAATTTATTTCTTATCAGCCTATATAATGAGCTGACAGCTTGCTACATTACAATACAAAGAGCTATTTAAATTAGCTATGTGTTTGTTCTTGGGCAAGTTGCTTAACTTGTCTCATTTTCAAGGACTTCAACTAAAATATGGAATTCTGGAAAATGTCCAGGAGCCAAAAAAAAAAAAATGATTAATTACAAGTGAAAGGGAGAAAGAAATATGACTTTTCATCTACTTTCATTGAGGTCCATTTTTCCCCATTTTACCAGTTTTAGATCCTGTATGAGGATAATGAGAGAAGGTGGATAATATCTTCCTAACTAACGGTGATGAGTAATAATGGCCCCAAACCAAAAGTGAATTAGGGAGGGGAGGTAGCATAGGAATTTGTCTGGTGAGAGAAAGAAAGATCATGATATACACAGTTGATGAAAAATCATCAATGGTATTTGCTTGTTTGTTTTTTCCAGAAAATCAAGAATTTGTGTTGGATTCAAAGCCTCTAATTCCTAATATGCCATATGCATGTGTTGTATTTTCCTTATAACTGAATTCCTCAGCACTCTTATTTTTAACCTCTTCCCAAGGTGGGTTCATCTATTCACATGAAATTAGTTATCATTTATTTAGTGATCACCCCAAATTTATACTTCTTATTGCAACTTCTATTCTCAACTGCTGACCTATATATTCAACTGCCTTCTTAGAATTTTCATTTTGATACCTTACAGGAACATCAAACCAACATAAACCCAACTTAGTTTATGATTTTCTATTGATAAATCTCCTCCTCCACTGTTCTTCATCTGAGGAATTGGCTCTACCATTTGACATGTGGTCGTGACAGATATCATGACTCATCTTTCTCCCTTACCACCTTTTATCTATCAGTCAATTTGACTTCAAAATCTTTCTTTAATGTGTCCTTTTCTCTCCATCTCCCCTGCTATCAGTCTAATTCAAGTCATCATCTCTCACATGCATTACTAACTAGTCTCCCCATATCCATTCTTATCCCATGCCAATCCATGTTCAACACAGAAGCCAGAGACATTGAAGAGACAAATCTGATCACAATTTTCCCCTGCTTAAAATTTGTTTATAGCATTTAATTTTTAAGATATAATTTATAATCTTTAATGCCAGCCCACAAAATGCTAGGTGATTACCCACTGCCAGCCTTATCTCATGCTGATCCTTCTCTCCTTCCTTGTACTACAGCTTCACTGTTCTTTCAGTTCCTTGGATATATCAAGCTCCTTCTCATATTGGAATCTTTGCACCTGCTTCTTCCTTTATCTGTAATATTCTCCCTCTCTTTCTCCTGAGGTTCTTCTCCTTTTATTCAATTGTCAGCTCATTCATACTGCTTCAAAGAAAGCTTTCCTTGACTATGTACAAACTAGTCTGGATTCCCTATTATACACTCTCAAAGTCCTTTGTACTTTTCTCGTTGTCTTCTCCATTAAACTGTAAGCTTGGTGAGGCCAAGGACCAGGTCTTTCTCCAATAATGCTCTATCTACTATTCCCAGCATAGTATCTGCCATGTATAGGAAGCAATACAAAGATATACATTGAATGGTGCTTGTGTGAAGTGCATAATTACTGTACGTTCCAGTAATCCTTGCAATCAATTATGACCTTCTATTTTGGTCTCCTACCTTTTTATAAAACCCCACCACATAAAGGTACTCCCTCATAGAATTACTTTATTTCATTAATAGCCTCAATTTCCTGATGCCCCAACAACTTTTTCAGCAATCTAAGAAACCTGGCAGTGGAGGTTATGTTGTTGAGACCAAGAATTTTCATCAGGGCTCTTCTTGTTCCTTGGAGAAATGACAGAAGATGGCAGGATTTAGTTTTCCCTAGGTTTTTTACATCTGTGCTTTTGTTTGTGCTTTGACACTTTCTTTGAGCTTTATGTGTAAGGTCATTAAGGTGAAGTATATCTTTGGGATTTGAATATCATGATAAATAATCCAACTCTACATCTTGTGGACTGCCATTATACCATTAGCCATCCGTCAGTTGCTAGGGGATATGTTAATTTTATTCAAATGAGGAAAAGTTGGCTTATCCACACACTGTTTCATTTCAAGTCATTATTTTTAGGAAAGATGGTTAAGGAGCCCAGAGGCTGAGTATTGTTCAATGGACCTCAACATACTTTTTGAAAATGCTAGGAAAAGAGAAGGAATGCTATAGCTTTGCTGAAGATAACAAAATTCCTGAGTGATGATCAGGAGTAAGTAACCCTATCCCCAGTCTTTTTAGGAAATCTTTCTTTTCCAATGTAGAACTGTCATAAGTGATGCACAATTGATGGCTTTCCATGATTACAGCTCTAGTTTGGTTATCTTTTTAAGGCTTTGGTGAATGTATTAGTTAGTAATGCTAATGTAATGAATTACAACAAACTTAGTGGTTTAAAACAACACAAACTTATTATTAATATCTAAATTTCCTGAGGCAGAGGTCAAAAATGAGTTTTACAGGGATAAAATCAAGGTGCCAGCAGGGCTATTCCTTCTAGAGGTTCCAGGAGAGAATCTGTTTCTTTTCCTTTTCCAGCTTTTAGAGACGGCCTGCATTCTTTGGCTTGTGGCCCCTTCCTCCACCTTCAAAGTGCAGTATTCCAAGCTCAGCTTCTGTCATTACATCTCCTTTACTGCCTTCCACTTATAAGGACCCTTGTGATTACATTGGGCTAACCTAGAAATCCAGGATAATGACAATTTTCCCATCTTAAGTTCCTTAGCTTAATCACATCTGTGAAGTCTCTTTTTCCATGTAAGGTAACATATTCAAAGGTTTTGGGGATTAGTACATGGATATCTTTGTATGGGCCATTATACTCTCTACCACAGTGAAATACTTGTGACAATTCCATATCTCTAAAAATGTGAATCAGGTGGGATTTAAGTCTAGAAACAAAAGCTATAGCATGTCTTTTTCTCTTGGTCCCTTAAGTTCTTGGTTTTCCCACATAAAATGTCATGTATATATCACAGCTGCTTACTCTCAGTATCTTTAATTAAGTTTCCATCTTTGCTCCAATGTAAAGGATAATCATTTGTTAAGTTATAACTCTGATCTAATGGAGATTACCTTGTGAAGCTTTGAAGAGAGTAAAACTGTTTAAATATTTGAGACTATTCTTTCTATGCATATATTTGAAATTTTGAAATATTATAGCTGACTAAAAAGCAATAAAGATTAGAGGGAACTAAATATAATACAACTCAAACTTCAAGATACAGCCTTAATGTTATCTCTTTTACGAAATTATTGCTGACCTCCTTGGATAGAACTAGGTACTGCTTCCACTTTGCTATGACGGCATCATGTGCATAGCCCTCCTATAGCATTTACTACATTAATACATTGATTTGTTTACATGACTGTCTCCTAAGTTACCTGTAAGATCCTCAAAGGAAAGCGTTCCTTTTCATTTTTCTTAGTACTGATGATGCCTGCAATAATGTCTGACATATAGCTGCAGTTTTAATTATGCTTTATGAGAGAATTAATCCCTTTGCAAGTCTGTTTTACATTTTTTGGTGATTAATTGGCTATTTAATTTTCAACAGTGAATGGTAAGCACAATGTTGGGACTGCTTGAAAGAGGACAGACGAATTAATAGAAATCTACTTCCATCCCTGGGAAAGCATATGTGAGCACATTCCCCAACTAGCATTATTTCCCAGCACAAAGCATACTCCAATACATGATCAGGACAGATGCACAGCCATATATTCAAGAGTATTGATAAAGAAAAGTAAGCATGCCTTCAGAGGAATTAGATGGGATTAAACATTTTAGTTAAAACTTAAAATATTGCATTAACTGAGTAGAAATTAGGTCTAAAAACAATTGGAATTATGTGGTTCTATAGGTTAAGGGCATATAAATTTAATAAAGTTCTCAATCCCACCAGTAATGTTTATACTCAATCATATTCCCTTTCTGCTTGCATTTTTATAGATTAAAAAATCATGTGCTTTTAATTTCTATTTCATACCTGCCTTCACCCCTTTTGTTATTTAGCAACCATCTTATGATTTCCTTAAGGTTCACTATGGCTTTCTAGGGGGTTGAGCACAAAAAAAATCCTGTGTTGCAGATAAGTGATCCCTGAACTTCCAGAATCTGGGTAACAGGTTGTGAAGGTCTTTTAGTCATTATATTTTTAATGGTTCTCCAAACCACCCTGGCAGATGCTTTCGGGAAGTCCTGAGAATACCACAATCAGTGATTTCCAATACTGACTCAGCCTCAGAAACACTTGTGGTGCTTATAAACACGAGATTCTAGGAATCCATCTGACATCCATATGCAGGAAGTCTGGAGAAGGATCTGAGTAGCTGTCAGAAGTCCCACTGAAAATTCTGATAAACAGCTAGTATTGGAAACCTATGGCCTAAGTTTCAGTATGCAATGATTGTATCCATAAATTGAGAAATTGAGAGGAGAGAACACTATGAATGAAAAGGCAGATCTCAAACAGAGGGTGTCCCAGCCATTATCCTCACAAGACTCTGTTTTCTACTGCTTTTCAACTGCGTCTATGGTGTATCCAACGTCAATGCCTTTTTCAAAAAGATGATTAAATGAAATAATGAATATAATGAACCTAGAACAATTACATAATAGATACTGAATAAATATTCATTTACTTCCTTTTTGTTTGTTTGTTTTTTGTCAATTCAGGTCTGCAAAGTGTAATAATCTCTTCTGTCAGAGCCGTGTTTTCCCTTGAAAGAAGAAGATGATATTAACAGACTGAGATTATAACATTTGTATTTTATCATACTTTAAATAAGAATGGTCAAAAGAGTTATTGTTATGAGATGAAAATGTATGTGTGTATATTAATATACAAATGTGTACATTATATACACATGGAAATAAACATATGTAAATAGGCACAGAGACACATATACCTATATACCTATATGGCATTTCACTTCATCATTGTCAATAGGTATTGTGAGTTACTTGGGGAGTGATTCAGACGTGATCAATAGGAATGATACTAAAACAGAGATTTTTCTCTTAAGAAAATAAAAGGCATTCTATGTCATTCTCTCCTTAAACTATTAACTGGGGGTGAGGGAGCAGTAAAGGAACTATAATGGACCTATTCAGAAAGCCAGTTGGAATATCGTAGTCTTTTCTTCCTCCAGGTCATTTTTTAAGCTTGGAGAAGAACAGGACCTTAATGGGAAAAAAAAAATTAGAGAAAGAGACTTTTCTAATTTGACCTCTGACCTCTCTGACTATTCTCATCCTGTTTTACAAGCCCCTCTTTATCCATCTGCCTCTAAAACATTGCTGTTCTCAGGGCTTGATGTACTCCATCCATTCTCCTTGGGTGATGTAATTCACTCAAATTATGCTTAAAATAATGCTAACGATCCACAAATCTATATGTTCACCTTGATAGCATAGATATACCCTATACTTTGCACGTATAAAATTGAGCTTACTATATTTCCACCAAAACATGCTCTATTTCTTGTATTTCCCAGCTGTTGTATTTTTATGTCTTCAGTACCCAAGCAATCAACCGGGAAGCCAGAGGAAGTGAGTACTTCCATCTTTGTGCTGACACTTGTGCCATACTTTGTTCCAAAAGTGAGAGACCATGTGGGCATAGCGAAAGTGCTACATGTAATCCAGACTTTGTTTTCTGGTTAGGTGTAGGATTCTTCCTTCTATAGTTCCTGACCTGGAACTATGCATCTCCACTGGCATTTTGCCAAAAACATATTGTCTACCAAACTGAAGAGAATATTCCAAAATATTCTGATTATTCTGCTTTAGGAAATCTCTGAAATATCAAATTCAAATTTACAAAATAGATAAGATAGTGGCTGGTTATTTAGGTTTATTACCAACCACTGCTTACTTGGCATCTACCAACCCAGGCATGGTGCTGGGCTCTGGACTTCAAGAGTTGAGAAGACACAGCCCCTCCCCTCAGAAAGTACAGTCTTAAAAAAAGAAATGGAGAAATCTGTTATGCAAAATGATTTATTACAGGGTTTTCTTAGTGGCAATTTTATTAGGAAATTTTATTATATCTTTTGATTGTATAGCATCTTCTCTGCATGTTTTGGTTGTCTATCAGATATGTAAAAGTGTTATACTTGTGGATTCCATAGAAGCATTATTCCAGATTGATAAGGAAAAAGCTTTTTCCTTCATTTAGATTATATAAGTTGCAACCTTTCAGAGTTTGCCAGAGACACACTGATTCTAAAAAATGGCATTAAATAGAACTATCATAATTCAACCTTGTCAACTTGCCTGTGACACATGAAGGCACTAAAAGGCTCAGCCATTGTATCTAGCTATCTGTCAGGTGCTGCTTGCTGCATCTGAAATCCTAAAATTCAGGCAAGTCTCTTACAAAGCAGGAAGTACTGCAGCATCACAGATTAACTAGTAGCCTCCAAATAATGGCTATTTCCAGCCCCCAAAGCCTAGAAGAGAAATAAGAGCAGTACCAGTGAGTTGTAAGTCCAATTCTGTATAACGTGAACTGTGGACAGATTAGAGAGAATCCAGTTGCAGAGAAATAGTGATCTCACAGCAACTGTAACAAATAGTGAAGTAGAAACCTAAATGTATATTTTGTTCTGCCCTGTTCTTAATTGATAGCATTTCTCATAGATATGTAAAGTTTTTCATGTCTCATCATTTAGGGGATATTAACCAAACGCTGGCTTGACATCTCAGTTTAGTCCATGTTGTCAAAGCTTTTTCCCCAGGTCTTGAATCTGAAAACTTATAGTATAGTTAGATATGACTCTATTTAGTTACTTAATAATAATTTGCATCTAGTATATGCCAGGCACTTTGCTAGTAAATTTTGCTAGTAAAAATTTTCTAGTAACTTTTACTTTGCTAATAAGTTTTCCTAGTAAATGACCTTTGTAGTAATTTCTTCTCTGAGATATTGAGTTATACGTATCTTCTGTGAATGAATAATACAAATCTATGTGGGAGGTTGATGTCTCTCCAACCAATCATTGTGCTGAGCCTGAGAAATTCTTGCTTTTTTCAAGAGTCTGCAAGGTCTACATACTCTTTGATGACTTCTTAAAGTTGACCTCCTCCTAGCCTGGGGGATTTTAAGTTATGGAGGTGGGAAACTGCCATTTTTAATACTGTGGTTCTCCCCAATCTATACAGAGTTCTTTCTGTTTCTCTGGCTAAGAGATAAACTTATAAAATTCCAAAACCAAAAATGGAAACTTAGTCTGTTTGTTTTGGGTCCATCCCTTACTTAAGGCAATGAATACAGAATGACCTTGCTGAATAAATGAAGCAAAGGCCAAGGCATATAAGAAAATACGTATGTTTTGAAAGGATTGTTTACTTATTTAAAATATTTTCTACCACTGCAAATTGCTTGATCAGCCTGGAATTTGAACAAGAGGAGATTTTATAGCCTTATTGGATATTCTGTCTAGGTCAGGAAGAGACTTCATAAAATATTCCTGCTCTCTAAGTCTAGCAAATCTTCAATAATCATGATAGTTATGTGCCTCCTTCCATGATTATCATTGGACAAGGTCTTGACAGTTTTTTCTGGGTTTATTCCCTTAACCTTGATGCATTTGAATTCTTAATATTTGTCAAAGCCAGACTCTCCTTGATGCTCTTATTAATCCTAGAGACACTTACTTTTCCTCCTATTAAGTAGTGATATCATTATTACTCTGTGCTTGGCAGTTTTTTCTAATTCCCTTCATTTTGAGTCCTCTGTAAATTTTGACTTTGTTCAAATCCTTTCTTTGTTCTAAAAATGCTGATGATGTTTAACCTTAAGAATCAAAGGCAAACCAAAGACAGGAAATCTGGCTTTAAAAGCATGGCATTTTATTATTTTGAGGTACATTCCTTCTGTGCCTAGTTTGTTGAGGATTTTTACCATGAGGGTGTGCTGGATTTTATCAAATGCTTTCTCTGTATCTATTCAGATGATCACAAAATTTTTGTTTTTAATTCTGTTTAGGTGACAAATCACATTTATTGATTTGTATATGTTGACCCATCCTTATCTCCCTGGAGTGAAACCCAGGGAATTATCTTTTTGATGTGCTGTTGGATTCAGTTTACTAGTATTTTGTTGCGAATTTTTGCAACTATGTTCATCAGAGATGCTGGCCTATTAGTTTTTTTTTTTTTTTTTTGTAGTTGTTGTTGTGCTCTTTCATGGCTTTGGTATCGGGGTGATACTGGCTTCATAGAATGAGTTTGGGAGGATTCCTACATTCTTGATGTTATGGAACAGTTTCAGTAGGATAGGTGCCAGTTCTTTGTAGGTCTGATAGAATTTATCTGTGAATCCATTTGATCCTAGGCTTTTTTTTCATTGGGATATTTTTTATTACTGTTTCAATCTCGCTACTCATTATTGATCTGTTCAGGATTTCTATCTCTTCCTGTTTCAAGCTTGGGAGGTTGTGTGTTTCCAAAACTCTATCCATTTCCTATAGATTTTCTAGTTTGTGTTTGCAGAATTTTTAATAGTAGTCTCAGCTAATTTGTATTTCTGTGGTATGAATTGTAATATCTCCTTTTTCATTTCTGATTGAGCTTATTAGCATCTTTTCTATTTCTGGTTAATCTAGCTAGTGGTCTATCAATTTTGTTTACCTTTTCAATGAATCAACTTTTTGTTTCATAGATCCTTTGTACTTTTGGGGGAGTTCCATTTTGTTTAGTTCTGCTCTGATATTTGTAATTTCTTGTCTTTGGTTAGCTTTGGGTTCAGTTAGTTCTTTTTATAATTCCTTGAGATGTGTCATCAGATTGTTAATTTGTGATCTTTCTGTCTTTTTGATGTAGGCATTTAGTGCTATGAACTTCCCTCTTAGCACTGCTTTTGCCATTTAAGGCAAACTCATAGCCAACATCATACTAAATGGGGAAAAGTTGAAAGCATTCCCCCTAAGAACTGGAACAAGACAAGGATGCCCACTTTTACCACTTTTATTAAACATAGTACTAGAAATCCTAGCCAGAGCAGTCAGGCAAGAGCAAGAAATAAAGAAATTTTCCGAATGGGAAAGTGGAGGTCAAACTATCCCTGTTTGCTGATGATATGATCTTACATCTAGAAAACCCTAAAGACTCCTCCAAAAGGCTCCTAGAATTGATAAATAGTGTCAGTAAGGTCTCAGGTTAATAAATTAATGTACAGAAATCAGTAGCATTCCTATACACTAATAACAATCAAGCTGAGAGTCAAATCAAGAACTCAATACCATTTATAATAGCTGCAAAGAAAATAAAATACCTAGGATTATACTTAACCAAAGAGGTTGAAGATCTCTACAAGGAAAGCTACAAAACACTGATGAAAGAAATCAGAGATGATGCAAACAAATGGAAAAACATCCCATCCTCATGGATTGGAAGAATCAACATTGTTAAAATGTCCATACTGCTCAAAGTGATTTACAGATTCAATGTAATTCCCATCAAAATACCAACATCATTTTTCACAGGTCTAGAAAAAAATAATTCTAAGCTTCATTTGCAACCAAGAGAATCTGAATAGCCAAAGGAATCCTAAGGGGAAGAAAAAAAGAAGGAGAAGAATGTGTGGAGGGATCACATTACCTTACTTACAATTATACTACAAGGTTATAATAACCAAAGCAGCATAGTACTGGTATAAAGGTAAACACATAGATCAATGGGACAGAATAGAGAACCCAGAAATAAAGCCATATAGTTACAACCAACTGATTTTCAACAAAGCTGACAAAAACATACACTGGGAAAAGAATATCATATTCAATAAATGGTGCTGAGAAAATTGGATAGACACATGCAGAAGAATGAAACTGGGTCCCTATATTTCACCATATACAAAAATTAACTCAAGATGGATTAAAGACTTAAATGTAAGACCTGCACCATAAAAATTCTAGAAGAAAACATAGGAAAAACTTTTCTAGACATTGGGCACGGGAAATAATTTATGATGAAGATCCCAAAAACGAATATGGCAACAACAAAAATAAATAAGTGGGACTTAATTAAATTTCAAAGCTTTTGCACAGCAAGGGAAATAATAAACAGAGCAAATAGACAACATACAGAATAGGAGTAAATATTTGCAAACTATACATCTGACAAAGTACTAATTTCCAGAATCCACAAAGAACTCAAACAGACCAGCAAGAAAAAAACAAACAGACAACAACAAAAACCAAATAACCCCATCCAAAAGTGAGCAAAAGACATGAACAAATTTTTTTTCAAAAGAAGATAGACAAATGGCCAACAAGGTATGAAAATATGCTCCATATCACTAATCATCATGGAAATACATATTAAAACCACAATAAGATTATGACATTACCCCTGTCAGAATGGCCATTGTTATAAAGTAAAAAAAGAAAAAAAAAGAAAAATAGATGTTGATGTGGATATGGTGAAAAGAGAATATTTATACACTGTTGGTGGGAATGTAAATTAGTACAGCCTTTATGGAAAACAGTATGAAGATTCTTCAAAAAACTAAAAGTGTACCTACCATTCCATCCAGCAATCCCATGACTGTGTATCTACCCAAAGGAAAAGAAGTCATTTTATGGAAAAAAAAAAAAAGACATCTATACACAAATGTTTATTGTGGCACAATTCACAATTGTGAATATATTGAATCAACCCAAGTGTCCATAAACTGAGGAGTGAATAAAGAAAATGTAGGGAGTGTGTGTGTGTGTGTGTGTGTGTGTGTGTGTGTGTGTGTGTATACCATAGAGTACTACTCAGCTGTAAAAATTAATCAAATAATGTCTTTTGGATGGAACTAAAGACCTTTATCCTAAGCGAAGTATGTCAGGAAGGGAAAAACAAATACAACATGTTCTCACTTATAAGTGGGAGGTCATAAAGTGGTGTGAACATTGAAAATTAAGAAGGGGGAAGGTAGGAAGGATATGAGGTGTAAAAATCTATCTATTCAGTATAATGTACACTATTCTGATGAAAGGTATGATGAAAGCCCTGACTTCAGCATTATACAATTCATCCAAGTAACCAAAACACTTGTACCCCCTAACTCTGTGGAAATAAAAAAATAAATAATTAATTAAATTAAATTAATCATGGCAAACATTTTTTTTTTTCATACCTGCCAAAGCTTGAACCCTGGGGCTCAAAGATTACTTACCTGGTAGTCCTAAAGTTATAAGTGAAAACAGCTCTCTGAGCTCTCCATGGCTCATATTCTGCTACAAACTAAAGGAGTCTATATTCCCATTCTGGTTAAGCCAGCAGTGAAGTAACTTCAGACACTTTTAGCACCTGTTAAAAAAGGAGTCCATGAATTCTTTGAAACTGCAGAAGATATATCAATACAAGTAAAACCAATGGGAAGTCAATTTTGTTTCTATATCTCTCTTACTACATTGTGACTCCTTTGAGTCCTGGAAGTGATTGTTATTCATCTTTGAATTCCTAGCTTCTAACTAGAAACAAAGTGTCTGACAATAGAATATCAATGTTTATTTAGCTACATTGAACTGAACCAGTTTATATACTTAGAAACATTATTCATTATTCATAAAATCTTTACTGAGTACCTACTATGTAATGGATATGTTAAGTACTAGAGATACAGGGAGAACACAATTATGTCACCTGCCTTTAAAAACCTTATAATCTAAAAAGGTAAGTAAAACACAGTGAATAGAACATTAACTTTTGAGTCAAGACTTGAACTCTGCTTCTCCCACTTATCAGCTGAGACATGTCATTTACCTTCTCTGGTCCCAATTTTTTCAATTTTAAAAAAACGTGGCATAATAACTACTGCATAGGATTGTGGTGAAGATTAAATGAAACAATATGTAATAAATTTTGTCTTCAATTATTATAATCTTTCCCCCCTTCTATTCCTTCATCACTACTCTGCAAATAGAACAAGAAGTGGATTTTAGGCACTCAGATGAGAACAGTGTGGTTCAGTGAAGTTCAGCAGTGCTTCTAGACTCAAACAGCGAGTAAGTGGCAAGGCAAGACTCCAACCAGCATCTGAAGAATTAGCATGATTTCCATTCTACATTTCACACCTCCTTGGACTCTGATTCTATAATGAAAGTCAGTCACCTTCCCTCAATGCAAAATTGCTCATACCAACAATCATAACTTCCAAGTGAAGTCTTACTCTAAGCCTTTTTTTGCATGAAAGACTAAGAATCATTTTGGCTTTGGCTTTGGTCTCCTCCCATGGGTTGTGCCATGGAGCCTGCCTGCCTGCCTGCCTGCCTGCCTGCCTTCCTGCCTTCCTTCCTTCTTTCCTTCTTTCCTTCCTTCCCTCCCTGCCTCCCTCCTTCCTTCCATTTCCTCTATGATTTGGAAGGGATGGACATATACTTGGTTGGGCTCAGGTTCTGGCAACAAATCACCTTGGCTTTGATGTGCTCCTGTTGTCAGTGTGCCCAGAAGACTACATTAATGGGAGCTCCCTCAGAGGAAGCACAAAATAGATATGTTTCACATGTAATTGATTGAAACTTGAGATTATCCTGGTTTCTATCATTCACAACCTCTACAGAAAACTAATTTTTAGAAGGAATCATATCTTGCTTAATCATTCCCTCGACCTTTTAATCCTCTTCCCTGTTGATAATCACTGTTTAGCATATTTCATGCTGCTGGGAAAGTGGGCAGGCAGCTGCTGTAGCCTGTAGCAGATTCTAAGGTTGCTCCTTAGGGGGTTGGCAAAGGATACCTTGTAAAGCTGAGGATTTTAAAAATGTGTTTATTTTCTTCACCCTGGAGAGTCTGAGCAATCAGTCTTGGGCTTTTCTTTTCTAAACTATTTATGCTTATGAAGGAAATAATTTAATCAATGTGTGAAAGTGGATTTTTTCTGAACATTTTCAGCTCTGATGGCTAATTCACATACATGGTATAAGAGCATTGCAAATTGATTTGGGGGCTTTGTTTTATGCAGCTTGTTCATGCTACATGTATTGCTAAGATGCTTTTGTTAGGATGATAAATTTTTATTAATTTAAAAGTAATAACTGCTTATCACAGTTTTACAAAGCTACAGTTAATTATGAAGTTGTTTGGCTACATTTAGAACTTTAGATGATTGAAATTTGCCATTTTCTTCCAGGTGTTTAGTGTCTAGACTCCCCGCCCAAAGATTGTAGAGCTACTTTGAGCAACTGACGGACATAGTACAAGATAGATACAGCAGAAATGCATTCATGGGTTCTGCATGTCTAAATATGGATGGCATATAGTGAAAGGATTTCTTCTGGGTTGTCAATCTATCTTTTAGGGTCACTCCTCCCCCTCAATTCATAACCTAGAATAATGTTAGAAATAGGTTTTGTTTCAATAGTTCTAGGCCTTATAGAAATCTTTATTGGGAAGGATTCTGAGACTGTATCCAGCCTTAGTAAAGATGAATGTCTTGATTGATTAGCATTGTGTGCCATGAATGCAGCAAAAGTCAAGAATGTTTTGACCCTGGCCATCATCTCTTTCTGGGCTAGAAAATTTTATATTATATGTAACTTCTTCACAGATACAATAGAGAATAGCCTCTTATATATTTGTTATGAATAGAGCCCTAAGCAGGATGCCTCTGGCCTTCATCAAGCCCTTTTTAAAGATTTTTAGTCAAATTTTGTGTAGCCCTAATGTAGTATATTACTTTTTCTAAGCACATTATTCACTCCCCCAACATCTAGAAATTTTCACAACTCCATGCCTTTGCTTAAGTTATCTCCTCTACCTAAAAATGCTATCCTTTCTTTTTTCATTTATAGATTTTTTTTCCCACTGTTCATAGGCTGCCTCAAATACTGTCTCTTTCTCTACAAAGGTTTCCTGACCTTCCCAGGCAGAATAAATGTGTCCCTTTTCCATCTATTCAAAGCAACTAGTTAAATCTCTATTATTAATATCATACTTGGCACATTGTTCTGTAGTTAATTGTTTATATGCCAGAGTCTAACCCAGAATATTAGATATATGTTTGCAGATTTGAAGTGAATCAAGCATTATTCAGAAAAACCCATAGTTCCTTATTTAAATTTGTAGAATTTCCAAAGTATATATTTGTAGAGAATACAGTGGGTGTAAATATAATGGCCATGATGGCTGGGAAGGGAAAGGAAATGGAGATAATAAAGAAAAGGAAAAGATACAATCAATATAGTGCCCAACACAGAAAACAGTAAAACTATGTGTGACAAAGAAGAACATTTATAGGAAGGACAAGGAAATCAATCCAGGCTAATACATGCAAGTATGTTTATGGTTCTTCATGCTCTCAGGCTGAGGACAGAGTTGACTTTGCCCTTGGGTGAATATGCGCAGGAGACTCCAAGTCTTCTTTGCAAATATCTGAGAGCATTAATAAATTCTTGCCTGGTCAGAAGAGAAATAGGTGGTGACTGGATATACTGGAAAGCACACATCCCTTGTAAAGGTTTTCAAGTTCTCTTTTTAAAATACTGTATACCTGTTCACAATAGCAAACATGTGGAATCAACCTAAGTGTCCATCAACAGTTGATTGTATAAAGAGAATGTGGTGTATACATACAATGGAGTACTATTCAGCCATGAAGAGAACGAAATCATGTCTTTTGCAGCAATATTTATGAAACTGGGGGCCATTATCTTAAGTGAAACAACTCAGACATAAAAAGACAAATACTGCATGTTCTAGCTAAATGATATGCACACATGGAAATAGAGTATAGAATGATAGACATTGGAGGCTCAGAAGGGTGGAATATTGGGGATGGATAATGAGAAATTACTTAATGGAGTACAATGCATGTTATTCTGGTGATGGATACACTAAAAATACTGACTTCACCACTATGCAATATATCCATGTAACAAAATTACACTTGTACCCCATAAATTTATACAAATAGAAATAAGTAAAATATTGTGCATATCAAGCCAAATGTGTGTAGTTGCAGAATTGAGCAACAACTTTTGGAACTCTTCTTCCCATGTTCCATGTTCACTAATTTTTAATAGGATTGTGTAGAAATACTCTAGGTTATCCAATATATTATTGCCTATTGTCTTGAAGAGAATATCTCTTCCCCAGTAGTGATTATTTCAGTATATTTACCAGAAACTTGGAGGTTTGTAAAAATATTCCATGTGTGTCATTTCATTTTATTCTTACCAAAAAAAGTTTTTTAAAAAACTCAAACCATACAGACATAGAGCCATCTCCGTTTCAAATGTGGAGTAACTCAGAGAGGTTAAACAACTGGTCCAAAGCTGCAGAAAACAGCAGAGCAAGGGTTTAAACCTAGATCCTCAGTGTACTACAAATCCCATGCTTTTTTATTTGAACTTCCATAACTCTTGCCTTTTTTTTTTTTACTACATTCATTATTTTCTTAATTTTATTTATCTTTCTGCTTTATCTCTCCCATTAGACTCTAAGCTCCTTGAAGTACTTACATATCTTTTCCTTCTATGGAAGGCTCTTTGGTGCAAGCATGGTGCCTTGATTTTTGCAAAGAAATAATACCTTGTTTTTTTATATACATACTGAACAAACAAGCATTGTCTTTATTCAATATACATTTTAGTTTAATGAGTGAATAATGAGTGAATAAAAGAAGGCAGGGATTAAAGGATGAGAGAAATAATTAATCATCACATAATGATGCCAATATAGATGGTTTCCATGTTTTAGACAAATTAATATATGTTAGAGGGTATGTAAAAGCCCACTTGAGATACTCACTTAATTGAGAAGACATTATGAAGGAAGAGAAGAAGAAGATATAGAGATTTATCAAGGAAAATTGTCATACTTCCTCAAATAGGAAATTTCAGATGGAATTGGCAGCTTTAGGAAAGGTCTAAATGGCAACAGCAGGCATTGGGTCAGAAGCTATTAAAAGAATGAAATTGGACAATCCATTAGACTGTAGGCTTTTAAAAATGGAATTGTGAACTTTTGCATTCACATAAACAGCCAGGCCTGAAAAACTAAAGGTCAGCTTTAAATTGTGATAAAAGTATCTACATTAAAAAAGGTACAGCTATTTCAATGGTCAGGTGAATCCTGAGCCCATGTGAATTGGCTAATGAACTCCTTAGGGAAGGAAAGAAGAGGAAGCAGAGTTGGGGGCAGAAGTGTTTTCCTCCTTCTCACAGACAGAAGAGCAGGAGGCAGGAGAGTACTAATATGTCTTAAACCTCCTCCAGTTGCCAGTTACTATGCCAGTAGTATGAATGTGAAGTTTTTAAATGATAGGAAACTAAGACTCAAAAAGGATTAGTGATGTCAGAAGTCACACAGCTCCCAGCAGAGCTAAGATTTAAATCCAATCATACTAAACTTCTCTCAGGGCCATAAACAAACCAGGATTTTTCTTCACGTGCTGATCCCCCTTTCTCTTTCCTCACCTGATCCCCTTTACCAAGCAAGTTCTACCTTTTACCTCTCAGCTTAGATTACCTTCACTGGAAATTGTTCCCTGACCCTCAAACACAGGAAGAGTATACGGTTTTTTGTTCCTCCAGCAGCCTGTGCTGCTACCACATACCATTTAATGATATTTCTCACAATGTATTATTAATTATTTACTTTTTTATCTCCCTCTTCTTAATTGTGAGACCTTTAAATACATCTATTTTACATTTTTGTCCTTAGCACATAGCATAATTCATGGTACCTAGTAGGTGTTCAGTAAATATTTACTGGACTAATAAATAATTGAATGTTCTTTCTGACTCAAAGTTTATGTTTTGTTTTGTTTTTGTACTCTTATTATTTATGCTCCTCTACTCCCACTCTTCCTTTCATGGGTAACCCAATTCCCACTTGGCTTTGGGGAATTCTTGTTTCTTCAGTGTTTTCATTTTTCTTACTTGGCTTTTATATCTCTTGCTGAATGTTTTTGATTAGATGCTAAAGCATAATATTCTAAGACGTTAGCTACTCTGCCAAGCTGCCAGTAGACTGGCAAATAAAAAGAAGGCAGAATTTGGTTTGCCTATGTGTGTTATTACCAACACAGGTGTCCTTTATGATTCTTTTACAGACATCATTAGGTGATACATCAGATGAATTTTTTTTTACCAGTTAATCTGGAAGTACAGTATATACATGAGATGGCTTTCTCACAAGAGTTAGAGGAGAATGTGATTAATGGTGTGAATGAAAATACCTTTAAAATACCTTTTTATTTTAAACAATAGAAAATTCTAGTCCATTCCCATAAAATCCATTCTACCTATAAATGAAGGTCTTGCTTGATTTTCAGAAAAATCACTTTCTAAGGATAAGTCAATCAGAAAATACTTAATGAACTTTCTCTCCTATTGTGCTTGGCCCTGCTGAGGGTAGGTTTTGTATGGTGACAGAAACAAAGAAGCATAGATTTTGGGCCACAAAGAAGGCCGAAAAGGAGATTGAAAGCCCAAAAAGATTGAAGGAGCTTACAATATTATTGTAGGAATATGATTAACATATATGAAACAAGAGAGCAAGGAGGCATATCATTTAGTGCTAGCTTATGAGATAAGACAATAAATATGAAAGGATTTCAAGTAGTTGTAATTCATTCATTTGCTCACTTAACAAATGTTTATTAATTTCTGGTTGCATGTAAAACATTGTGCTAGGCCCTAGGGATCTCAAGATTAATATAATCAGTTTCTGCCACTGAAGAGCTCCCAGCCTGTTGAGATTACAATGTATGGCTGTTGTAGGAGTGATGTGAGGAACAGAGTGCCAGGAACCATACAGAAGGCTCTGTCTAAGAAGTCGGAGAGTCTGCATAGAGGAGGTGACTTGACCCAAGTCTTGAATTAGGAATAGCAATTTGTACTTTTCTCAAGAGGAAAATGAGACAGTGGATTTTTTTTATAACCTTGCCTCTACTTCTCATTGAGTGTGCTGGTTCATGACTGTTATCATCGACAATGGATGTTAAATTATATGGTGCTGAGCAGGATGAAGAGATCAGAAATATTTTGCTAAAAGTGTCACATAGAATGTAAAGAGAGAAGAAAAATAAAGGAATATAGTTGCTTTAAATTGTTTCTTCATATTCTACTGTGTTTACCACTGATTTCCACAAATTAATTATCATATAGCATTCTTTCCTTTGATTTTCTAATATTTATGTTTTAATATGTTAGTTTAATATATCGTGACTTTTTTGATATCAATTCTACTTTTATATGTCTATACTCTCATATTTATTTGAAAGCAGGTAATTACATTTTATACTTTTTTCATGGGAAGAAGTAGAAAGGAGCAAATATTTATTTAGTGCCTACTCTATTATAAGAATTGTACTAGGTGCTTTATATCTGGTACTCTAATTCCTTCAATAATCCTATAAAGTATGTTGTATTAACCCATTGTATACATGTATAAACTAAGATAGAAAAAGACTAAGTGTCTTGCCCAAGGTTGTATAGCTAAATAGGAAGTGCCTGAGATGTGATTCAGACTTAGGTTATCTGCCTCCTCTCCTCTTTCTAATAGAAGTATTTTTATTAAAAGGACAACAAACTAATTAGTTCTCTTTATTTGAGGACTTTACCTCACTTATTAATAAATTCATATAATACCTTGCATTGTGCCAGGAGTTTTGGATTCTCAAAAGAAAAGACAGTCATTCATTGTTCTCATGGAGATTTCACTAAGTAGAAATAAGATATCTTGAGACAATTGGGAAGTTTCTTAATCCATTTCTTTCAATAAGAAGACAGTTCCCATAAAGTCTACAATGTCTTATTTTAACTAAATCTTTGACAAATGCAAAATTTCAGAATAGTTGTTTGAGAGAAAGATTTCACTCTATCATCTTCCCAGATCCCTACTCTCTTTTAGGCCAAAAATGCTCCTATCAGAAGTTGCACTATAATTTTTTATTTTATTTTTTAATCAGAACTTGCACTTTGTCATTTGTTAATAGTGACAATGCATTTTTTTCCCCTGAGCGACCGTAAGCCCACTGCTATGTCTAAACTTGGCCCTTAGAGATATACAATTTTTAAAAAAAACTTCTTTAAGTTAGTGGCTCCAAATAGTGGATGAATAACAGCATGATTTTTGGGTACGAACTTCAGATTTGAAATAACAAGATGCCAGTGAGCTGCATATTCAAACAATGGGCTAAAGGTCTAGATTCTACCTTTATGACAAAATAACATGTGAAAGATTAGCATTCAACTTGGAGTGTGATTTATTCATGCTGAGATGCAAGTAAGTATCATTCTGGAGTAGATGGGGAGACACGGCAAAACAGGAGTAGTTTTTGTTTTGGGTAAAGTATGAAGAATACACTAAAAGTATACCAATTTAGTGTTAAAAGTACATTGATCAAAATATTTAAAACTTTTGCTTAAACGTCACAGATAACTTCCATAAATCCATAGTATATTATGTACTTACAAATGAAATAAGAATTCCTTCCTTTCTCTTCCTCTGCCTTTAAAACATACTAGTTTCCATCTCATTAAAAACAAATCAATATTACTATTCTATATATTCAAATTACTCATTGAAGACTCACTATGTGGCAAACACTGTGCTAGCTATTTTGCATAATCATGTGTTGCCTTGATCTTGCCTTCTCACCTTCTCAGAAAACTTGCTTAATCAGTTAACTCTTTCATGTTTCTTTAATCCCTTCTTTTCTAATAGGATCTTCCCATTTAGAAAAGAAACCAACACATTTTTTCTTTTGACTTTGCTTCTCATTCTAGACACTAAGTACCTTCCTCACCCTGCTCCCTCACTTCCTATTTACACTTCACCTAATTGCAACCTGTCTGTGCCTTCAATTTTTTTGGCCTAGAAACTTATTTTTATTTAATATTAAAGTTATCAGTGGCTTCATAGATGGCAAATCTCATCTTACTTTAACCTTTTTGCAGCACGTGAATTTGTTGATACTCGTCTTTTATAGAATCCCCTCTTCCTTTGACTTGTGACAAAACATACTTTCATTTCTCCTATTTCTTTCCATGACTCTTCCTCTTCAGTATCTTCAGATTTATTTTCTCTACCCTTTACCTAGCTAGAAAGACCTGCAGCAAGGCTAGCATAGAGAAGGGGCAGAAGGAGGCTGAGAGAAGATAGAGGTTAGGAGAGGCAGAGCCTTGAAAGCTGTATTAGGGACTTTTGTCTCAGTCCTAAGAGCAGCAGGAAGCCTTTGAAGGATTTGTAGCAGGGGTGTGATGTACTCTGATTTGCAATTTAGAGACAGGAAAGCATGGAAGTGGGGTGACTAGCCATGAGAAAATTAGAATAAGCTTAAAGAAAGGAGGATAATAGCTTAAACTAGAATAGTAGCAGCAAAGATGAAAATATGTGTATATATTCAAGGTATATTAAGGACATAGGTAATGGATTGTTTGTGAAAGGTAAGAGAGTGGTAGTTTATAGCTTGAACAACCTGATAGATGGTAGAGCCATCTGTAGAGAGAGGAGAAAGTTTGGTGTACATCAAAAGGAAGGAAGCCAGTGAAGCTGATGGTTGAAGGGCAACCCCACTTGATATCTCTGTCTCTTCCTTGCTAATGGAACTCAACTGTCCCAGTGTCCTAATAGCTTTCCCTACGTAGGAGTGCCATGACCTTTTACAGCCTTTGTTTTCCTTGGCGTTATTGAACAAATTTTCACAGTATGAAATATGCATCAACCCTTTAAATATTGAGAAGATTATTATTTGGAAGAAGGATTTGAATGGTTTTATGTGGCCCTAGAAAGGACAATGAGGACCTATGGGAAGACAGATTTTAGGTAAGCATAAATAATATGTAATGATTAATGAAAAGGAACATATCAGGAGATGGTAGTAAGGTCCATGCAATTAGAATTGTTCATGCAATCTTTAGTGACTATTTCATCAGGATTATTATAGAGATGATTTATACATCGGATGAGGGAAGATCTGGGAAGGGAATGACCAGATAAATGATCACTAGGGTCTCTGTTCTAACTCTGAGATTCCATGGGTCTGTGAAATTTCCATGTTCCTCTTCCTCTTCTTATGATAAATATAGGAAGTTCTGAATAACTATGGCCTGAAGAATCTTTCCTGGTTGCTGGCTGCTTAGTCATTCAGAATTTTGTCATTTCTTTGAGTGCATGCATGAAAGCACAATTTATTCAGAACAGTCACTCAGCAGTAAGACACTGAGAATGCATTAATGAAGCTACAGTAATTGAGGATTTTACCCAAGTGTAACTCCTAGCCCTAACTCATGCATAATTCTTCACTATGAATTGTACCTTGCTTAGCTAGCAAGAAGTGACCTCCTTGAAAGAGCTGCAAGATTTAATTATGAGAGAAGATGTTTCTTGTTTTTCTGACCCAAACAAGGGAATTGTTTGCCTCTGGAAATAGGGAAGAGTTTTCAATGCCAGAGAAATAAGAGGGCATTGATGTCCCCCTCCTCAGTTATTTCACTATCTAGCTACATTGTCTTACAGTTATCTACTGTTAAACTAAGAAATAAGGCATTTCATTTTTTTTGTTATTGTTCACATTAAACCATTGTTCACATTAAAATAGCACTTCTGTAAGTAAACATAGTAAGGAGCTTGCATTTATTATCCACAGTTATGACTCTGATACCCAAACCTTATTTATGATGCAAAATTAGAGTCACATTTATAAACAGAAACAGGTGCCAGCCTGTATAATAATGGATGTCAAATCCAAGTGTGAGATTCAAATTCCATGACCAAATTCTGTGTTTATGCCAACAGCAGTTAGCATGGGGCAGGAATATGATTGGCTGGCAGAAGCTCAAGCCTCATGAATAATCCTCTCTACTAGTTTTAAAGGCTTAACCCTCAGAACCCATCAACTGACACAACCATGGAACCACAAGGCTTCCTGGGCTCCATTTCAATCTGTCAGCCAACTATTATTTCCTGAGCACCTTCTAGATATGAATTGTGCTAGGTAGATGCTTTGAGAGATTTAAAAATAGACAGTTTAGCATAGTAGCTGCCCTTGCAGAGATAGGTATTCTCAACAGAGAAGATTTTTGCACAAAAATATAATAGAAAAAAGTATGTGATGAGTGCTACAGTGACATTTCACAGTAAAGGAATCAGTGTGGTGTGCAGAGAGCAATCCAGCCTTTGTGGCTGTGTAGGATTTATACTAGGCATTAATATATGGTTTGGACTTGCCTCAAAAATGAGGAATGGAGAAAGCAGTTTAGGCAGGGACAGACATGGAAATAAAAATATATAAATCATGCTGCGAGTCTACAGGTGACCAAATTTCAAAATGGCTCACTTTGGAATTTCCCTTGAGTACTAACGATTCAATTTCTGAACAAAGATTTACCCTAATTGGGGAATGGTTTGCTGCATGAAGAAAGGAGACAGGTGTTTTCAGTGAATGTATTTATCCTTGGTAAACTTAATGCTGAATAGTGAGTCTAGCTACTACCAAGAGTAGTATGATTGGTATTGATAGCATCAAGTGCTACTTCACAGGCTTTATATGTATTATCTTATTTCAACATCCAAGAATTCTAGAGGTAGTTACTAATACCATTCCAATCTTGCAAATGAGGAAACTGAAGCTCAGAGAGGTTTAAAGAAAAAAAGAAAAAGAAACTCATCCATGGTCACAGATAAGTGTTTGTCCTACTTATAACACAGTTTATACTGAGGAATAAAAGAGATTTGGAAGAGAGGCAGTGATTTGATGCTAAACGTTAGACTAAAAAGTTTGGATTGTATTCCATTGTCTGTGGGTGGTTGTTAAAGACATTTCTGTCCTTAATGCCTTGTGGGAACTAGGCTGGAACCCAATTCACCTCATCCTATCAGCACATAAGCAGAGGCTAGGTTAACACCCAGCACTATGAGTCTGTAGCAAACTAGGTCAATGGGATTTCTTCATCTTCTGTGGCTTTCGGGGCCAATCACAGGCATCCAGATCTGACATACTACAATTCATTTGTTCTCTTACTGATTCTTTAAGGCATCTTAAAATGAGAGATATCATCTAACTCCTACTCAGATCAAATTCTTTATTAGTATTCAGTCAGCTTGCTTTACTTCCCTGTCTGATAAAAATCCTCGAGTAACCAAATTTCAAGATGGCTCATGTTGGAATTTCCCTTGAGTACAAATGATTGCATTTCTGAAGAAAGATTTAAGCTAACTGTGAAATGGTTGGGAAGAAGAAAGGACAGTAAGGGTTTTTGGTGGGCTTCTTTGCCTCTGATAAATTAAGGATTGTTGCTAATGTCATATGGCAAAAGAAAGCCTTATCCTTGTTGGACTGATTTTCTATAATTCCTGAGACCTAGCACAGGCACTAAAGAAAGGTTTCTTTAACAAGTAAGAGAAAACATAAATTAGAATTGGAATTGGAACTAATGATATGTGTCTGATTTCAATAAATTTGATTTGAGGGAAACTTGGTAGATATTCAGATAATGTTTGAACCAGATTAATAAGAAAGCATCCAGCTGCTTCTCTCACAAATCTTATTGTACCTAGGGAGAATGGGGCAGTCTGCTAATTCTCCAGTGAGTAATATTATTGATAAAGAATCTGCCCCTTTTCACTTTATATTATCTCTTTAGTGTGAAAGACCTTGATGTTCACTGGACCAAGTTTGCCTTTCAAAATAGCAATAGTGTCTTTCTGTACCTTCCAGATATTCAATGTGGTATAGTAAAGAGCAGGTAGAGTTATTCAAAGTTCTTTAAAAACACAGATTCAAGAGACCCTGGTCCTCCAGTTTACTGTACTATAAGGCAAGTAAATGGCCACTCTGAACCTCAAATTATTCTTAATCTGTAAAAATGAAGCTAATAATACCTTCTTTGCTAGATTCTTATGAAGACTAATGAGGAAATTGGGTAAAGCACCTGGCACATAGTAGGTATAAAACAAATCTAATTTCGCTTTTCTTTTTTGTCAAGTAAAAAGTGTATGCAATTAAAAAAATAAATATAGCTTTGCTAAATTTGATCTGTGTGGAGATTCTAACACTGAGTTACTATGGCAACTTCTTTATTTTATTTTTTTCAAGAAAGATATTTTCTCTAGTATTGGTAATTTTAAAAATTTAAATGCTCTACTGAAAAGCTACTGAATAAATGCCAAATTCTTTTTGTACTCCATTCTTATTAATCCAATTGTCTTCTAGTATTTTTATTTTATTTTACTGTAGGATAGAACTCAATTTTTTTCCCAATAAACACACCTTTGATACAATAAATTATTATATTTCATTTATTTAAAAATAGTTATTTTAAGTATATACTGACTTATACTTCAGCTTTCTAGTCAAAGATTTCTTTTAGGACATCTGAGATCATCAAAGATTGGGACTATTTATTGCTCTCTAAATCAAAGATGGCAAACATATACCACACATTCTGGCACTTCCCACATCTATGCCCATGACATTATTTTCTAATATTCCAGGTTTTCCTTCAGAATCCTTCTGAATACAACACTACAGAAGGGGACTATCAATAGGTTGGTGTTAACACATATGTTCATATTGGGTACACATGGTCGTACAGAGTGGTATAGTGGATAATACCATGTGTACTAACTGTTATTTTTTCAGTATTAAGTCTTCCAGTCCACAAACATGGGATGTCTTTCAAATTATTTAGGTCTTCTTTAATTTCTTTCAATGATGTTTTTTAGTTGCAGTGTGTCTGTCTTTCCCTTGTTTTGCTAAATTTATTTCTAAGTATTTTGTTCTTTTTTATGCTAATGTAAACGGAGTTGTTTTATTGATTTTAGTTTTGGATTATTCATTGTTAGTGTGTATAATTTAATTAATTTTTATATATTGATCTTGTATCCTGAAACATTATTGAACTTGTTTATTGATTCTATTAGTTTTTTTGTGTATCCTTTATGATTTTCTGTATAAAATATGTCATCTGCAAATAGAGATAGGTATACTTCTTTCTTTTCAATCTGGATGTCTTTTATTTCCTTTTCTTGCCTAATTGCCCTGGCTAGAATCTTGAATACATTGCTGAATAGAAGTGGCAAGAACAGCATCCTTGTCTGGTTCCTTACCTTAGGGAAAAGGCATCCATTCTTTCACCAGTAAGTATGATGTTAACTGTGAATATTCCATAAAAGTTTCTTTCTTGCTCACATCATGATCCAAGAGGGTTTGCTGAAGTGAAGTGGATGGTAAGGTTCCCTCTAACTAGTCATGTCATAATCTAAGCTCTTCCTCTTCTAAGTCTGCAGATTCTCTCTAGTTAACTGTAGTTGGGGAAACAGTAAGATGTTGTGTGGCAGATTTTTAAGGGACAGGCCTGGAAGAGAGGTGCATTCTTCTTTCATGTCACTGGCCAGAACTCAACAGGGTCCGATCTAACTTCAGATAAGACTAGTATGTGGCAGATAGGATGACCAACCATCCTAGTTTGCCCAGGACTGAGGGGCATCAATTAGTTAGAAAGACATGGCCTTTTAGATTTATTTTGTGTTTTGTAATCAGAAGGCAAGGCAGAACTTGAACAAATAATTAGAAATGTAATCATTTCATAAAAGAAAACTGTTTTTTCTGGGGCAGTTGGATACCATACTAAAGACTTTATAAATAACATCTGTTTCTTAACTTTCATTAAATTATTCATTTAGCAACTATATGTTTACTACCAATGATATGCCAAAAACTATCCTAGGTACAGGAGCAGGAGCATACAGCACTGAAAAATTTGGACAATACCATAGCTGTTTTGAAATTTAAGCTTTCTGAGATGAGGAGAGGGGCACCAAGGTAAATAAACAGATAATTATAACAATATTTTTGGTATAAGTATTATAAAGGAAATGGCTTAGAAAATGTGATATATTATAACTAAAGAAAGCATAGCGAAGAATGACCTGTCTGAGGAAGTGACATTTTAACCAAGATCTAGAGAATCTCAGCTGTGCTAAAAGATGGGGAAAATTTTTCAAGGATGAAGCAACTACAAGTGCAAAGACTATGGATTAAAACAAAGAAAATACAAAACAAATAAACAACAACTTGGGGTATAGAAAACAAAAAGGAGATTAATGGGGCTAGATCACGGCATGAGGAGGAATGTGTCAAAAGATGAGGTTAGATAGGTAGGAAGGGGTAGGTATCATGTAGGGACTTTAATATAATGAGAAGGAACTTAGATTTTGGGTTGTATCTATGTGTAATGAGAAGTCATTGGTCTTAGGTGAATGAATGACATTCTGTTTCATATTTTGTTGTTGCATAGCAAACTACTCCAAAACTTAGTTGCTTAAAACAACCATTTTATTATTTCTCACTATTCTGTGGATTGACTGGTTTCAGCTGGGCAGTTCTTGACTGGTCACATTTGGAGTCTCTTATGCTATTGCAGACAGAGCTGGAGATAGACTTATTTGGAGTATTGGTTCAAATGCTGGACAATTTGGCTTCTCTCCATCTCCATGAAGTCCCTCTCAGAACCTCTTCTTCCGTCTTGCTTTTCTATATGACCTCTCCATGTGGGCTTTCCAACTAGGTAACTAGGCATCTTACATGATGACTTCCAGGCTCCTTAAAGCACAAAATTGAAAATTGTTAGGCTTTCTTAAGGCCTGGAACTGGCACAGTATTACCTCTGTTATATTATATTAGTTAAAATAAGTCTTAGACTAGCTCTGAATCAGTGTTGAAGGGGACTGACTACCTGAGGGCATAGATACCAGAAGTTGTGGTTCATTAAGGACCATCATTAGAGATTAGCTATCACAATCTGCCCTCTGGCCCCAAATGATCCATGTCCTTCCTACATGCAAAATATCCTTTCCTCCTACCCAAAAGCCTCAAGTCTCATTCCATTAAAGCCTCAGGTTTAGGCTTATTTCAGGATTTTATCAGCTGAATCACGCATAGGTACAGAGGAGGCTCCTTAAGATCTAAAGACCTGTGAACCAAGGACAAAAGTTATCTGTCTCCCCATACCCAACATAAATTGATGAGACAGGGACAGGAGTAACATAATAGACACTCCCATATAAAAAGCTGGGGTTGAGCATTCACTGGGTTCTAATAATTCTGAAATGTAGCTAGGCACATGTTACCAGTTCACTGTTTTGGGGGCAGTGAATGCATATTGGTTAGAGAGCAGTTGTGCTCTCTAGGAATAGTTCTCATCAGTTCGTACCTCTATTCTCTGGGCTTCTGGCTCCATCCTCTGACTCATTTTTTCTTTTCCATAATAATGGGCTATGTTTACAGCTGAGTAGCTTCCTCATCCTCTTTCTGTTTATAGGAAGTTAGGGATGCTTTTCTTTTTTCTTTGAATTGTTTCAGTCCCTTCCAGTCTAGGCTTATATAATTCTTTTAAAAACTTCATTGGCTTCCTGTGTGTAATCATAATGCACATTGTAAGACAGAGGCACACTAATAAGTCTTTGAAATAGACTCTTTTCTACCTTGGACTTAGAATTTAAGTGCTGTGGGACAATATCCTTAAGAATATTAGAAACTGTGTTTTCTACTCAAGAGAATCTGTCAGGCATAGCCTCAAATTTTTATAAGGCTTAATAACCTCAATTCAATCTTTATCCTAGGGCCATGTTTTATTGGCAGCACTCTGCATTTGTTTTTTGGGTTAAAGCCATTTCTTACTTTAAGAATCTTTTGCAAAGATAGCGATGACAAATGGTTTTATCCTCCAACCAGCAAGTCCTTAGTTGGTAATATCTCTTCTAGATTTTGCTTGAAAACTGAACAGTTCCTTATTTAGTTCTTAGGTATCCATACTCATCATATATAGCTTTAAAAACCCCACAGAACCCCAAATTCAATAACAAACAGTTGGCACTTTCAGCATTTTTCCTGGAAATCTTCTTAGCTAAATAGACAAGTTCATTGGCTGTATTTTCTATTTTTTTATGTTAATGTGAGAGATAATGTCAAACTTTCCAGGATAACACAAACAACCTTTTCTCCAAAGTACTTCCTTTCTTTCCAGACTTCATTGAAAGTCTGCTGCAGGCCCTTCTCCTGTGGCTTCTGCTTACTACCCATTTCCAAAGCCAATGCTATAACGTTTTAGGTTTTTGTTATGATAGGACTCACTTCCAGATATCTGCTTTGGTTATATATTGCTATGTAACAAAACATCCCAGAACATAGTGGTTTAAGAAAACCATGTCTCACGTTTCTGTGGGTTAACTGGGGCTCAGCTAGAAAATTCTTCTAGGGTTCTGTTTGGGGGTTTCTCAAGTGATTATATTCAAATAGCAGCTGGAAATAAACATATGGAAGCTTGACTGGAATGCTGAGACGGCTGAGTCTCTTTTTCTCTGTATGTAGTCTCAGGGCTTGCCTTCTCTCTCTCTCTCTCACACACACATACATACACACACATATGTAGATATTCATATGATATCTATACATGGACTTTCTAGCATAGTAGCCAGAATTCTTACATGGAGACTCATGGATCTCCAAAGCAGAAGTTGGAAAGCTTTCTTAAGACTTAGGCCCAGAGCTGTCATGAGGTAACTGCTGGCACATTATGTTAGTTAAAGTCAGTCAGTCACAGACCAGTCCAGATTCAGTATGGGAAGGGATACGTGGGGTTTGAATACCAAGAGAAAGTGTTTATAGAGGTAATTCTTTAGAGGCTAGCTACCACACATGCTATTAATATGATTTAAGTTTCCAAAAGGTTACTCTGATTTCTAGGGAGAGAATGGATTGGTGGGGGACACTATTGAAGTAGTATAGGTGAGAGAGAGTTGTGGCTTATTGCAGAGTGGAGACAGTGGAAATAGAGAGGAGTAAACTATTCAAGATATATGTGGAGATAGATTGGGAAGGACCTATTGATGTATTGGTTGTGAGGAATGGGTAATGTGGAAGAATTAGGGTTGATTCTTAGTTTTTAGGCATATGCCAGAGAATGAAATGTAGTACCATTTACTGAGTTGGATTAGACTGGATGGAAGAGGCTTGAGGCATGGGCAACCAATAATTATGTTTTGAATTGTTAAGTTTGAGACACATGTTAGACATATAAGTGACTATTTCAAGTTAAGAGGCAGATAAATACAAATTGGCAGCACAGAAGAGAAGGTCAGGGCTACAGACATATATTTCATAATCATCAGAATGTACATGATATTTAAAAGTGTAAGATTCCATATGAGATTACCTCAAGTAAAGATAAAGAAAAGAAGAGGGCCTAGGACTGAACCTAGAAAACTCCAATTTGTAATGGCCAGGAGGAGGAAAAGGAGACAGCAAAGAAGAATGAGAAGAAGTTTAGAGTGAAATACAGTGATATTCAAGAGAGTAGGGGTCACAGAATTCAAGCAAAGAAAATGTTTCCATAGGAAATGACAGGTCAACTGAGTTAAATTCTGCTGATAGGCCTGTAAGGTAAAGACAGAGAGATGCTCATTGGATGTCACTAGTGACTATCTCATTTCATCCTGAAAAGTTGTTCATTGGTATATATTATTTTCATATATTCATTATATAGTATTTGTTTATTATCTTTGTCTTCCAGTAGAATGTAAGCTCCAGGAGAGCAGGAACTTCTGTTTGCTTTGTTTATTGTTATATCCCAACACCTAAAATTGTACCTGGCACATAATATAAACCATTCATTTATTCAATCATTCAATAATTCTAGGAGGTTAATATAATTATTCTCATTTTACAGAAAAGGAAACTTGAAGATCAGAAATGTTAGCTTAACACAGGGAATAAATTGGATAGCCAAGTTTTAAATCCAGATGTCTGAATCTCAAGTCTCCTGTTCTTTTCACTAAACCAATCCTCTTCTGCTAGGATGTTTTGTCACACGATTGTAGGTTAATCTAGAGTATTCTAGTAGTTAACTGTTAGGCATATTTTTAAAAAGCAATTAATAGCAATGGCTGTTTGATTAAGTCTGTGATTGGAATAATAAAATTTGTATTTGCTTCTGTGAAAGTTCTTTCTATCTTAAAATGTAACTGTTCTCCAAAACAACATTAATATGCATATCTGGTTGATTTGCAAGTGATTTGCATATGATCAATTCACTTTGCACTTCAAGTAACAGGGAAAATGTTCACATAAGTAATACATTAAATGATATAAGCAAAACAGTCTTTTAAATGTATGTACTGCAAAACAACAAATAATTTAATCCATTATACATACCTTTTTAACGTGTCATTTTTCTCTATGTCCATACAGGTAACATGCAAGAGACTTAAAATGAGTGTACATATTAGTTGATTTACTTGGTTTCTTCTACTTCCAAATTTAATTCATACTGTCTGGATACCTAGACACAGGATAGCCAGTAAGAGAAGTTAACTGGAGGCTGGCAAGAGGAATGAAAATGAGGGCAAACAAAGAAGAAGAAGGTAAAGAGTGGCAGAGAACTGAGAAGGATGAAGGGAGGCCATTTGAGGGAAGTGAGGAAGAGGCAGAGATGACCCAGAGAGAATTCAGGTACCTGAGAATGGGTAGTCCTTGGAAAAATGAAGAGAGATTCTGATATGTGGGGAGGGGCTCTTCCTTTCCATCTATCTGATATCACTAATATTAACCATAACTGATGTACCCATTTTGTATGTACTCTATGCTAGACACTGTGTTTGCCACTTTATGCATATTATCTTCACATACCAAGATCCCTGCAAAATGCATATATGTATTCCCTAGTACCTATAAAGTATATTAAATATATTATAGTCACCACCACCATTATCATATTTATATGTGTAATGGGGCTACATTTATACATACATGTATATATGCATATATAAAATATATATGGGATATTATATATATGTATACTCTATATATTATATAGTGGATGGGGATATATATGTATATAAATGTGATGTATATAATGGAAATATATATACACACATATGTAATAGGGATGCATGTGTATATGTGTGTGTGTGCCTACACACACATATACAGTTGGCCCTCCATATCCCTGGGTTCTGTATCCATGCATTCAACCAACCACAGATAAAAAATATTCGAGAAAAAATGGATGGCTGTGTCTATACTAAACAAGTTCAGACATTTTTTCTTATCATTATTCCCTAAACAATACATTATAACAACTGTTTATATACCATTTATGTTGTGTTAGGTATTGTAAATAATCTAGAGATGATTCAAAGTATGTTATATGCAAATACTACATATACCATTGCATGTAAGGGACTTGAGCATTGGTGCCTTTGGGTATCTGGAAACGTTCCTGAAAATGATTCCCCAAGAATACCGTGTGTGTATGTGTGTGTGTGTGTGTGTGTGTTTGTGTGTGTGTGTGTATGTATCCCCATTATACAAATGAATAATGATGGTGATGATGGATGCTTGGGACTATGTTTGTAATATTCCAGTAATATTGGTACTATTAGATACATAGATGAAGAAATTGAGTCAAGTTACCTTATCTAAGGTCATATAGAGAGTAAGTTTTAGTAAGTGAGTGGTGGAATGGGAATTTAAGACAGATCTGATTTCAAATTCCTTGTGCTTTTTTTAAACAGCATTATCGAGGTATAATTGATCTATTAATTTGTGTTGATATACAAACAACTGCATGTATTTAATTTATACAATTCGATGGGTTTGAACATATGCCTGCACCCATGAAACCAGCACCACAATCAGGGTAATAAACTATCTCTCACCTTGAAAAGCTTTTCCTGTCCCCCCTCCTTTTTTTGTGGTAAGAACACTTGAGATCTACCCTCTTCACACAAATTTTTCAGTGTATCATACAGTGCTATTAACTATAGGCACTATAATGTACTGCAGATATCTAGAATTTATCTTGCATAACTGAAACTTTATACACATTGAACAATATTCCTAGTTCTTACTGTGAAGTCACACATAACTGGTAGGAATGTGCCTGCCTGTACCTCTCAAAACACTGCTGCTTACATATCTTGGCCAATTTTTGCCTGCCTTGTTTGTGTTGGGGCATGCAACTGATGGTGGGAAAATATAGCAAAATAGGTAGAGTCAATATATACACATACCTGTGTGCATATACAAATACACACAAATATTTGTACAGATATTCCTTACACCCTCTCCATCAGTGATCCCACAGATTCAGAAATACTGGATATTGCTCTTTCATTGCAAAATCTCAAGGACCATTTATTTAGATCCTCCTTCCTGCTACTCAGGGTCTCTGTAAAAATGGCACTTGAGCAGGAGGTAAGTAAAACTGTAGGAAACTTCTCTGATTATCAAAGTACACCGGACAGGGGCATTTGTATGTGGCCATGTGAAGTAAAGTGCATTTGAGGACAAAAGAGAAGCTATTCTTTTCCTCTATCCTGCTTGTGGTAGTTAGGAACTTGTATAACTTATCTCTATAAAGTCACCCTGCTCGGTATTGAAAGTATGGGTTTTGTCTTCACACTGCAAACCATATTTATTGAGGAGATAAGTAAAATAATGGAAATATGGTAGACTTTGAATCCTGTGTATCATGCATTAGTAGGTGACTCTGGATAAATTAAACTCCAGGAACCTCAGTTTTAACATCTATAAAGTAGCAATAATAGTGCCTACCAAGCAGGATTGTTATGAGAAGCGGAGGTAATTCAAGTTAAGTATTTAGAATAATGTCTGGTTTCTAATAGAAACTCAGTGAGTGTCCTTGTATTGGAAGGTTGGATTTTCTGATCTCTATAGTCCCTCCCAACCCCATGATGCTGAGACTGGGAGTCTAGTAAGATTAATAGGCAAAGGAAGGGATGATATGTTATACTAGTATCTTACTGGTGGCAATGTAAATAGGTATAACCTTTTCAGGATATAGTAGGTGAAAATAGACACAAAGATATTCAAGCCTCATTGATCCACGAATCTCAATTTTAGAAGTTTATCATTAGAAAATATTTTAACATAAGAAGAAAGCTATAAGCACAAAGCTGTTCATATAGCAATGTTTATTACAACATTATCGGTAATAGTAAAAAATTAGAAACCTCTAAAGGAGTGGTTAAGTAAATTATGATGCAGCAAATGAGTATTTTCTTAAGAAGATCAAAGACTAGAACAAAGTATTGAATTTATGATATAATATTAAGTGAAAAATAATAAAATGATATATATATTGATTATACTATAAAATAATGTTCATATTGGAAAAGACTATAAAAGAATATGGAAAAATGAAAATGTTTTGTGATGTGGTATGATTAAAAAGATAATGTTTTACAAAAAATTTTAATTTGTTTAAAAATAGCATCCATTTGTTCATATAATAAATATTTGTGGATGCCCACCATCTATCAGGTACTATTGTAGATACAAAGAATACCACAAAACAGGTAAACAAAACAGATGAAAAAGTTGGAAGCTTATACCTGGTGTTATCAAAGTACTTTTTTAATTTTTTCAAACTATTATATCTAAATTAACATTTGATATTTCAATTAAATTTTTTTAAATTATCCAATATTGCAAGTATATAGAGAAACTTGGAAAACAACACAATTCTCACCCATATACTTAGGACACAGAGCTAATAAAGGTTAATATTTTTCATTTCTTTCCCAACTTCACTTCCAGGAAACAAAACAGACACAACAAAACCTGGATCCCCTCATCCCTTTCTCCTTCTTTCCTACCCAAAGGTAATCCTGGTCTTAATATCATTATGTATCACACACATTCAAGTTTTAATTTTTTCTATATACATACATACCCATAAACAACATATGATGCTATTTTATGGGTTTGAAAACTTTACATAAATGGTATCATGTAGTATTTATCCTTATGTTATTGTTCTTATTTCATTCATTTTTATTGCTACATAGTATTGCAACAAATGAACAATTTATTTATTTTTTCCTCTTACTGATTATTTCCAATTTTTGCTAGTACAAACAATTCTATTGTGAACACTCTTATACACAACTTGTGCAATTGTGTCAGAGTTTCTAGGGATTATACATAAAAATGAAATTACTGGGCAGTGGGTTTGTGCATCTTCAACTTCAAAGCACATTGCTAGGTCGGGTGCGGTGGCTCATGCCTGTAATCCTAGCACTCTGGGAGGCCAAGGCGGGAGGATCGCTCAAGGTCAGAAGTTGGAGACCAGCCTGAGCAAGAGCGAGACCCTGTCTCCACTAAAAAAAATAGAAAGAAATTATCTGGACAACTAAAAATATATATAGAAAAAATTAGCCAGGCATGGTGGCGCATGCCTGTAGTCCCAGCTACTCGGGAGGCTGAGGCAGAAGGATCACTTAAGCCCAGGAGTCTGAGGTTGCTGTGAGCTAGGCTGACGCCATGGCACTCTCGCCAGGGCAACAGAGCGAGACTCTTGTCTCAAAAAAAAAAAAAAAAAAAGCACATTATCAAGTTGCTTTCCCAATGGTTGTAACAATTAACAATTCTAACAGCAATGTATATGTTTTCCCGAATCCTCACCAATAATTAAATGATTTTTGTCTGTTTGATATATATAGCATGGTATCCTCGTTTTTGTTCTGGTCATTTAATCTCTCTTGTGCTTGAGATAAAATAAATGAAGACAGGGTCCTCTCCCTTAAGCCCAGTATGAGTCATTGGTAATGGAACATTCTCCCAGGCAGATATAAGTCCTCATCCTGGGAACTACTAATAAACAGTTGGAGCATACTTTGAGGGGGGCTTATTATCGACAGTAAATTCAATGGAGGTTTGTGCCCTGGTAATTTAAGGTATATGAGTATTCCAATATGTACATAATGAGATAACGGGAACTAAATGAAGTATCAGGTATCTGCTTCATAATAGGAGTTTATTTAATATCATTTCCTTTTATTTCCTGATTTAAAAAAGTACTCAAGGTAATCACTAAATAGACTTCCCTTTGCTTATGTGTGTAAATATTCTTAAATTAGTAGTATCAAACTTTGAGGTGCATCAGAATCACCTGGAGGTGATTAAGGAACAAACAGCATGCTGATTCAGTTTCTGATTCAGTAAGACTTTGCATTTCTTAGAAGCCTCCAGTTGATATTGCTCTTGATGCTGGTCTGGAGACCACACTTTGAGAACCACTATTCTATATGCCTCAGCAAGAGTGTTATTTTGCTGCTGGGTGGAGGTTGGGAAAATAATGTTTTCAGGGTTACATTTATTATTCCGCCGATTAGTTCACTGATATTACCCTCTATGTAACACTGGGGCTCCCTTGAATGCCCCTGTGCTTTATCTAGGTGACAATTCCTGTAGCAATGGGGCAGTTTTCTACCTTCCTTTTCACTCAGCACATTTGTCTGATGATTCATGAAATCATAAAATAATTCGACTTTTTTGCCTCTTTCTGCCCATCTGACTCTGATTACAAATGTAAAATAAACAGGTTGAAATTTAGGGTAGTTTTGACTAATAGGGAGCTCCTTGGTACTGGGAGCCTTCCAGGGGAAGGGGCAGGGGTTGCAAAGTATTCTTATTTTGATTTAAGGTTATGTACATTTCCACCACCTTGCCTTCTCCTCAGTGTCTTAAAACTCAGATATTCAATGATCTTTCTTATTTGAACCATTGTCTTTACACAATATTTGGAATTATTCTCCATTTAAATTCAGGAACTTCAAGACTATACCAAAAATAAGCAAGATGAAATTCTGGGAACCTGCTAACTTCAGCAAGAGTACATTTAAGACCATTTCTTTCTATACCTTCTATTTGAAAAAGTTTTTATTTGTTAAAATATATAATTTAAATATATATATATATATAGGCAATACACACATAATCATCTGCTTGCAAGGAACTATATTTTTTATGAATACTGGGTATAAGTTATTCATTTGAGAGCCCTGTGTATGACATACTTTAAAATATTATAGATTTTTAACAAGAAAAATAAAATCAGTATTATGACATAGAATTACATATTGTCAGAAGTAGAAGATATAAAAGACTTCTTACATTGCAAATAGAACTGCACAAAAGCGAAGTGGATTTTTGTATGCCTTGCCCATAAGTTCACTGAGGGCAAAGCCTGTCTTCCTTATTTCTGAATGACCCCAGACACAGGTAATCTCTAGCATAGAAAAAGTGTTAAAGAAATGAATGGAAAATAGTTATAAGGAAGGTTAGAGTAGTACAATGAAAAGACAAGGGCTTTGATATCCATCAGATGTTGTTTAATTTTCTTAATCTTTCTGAGCCCTAGTTTTCTGGTTTATCAGATGAAAACTGGATCCTATTCCCTGTGTGAATCATTGTGATGAAATTTAAATAAAACACAGTAACTGGCATATTAGTGCTCAAATAATATTATTTTCCCCTACTCCTGCCCTGCCAGTTTTCTTCTAATATGGACCATTCAGTTTACAACAAAAAATATAGTATTAAAGTTATTGGTAAATCTCTGGCTAAGTATTGAATATTTTATAGTAGTCTGTATTTTCAGACTCCCTTATACAATTATTAATTACTAATTTCCTTACTGGAATCTTGTAAAAATCATCCATATTTTACAGAGATAATCAGAAAACTGAGCTTTATACTAACTGCCTCAGGGAAGTAAGTGAAACAAAACTTGAGAGCTGGATTTTTAAGTCCAGAATTCCTGTTTTCCTATCTTTTTTATTCTCAGGCTGTGCAGCCATACTGTAATTCTTCATTCTATTTTAGTAGCAAAGATGATTTGTGGGCCTAGAGAATTTTAAGATCATTTGAGTTTTTGTTATTTAATTTTACATTTTTCCAAGGAAAATGGGAGAAGAGGTAACCAGACATCATTTTAGTTCACTCTTTACTATCATTTAAAAAATCACCTTATTATCACATTTGTATTCATTGATTATATAGCATTAAAATGTATTCAATGGAATAGGCTTTGAAATAGATGGCTGCTTCCCAGCCAAGCTTTAGTGTTGAAAAACTGTATGTATTAGGACAAATCCCAACATTACAACAACAGTAATAATAATATTTATTGCACAGTTCCCAGATATTGGTTATTGTGCTAAGCTCTTTTTGTGCATTATATAAATTGGTCTCCAATTTATATACAGCCCTATGAAGAAAATATTATTATTCCCATTTTATAGATGAGGAAACATGGCCTTAGAAAGTTTAAATAAGTTACCTATATTTGCATCTATTAAAAAACCGACTCAGAAAAATTAGAAGGTAGGCCTGTCTACCTCCAGAGCTAAAGTTGTAAACACTTACTCTATAAGTATTTATTGAGTATCATCTATGTTAAGCCCTGAGGATAGAATTTTCAAAATAAAAACATTCCTGCCATCTTGGAGTTGAAATCTGGCTCTAAAAACAATGTAAATAGCCCAGAGTAAGTATAAGACAGTTTCCTAAATAAGTTCCAACAAGAGTATTTCAGAGTATTTGTTTTTGTTTTTAAATGGAAAAAAATCCAAACTTTAATAATTTCAGTTATTAAAGTTATTAATCCCTGTCTTGGAGGTATGCATTACATTTTAGCTTATTAAAGTCAATGAAAAGTCCTATTATTTGAAATATTAACATTTTCCAAACTTACTTGATGACAAAATTTTTTCCATCAAATTATTTATATTAACACCTGTCAGGATACTAGTATCCTGATGTTAGCTCAGAAAAATTCTTTCATATTTAGTCTATTTGTTTTTTTCTGAGAAAAGACTGAAATCCTTGGCATTTGTGTTTTCCTAATACTCCAAATCTCATACAATGTATATTAGAGAAGCTCACCTATGAGATTATAGTTATCAATTATTCCTCAAAAAAATGTTTCTCATGTACCTCATGATAAATAAGGCTCCATATTGAGTCCCAACACCCTGCCTGTCTTCCCTTCATAGCTTTCTTTCTGTAGAGTGTGGCTCTCTCCATTACTTCACCATCCATTTTTTCCCACAGTGTGCTCTTCTCTGACTGCCTGGCAGATTCATCTGTGTGATGGGGGCTGAGAAGCAAGAAGTGGGAGTTTGCATAGGTTGTCAAACAGGCAAAGAAAATTTCAAGGAATTTATAACATCAGAGAAGAGAATAGGAAAGAGAAGAGCTGTTTACCTTGAAGGTCCTCTGTGAACAAATAGGAGAAAAAGTTTAACTAGGTGGGAAAAGATCTGTCTCAAGAGATGGAGGTTGGGAAGTCAGGTGCGGTAGGTTAGCTTTACTGAGTTTTCAGAATAGATTTGGAGTCTAACCTTTTAGTTTGGAAATAACTAAGGGAAACAATTTATTTTCCTTATCACATCCAATCAAGAATTATCTGTTGGTCTAGTACTTTCAGAGAAAAAAACTGCTATTTGAAATTTCTAATTACATTAGAAATTATTTTCACTGTCCTCTATAAAGGACCTTACTAAAATTATAGATTTTAGAAATATCTAACACCATTTCTTTCCATAGAAGTATATTTATTGTTTACTGTGAGAAGTTCCTTTCAACCTGTGTGTATTCTATTTTATAAAGGATATAAAATGCTAAATTGCACATGGTAGCGGCTGAAATAAATATTTTCCCCATTCCCTTTATGCCCTATTTTGTAAGTATGTACATAACTCTATGCATGTTATTGTTGAGAAGTCTATAGCCATTTGGAAGTCCAGAAAAGCCAGTTAGTTGACTTCAGGAAGAACCTGACATTGTGCTGTGTGAAAAACAGTATTTTTTATTGCCTTTGAGATGGGACCTTCACCCAGGAGATCACAAGTGTTTGCTGCTTCTGGATCTGAATTGACCTTCCTTTATCTTAGTATGGTTTCACAACAACCCACTAAGGTGAAAATAATTTGTCCCTTTTTAAAATGAGGCTCAGAGAAGTGAAATAACATGCTTAGGAGGTACAATGTTAATGTGCAAACCTAGTGTGGTTTAAGTCACTGTGCTATAGAATGTGTGTAAAATACTTAGAGCAATGTCTGATGCATTATAGGGCTGAGAGGGATGTTAGTTTCCATTCCATTCTATTCTGTTCCTTATCACACCAGCAGTAAATAAGTGTCCAGCTGAAGTGAATCTTGGACGTTGAACTGCCTTTGCCTGCTGATGTGAATTCATTAGCTCTGTAAGCTCCCTAGCTTCAGGTTGCTGGGAAAGTGAAGGAGTGGGAGCAGGGGGCACTCTGTGGCATAGAGGAAAATCGATCATAATCCTTTCTTTTTTTCACTTCAGATTTCACTAAATAGAGAAAGCTTTCAATTATCTTCTCTGAGGGTAAGGATTCAATGACAGCAAATTTGTAAAATTCTTCTATAGTTCATTTTGAAAAGTTTGACTTTAGCTTATTAAATAACACAGTCCGATATTCCAATTAAGCAAAATATACGTTTTTATACTCACAGTTCTTGTACTTCAGCTTTAGTTGGTATGCTCTGGCACCAATGAGGCTTTAGGATACAGACAATCAAAGCTGGTAGATGTTGCTGAGTGAAATTGCTATTAGCAGTTTAATTACTTGTGTTAAATGGCATGGATATAATCCAAACTGGGGAGAAATTGCTTTCTAGAGTGCCTAACTTCAGCAGTTTTGTAAGCTTAAGAACTTTTCTATCAGCAGAGTATTTGGGTTTCAATTTTAGGCCTATAAATAACATAAATAAGTAATATAGTTAATAATAGTGATTCATAAGTAAAGTCATCCAATGGTTGAATAAAAAATTGGTTATGTTTGTTGTTCCCCCTTATTTTTCTGGAATCCTGGTCACTTTTCCTTGCTGTGTCCCTGGAGTTGTCCCAGTTTTATGCTGTTAAGTTCATAACCATTTAGAAAACCAGAATAGCCTAAGACTCCATGAAGAGCCAGGCTTTTGTTTGTCCTAATCCAAAAGCACTTATTTTTATTACATGTAAAATGTATTTTAATGAAGACCAAAAAGATTTTCTGCTTCAGGATCTAAATTAACCTTACAGAACCTGAGTATTTCAATTAGTGAAGTATTTGGTATGAGACTGGTGCTGACCAGACGTTTAAGTTTCTGATACAAACTTATTTCGTTTGACTTTTCCCTCTCAGTTGTCCCTGGAATTCTTGTTTTTAACAAAGTTTCTAACTGTGAGCTTCAAATAGATTTTAAAAAGAGAGAGAGAAAGGAAAAATTCAGAATTCCTCTTTTCATGCATGAGACAGGATAAGGTTGGCAAATACATATCATGTGTTGTCATTACTTCTCCTGTGCCTATGGCAGATATTGCTCAATCACAACAGGCAGATATTGCTCAATCACAACACTTTTTTCCTACAATTCTTGGAAATTTGAACAGTACCTGGAATTTAAGTGGTCCTTAATTAATTGTTTTTTTTTTTTTTATTTCAGCTCTTCATGGGGGTACAAAAGCTCAGGTTATATGCATTGTCCGTGTCCCGCCCTTAAGTTTGAGCTGTTTCCTGAACTTAATCGCAAGCCCTCTGCAAGCTGGCAGTCATGATGTCTGCTTTATAAGGTGTAATATAGCCCATGAAACAGCATTTTAAAAACAGTTCAACTTTTTTCTGTGAGGGCAAACTTAATTAAATATGAAAGTTTGCCTTCTATTTAGATATTGAAGGGGTGGATTATTAAATAAAGTTGTAAAGGCAGGTAGAAATGCAGAGTAGAGATATTTATTGAGCAGTGTTGAATTGGAAGATAAATGTAGATAAAATAACTGAAGACCATTTTTCACTCTTTCCCACTTCACCTGTAGAACTCTCCTTTTGCAATGGTTTGTGCCTGTTTATCTGAGTTTCTCCACCTGCTAATCAAAAAGTAGATGAGACCTGCTGTCAAAATGTCATTTAGGCAGAGAATGCTACACAATTTAAAAGGTAGAGATCCCCTAAATTTTTACCCCATGAAGGAGACATGATCTAGCTCACAGAGTAGTTAAGCCTCATTCATACTTGCCTCCTCATACCAGAGCATGGAGTGTTACTATTAATGAAGTAGTTAAGGGCAGTTGTTAAGAGCTCTGTAGAAAGACCAATCTGGGTTTGAATGCAGCCTCTACCACTTCCTGGTCATTTGACCTTAGACTTTCTCCCTGTAAGCCCCAGTGTCCTTATCTGTAAAATGAAGGTGGTAAGGGGTAAGGAAGAATTTAAGAATAATTATCACCAAGTATAATACCTAACATGTACAAATCACTGAATACATGGTAAGTAATTGATGTTTGATATTTGCATATTACATATAATATTATGTATTTTTTACTAATGTTTCCTGTGTAGTTAGCAGTTACCCAACTTCATTGCAAGTTTCTTTAATGCAGCATTGCTGTCTTATATTCTTAGCCTTAAATCCTTTCTGTGGACTTACATTCTAAATTAAAGGGCTATACATTCTGATTCTTAATGTAGACCTGAGTTAGGATATTCTATCCTGTTTATCTTTAAGGATACACCCCAAATTTTAGTATGGAGAATGTGATCACTTTTGCTGTAACAAAGACAATGTCTTATACATATTTTGATTTAACTAGAACTTATTGAGGGCCTTATTTGTACTAAGTCACTGCATGTGATACCTCTACATCTTTAAGAACACTTCTGAAAGAAAGGATTATTATTAACTTTGGGATTGGAAAGGAATCTAGGGTTTAGAGAGGTTAAGTAATGACTAAAGTCAACTAGGCTTAAGTAGTAAAAGCATGATTAAAACATAGTCCAGTTTAGCTGTTAAGCCCATGGTCTTTACACTTCATCATGATGCTTCTCTATATCTAAGAATAATGTAAAAGTGGCTTTACAATTCATCCTCATTTCAGTCAGCACAGACACGTTTATCCAGAATTGTAATGGCTGGTAACAGGAAAAGTATACTTCTCACTTATGTTTCATGTCCATTATGGGTCATTATTCTGGGATCCAAGCTGAAGAAACAGCCCCTATGGTGGATATGAAAGTCTTCAAGCAGAGAAAAATAGCAAAGATGGGACTGTATGATGAATCTTAAAGCTTCTAGTCAGAAGTGGCATATGCCACCTCTGCTCACGTTCCATTCATTGAAACAAATCACATGGCCAAGCCCAATGTGAATGGGGCAGGAGGTATATTCCTCACACAGGGAGGGCAGTGATAATTTGGGAATAATAATCTATCATAATACTATATATAATATATTTATTTTTCTTGTTTATTTTATGCAGGCTTATATAAAAATATATTTCTATTCCCTGGAACACACACCATTGATGGTAGTAGGAGACAGCCTGAGGGGGGCTCTGTAGAAAAAAGACTCAGCCAGAGATTCACCATTCATTTGGTCTAATGCACCATATGATTATTGGAAAGTGACACTATGGCAATTGTGTTGGCAGGATCAGTATATGGGAACTGCCCTACCATTTGCCAAGTTCATTTTTTTCACTGCTCTAAGCCATTTTTCAGCATACCAACACATAGCAGTTCAATAAATGATTATTCTGCATTTTTACAGCAGCCAGTGGAGCTGAAATTATGTTTCTGAGATAATATGCTGGGCTAGAATTACATGTCCAATTTAAGCCAAGCTAGTGGTATTGAGGTGATTTGATAGTGTCTTAGCTCTGGCACTTCCACATCTTTATTCCTGTGTACTACTCCCACCAAAGGAGAATTCCTTTGGCCTCATTGGTAGATTAAATATGAGAAGATGAATGACAGGAGAAGAACATATATGTTAACTGGAGAGTAAAATCAGAGGAAAACCTTTGGAGTGATTTTTCTATAAGCGCTCTTTCTTCCATTAGTACTTACTATTATTTATCCCTTTAAAACAGAGGCCTCAGTTAATTTCTTTCTACTTTCTCATCAACTATTCTTGTCTGGTCTTCAACACTTCAATCCTCAAACACAGTAAAAGCCTCCTAGCTTGTTTACTGCCTCTAGTAATTTCCTCCATCCTTAATCATGAATGATATGAGAAATATTAATAACTGGATTGCTTCAAGAACCAAAGTCATAGAATGCCTCACAGAGCATATAGATATAGAATCTTGGCAGCTCCAGTGGCAGCCAACCTGTCTTACCCCCACCTGTCTTACCTAATGACACCTCTCTAATTTCTTTATTTCCTTTGCCTGCCTATCCAGTCCTTTTGGACCCCACCTTAATTCTCAGCTTTCTATTCTGACATGGCTATTGGACATTCAATTTTGCAAACTTCCCTCACCTTCATGTCAAAATTTTTCTATCAGTCTTTTATTTCATTTTAAATTCTGAAGTATTTCAGGTATATATGAACATATATGTGGTATATATCTGGATTAAGAAGCATAATATTAATAGTAAAATAAAAAACCTGTGAACCCACAAACCAATAGAAGAAATTGGCTCTCAGTCTTTGCTTTATAGTTCTGTCAGTATCTAAGTTTGCACTTCTGGCTTAGCGTCTTTTGACTGTTTGTACTTGGTCCCAGCCTATATTATCCTCCCAATACTCTCCTTAACTTCCACTGTTCCCACAGCTTTACCCTCCAGCTATTTTCCCAGCACGCTCTTCTGTCTGACCTTCGAGATAAGGATTACACCTACTGTATCCAGACTACACTTCCAAAAATTCTACTTTGATCAGTCAGTATCATCCTCCCAAGTTCAAAAACCTAAATTGCCTCTCTACTTATCGAGTCAAGTCTGAACACTCTCTGGATTTTAAACCCTGCCCATGAAATCTCATCAGAAATGCATCTGACATACCTAGAAATTTTTAGTTTTTCTAGCTAGTTTCTTAGCTGGCTTTCATTCAATGTTAATGCATATTTATTTTTCTGTGTAATTTTAACCACATTCCTATCTAGCCCATCTTATTACCCACTAACTCCATCATGCCCCCTCTAACATGTTTTTACAGTGGAAGGAACAGAGACTTTAACATAGGGAAAAATTTGAGTCTTGACCCATCACTTACTAACTTTGATCAGCTTATATGGTTAATCATCACTTACATGGTCACTTTCATTTTCCTCAACTATGTATGGGGTTATTAATTCTCTTCAGGATTATTAAGGATTAAGTAGATGGTTTCTTTAAAGTGTGTAACACAGTGCCAGGTGTACTGAAGATAGTCAACAAATTGAGTTTTGTTAATACTCTTCAATCCAGTTCCTGTCATACAGAAAAAACATTGTTAGAGAGTCTATTTCTATTCTTAACTGAATATTCAGGCTTAGATTTTATCATATAGGCAAGGGGAAAGATTAAAGGGTTTTGAGTGAGGAACTGGGAAAATAAGATTTTCTGTTGGGAAGGTTACTCTGATTGCTTTGGGGAGGTAGGGTTAAAGAAAATTGAGAGTAGAGGCAAGGTGTCTGTAGTAGTGGTCCTGTTAAGAGGACATGGCACCTTAAGCTAGGGCAGTGGGCCCTCTGTGCGATCACTTTCTCTACCATGTCAGGCACAGATGAGTAAAGCACTATCTTTGGACTCTCCCTGAGGCCCCAGATAGGACTGGACTAAGTAAATTAGGCATAAATGTTCAAGTTAATAAAGGTAAAAAGGACATAGCTTGCTGGGAAATAGTATTTCTTATACTGAAAAATTAAGGAACAATCTCAGAAAGAAATTGCAGTTGTTTGGGGATAGCAGCACAGAGCTAAAGTTATGTATTGGGATAAATTTGTATTTTTTTGCCTCCATGTCTCTCCTAGACCATCTCTAATACTTTAACAAGGCTGTAGATGCCGAATGAATTCTAGAAGTCAAATATTTGAGCAAGTTAGTGGACGTTTAAATAGGATGTATGATGAGGATCAAAAAACCAAAAAAAAAAAAAACACAAAAACTAAACACTGAGGATATATGTTATATATCAAGTCATTAAATGCTTTCCTGGTGGAGGTTTGGCAGGAGGAGCTAAGAGATAAGATAAGGTATGGAGCAGATTCTAGGCAAGGTAGGGTAACACAGTGGCATCTGCAGGGTAATAAACCGAGGGGACAGAAAACATCCTGTGAGTGTCTGGTGAAGGTGAACAAGTGAGGCAAGGTGTATGTCTATGGAAATGACAATAATTGAAATGCTTATATGAATCAATATAATTTTATATCCTGCTGGTTTATAATGGTATTTGAAATAACAAGGATGCTGAACAGAAGTTGCTGGAATCACCTGCTAATCCAAACAGACTAAACAACAAGGATATCTTTGGATGAGATGGTTGTCTTCAGTAATTATAGGAGTCTGAAATGTGTCTGACAGGCAGAAGAGACAGCAATATAAGTGCCAGCAGGAGTCAATTAATACACATTTATCACAGTTTACTGCATTCCTGAACTTAATTGCTTTTGTTTTTGTTTTTTTGGTAGTGTTTTTAATAGCACATTTCTCAGAGATGGTGACTCTTTCAGAAGAAATACAGTAGTTGAAAATGGTCTTATCCGATCAAGAGCTCCATGGAAAAGTTCCAAGGTCCTCACGGCTTGCAGAAGCCTGTGTTGAGTGTGTGTACTGTGTCAGCTCAGGCCTTAGGAATTTGAAGGGACAATAAATTCACTCTACCGTCACTTTCTTATTGTATGACTGTGAATACAGTAAAATGATCTGGTCAGAAGAATTTTGGCATGTGAATATTAAGCTGGAATTCAAAATTAGGTCTACTGACCCCTAGGTCTCAAAGCTAGTAAAATGTGTGCTATAATACACTGTCTCTTTATGGATGTACAAAGACTATACACACTGTGCCCAGAGCTTAAGCAAATGACTTCCCACTAGACATTGTTTCTTATTGGAGACTTTGTCTTTCAGGAGAGTAAACCATGATAAATAGGTGATTACGTGAGTTAATTTATAGATTTTAAAGGGTATTTCTCATGCCCACATTGATTCTTCCTTACAGTTCTAAAGGTTCCAAGTGTCATGAGCCCACAATCAATGATAGTTTGTATAGAAGCATCATGTCTGGAGGAGAACAAATGCCTGAATCCCTACAATATGGGAGGTGTGGTTGAGGGGGAGGCCACCTGCTGACAAGAGAGCCCTTGTATGTTCCACACATTCACTGTGGGTGTCTGGTAATTGTTAATTCTTAAGTGTTGCAAAACTTAAAACTGAGCCACACATTTAGTCCATGATCATATGCAACCCTGTGTGGTCTTCAGAACATGGCCAGTGGCATCAGGCAATACTGAAGCACCTTTTGTAAATTGTATGATCTTTCTGAGCCTCATTTTTCTCAGTAAAAATAGGAACAATATGACCAAGTTTGCTGAGTTGTCACGAGGATCATATGAAAACATAGGTAAAGATACCCAGCACAATGCCTTATCGCTTGGTAGCTTTACTCGGACTTTCATTAGTAAGAAACAAACTTCTCAAAAATAGAGCGTACACCACCACCACCATCACTCACTAAATTTCTGCCCATAAATCATCCCAAACGAAGAGGTTTATCTTCCCTTCTTTATAAATTGTAGTATAATGCCATAGTATTTTGTTTGAAATCAAACATTTCAAAGTTACTGAAAATCTTTTTTTGTTAGTTACCTGTTCCTAATTTCAATATTGTTTCCTTCTCTATGGAAGTCTGTAGCTGTGGCTCAAATCCTCTGAATCCTCCACTGTACCTATCACAGAGTGAGGAGCTAGGTAGGCCTTTATTAAATTTTTAGCAGTTCCCTGAATTTATAAAGATGTGAGCAGAAGGTAAGGGTGCACTTGAAGTTAGTGTTTCTCTTACTGTGTTGCAGTTCTGCCTGCAGAGTGTTTGGTTGCTAGGATTGCTAGGGTTTTAGATTTGCTATCTGTGAAAGGGGCATTGAGCAAGAGCTGAGTTTTTGACAGGAAGGAAATATTAATAATGCTGTTGAAACCCACAATGCCAGTTTGTTAGCTCCAACCCCTGTGCAGAGATTGTCTTACTTTCTTTAGTAACTCACTCAGGTACTCAGGTGGCTCTCACAATATCTGAAATATAGTTATTTAATCCTTTTTCTTTTTTGCAATAAATGGGCAGAGCCATGCTACCTTTGTTCTTTATATTAAAAATATATGTATATGTGGTTTATTCATCCATTCAGTAAATATCATTGAGCACCTACTATGGGCTAAACATTGTTCTAAGGGCCTGTGTTCTAAAACAGTGAATAAAACAAAAATCTCAGACATAATGGAGTTTAGGTTCCAAATAAAAAGAAATACGTAACTTTTTTTTTATGTCAGGTGATGATATATGTGCTATGAAGAAAAGAACTGAACAGGGCAGGGGAATATGAAGTGTGTATTTGTGTGTGGGTGGAGAGGTGTACAATTTTAAATAGGATAGTTCAGCAAGGCCTCCCTGAGAAGGTGACATTTGAGTAAAGACCTGCAGGAAGTGAGAGGTCAAGCCATGTATTACCTAGGAGAAGGCAAAGGGAATAGCACATGAAAATGTTAGAGGCAGGAGCATGTTTGGCATTTTCAAGGAGCAAATAAGACAGACTGGTATGGCTACAGTAGAGAAGTGAATATGAATCTAACAGGAGACAAACTCTTAATATTCCTATTCCTATTATATATAGCAGTTTATATATTCTTATATTCAATCCTGTAATACTAGTTGCTCATCCTAAGGATGTGATGGCATTCTTCAGTAGATTTCTAAGAGTCAGGTGAAAATTTGCAAGTCAGATACTAAAATGCTATTCATTCATTAATTCATTTATTCCTTCCTTCATAAATTCCCTATTTAGCAAGTATTTATTGAGCACCTTTAATTAGAGCTTACATTTATTAAACACTTTCTATGTGCTAAAATATGTTTTATGTCCATGCATTTTTAAATAAACCTCATACAACCTTATAAACTACTTTTATATGTGCTATCATTTTCATATGAGGAAACTGATATATCAAAAGTATTTTTAAATGTGATATCTGTTTTCAAAGGGTTCATTATCTTACAAAGGAATTGAGATAACTACACACATAGTATGCAAGACAGTTTATAAGTACTATGGTTCAACCAAGTTGGAAGAATTTAGATAAAGAAGCAATGACAGTCCCTTTAGGCCATTTTCTCCCTTGAAAATATAATTTTGGTGAGAGTATTTCTTGAATGCTCATTGTGCTTCTGAAAAATCCCAGATATCTGCCAAGGTTTCCAAGGAACAGTCCTCTTTCCACAAGAAAAGGCCATGTAGTTTAGAAGCACTAGCATCTTAACATCTTAAGAGCCAAACACAGTTCCTAGAAAGCCAGAATGTGACTTGCCATTTGAGCTTGACAATTTCTTTAAACTTCACAGGGCTCATCTTCTAAAATGAAGTGTGGATCAATATGGTTCCTAGTGTTCCTTAAGAACTTTTAGGGGTAGTATAAATTTTTTGGAAAATAACTAAATGGACTTTAATAACAGAGTTTGTTGGTGCATCACATTTAAAATACTTTCACAACTCTATCTAATTAATTATTTATATTACTTACCCATTAGTCTGCTTTAAAAATAACCTTGTCCTTCCTTCCCATTATCATTTACTAATCATACCAATCACCTTCAATAGATAATAAATGTCTTAATTTCATCATTTATAAAATGTTTCAATACCACTGGCAGTGGAAGGAGGAGCTAATAAGTTTGATTAAGTAATAAATAATTGAAAACACTTTGCCACATAAAGGGTTTTGGACATTGTGAGAGACTTGTTCTGGCTCTTGCACAGAGTGGAACTATGGCAAGGGAATTGCTGCCTGTGGACTACATCTTCTTGAGGACAAAGAACATTTTTTGCCAAAATGACACTCTCATAATTTTGCTGTGATAGTAAAACATGGCTTATGCTTATTTGTATGTAGTATATCTCATCCAAAAGACCTAGTAACATTTGGCAATTAATTTGTTTTATGGGATATTTTGAACTTTTCATCAAATAGTTGTCCAATCAGCATAGACTGATCATGATCAATCTTTTGGTATAACATTCTGCCTGCTGTTTATAAGGAGAAAAAAGGAGATAAGGAGTAAAAAGTTAGCATTGTTTTCCAACCTGCAATGTCCGTATACCAAGCCAGATAAACTGCTTAGACCCCTGTATACAATGTGACAAATTATCCATCTTGCTTTTTATTTTTTTCTAACTCTTTGGCATTCTGAAGGAATTATTATTTCTAGTGACCAAAAAAATCCTTTTACATTGGAACAAAACTAAACAAAACAAGGAATAGCATGGTAGCTGAAGTTTTTTTGTAATTTGTATAAACCATAGACTGGCAAACTATATAGCCCATGGACAAAATATAGCCCACCACCTGTTTTTCTACAATCTGTAAGCTAGGAATATTTTTATATTTTTAAATGATTGAAAAAGGATCAAGAAAATATATTTTATGAAAAAAGAATACATAAAATTCAAATTTCAGTGCCCATAACTAAATTTATTGGAATATGGTCATGTTTTATTCATTTAAGTATTGCCTATGGGATCTTCTGCACTATAATGGCAAAGTTGAATAATAGTTATGACAGTGATCATAGGGCCCACAAAGCCTAAGGTATTTACCATCTTTCATTCATAGAAAAAGTTTGCTGACCCCTGGTATATTAATAGGTCATGACCAGAATTCAATATATTTATGTATTATTAATTTATAATAAGTGAAATTGGCCTGTCTCAGGGGAAAACATAGTTGTTCATCTATTGTCTTTTTCACTGTGGGGAATTACTATGGTTTAGCATTCAAATGAAATTACTTTGGAAAAATGATTATCATTAAGCAAAAAAAAAAATATGGTACTAACTTGTACCTTACTCTCTTGGGTCACATTTGATGCTCTTTTCTGCCTTTGTTTATATTTTATTTTTCAATTATGTCTGTTCATTTGCTCATTCATTCATTCTGTTATAATCTACCTACACTTGTAATCTACCTACTCCATGCCAAGTGCCCAAGGTAATACAACACTTGATCTTAGCCAAAAGGCCAAGAAGCAATCCAGGGTAATACAAAGGAGAATGAGACAGAATTCAGCCTTTGCTAAATTCACAGATTTTTGGAGAAGAGACTCATTTGAACAAGTAATTACAATGCATTGTGATAAGTGTTTCTATAATTCTATGTGCAAATCCTATGGGATCCTAAAGGAGAGAATGATTCATTAGGGAGAATGGGGTTCAGCTTCGCACACACAAAAAAATGTGTTTCAGTTGGGTCTAAAGGGTGAATAATGATTCTCCATGCTTAGAAGTAGAGAAGATCATTTTAGGAACAGAAGCCCAGGTCCACGGGGCAGAGTTATAAAAGAGTCTTGGTGTTCTGGGAATGGCAAGGCAAATTATGTCCCTGGAGTGTAAGTTTCATCAGAGGAAGAGTTAGAAAGTGAGTTTGTAATTTTGAGGAAACGATTGTGAGAAGCATTGTCCATGAGGCCAGAGGATTTTTACTGTAACCTTCAGGCAATAGAGAGTCAGCAGATATTCTAAGGGAAGGAAGGCATGATTATCTGTGCACTTTAGAAAAGTACTCCAGTAGCGATATAGAAGATAAACTAGAGGAGAAAGAAACTAGAAAGGGAGACTGGTTGTGAGACTGTAACTATAGTTTAGTTGAGAGGTGAGGGTCATTATGAACTACAGCCACCACAAGAAGGTGATTAAAAAGGAATATATTGTATGGCTTTGTATCTTTAAATTAAAATCATCTTGACCCCTGATAATGGACCTGAAAATCCCAGATTTTAATTTTTGGGATAGAAGACAGAGAGGAGTCTTGCAGTATATTTTTAGTGATTTGTAGAATTTTTTTTTTTTTTGAGACACAGTCTCACTCTGTTGCCTGGGCTACAGTGCCATGGCATTAGCCTAGCTCACAGCAACCTCAAACTCCTGGGCTCAAGCAATCATTCTCCCTCAGCCTCCCGAGTAGCTGAGACTACAGGTATGTGCCACCATGTCCAGCTAATTTTTTCTATATATTTTTAGTTGTCCAGCTAATTTCTTTCTATTTTTAGTAGAGGCAGGGTCTTGCTCTTGCTCAGGCTAGTCTTGAACTCCTGCACTCAAACGATACTCCTGCCTCGGCCTTTCAGAGTGCTAGGATTACAGGTGTGAGCCAGTGTGCCTGGCCCTGTAGAATGGTTTTAATTGAAGTTGTCTTTAATAATTGTTCTGGACCAAATCTGTGATTTTTTGGTGTATCCTTGTGCTCTTAATTCCACAATGAACAGAGGCTCTAGACCTAGTCTGAGGGGCCACTCTGCCCTGGATACCGTGGTTCTTGCTTTCCTGAGAATGCGGATTCTTAGGAGGTGTCCCAGAGGCCACCCTTCTAGAAGATACAAAATCTCCAAGGAAGACTATGTGATCACTTACCCAGAGAGGTCTTCAGATGTGTTAGGAGACCTCTCCTGCATACAGTAATGGTGCTGAGGTCTATTCAGGTTTCCTCCCACGGTTGTGGTGCATACCCTGTGTGATCCCTTGTGAGGCCATAGAATTCAGCTGCTGCCATGTTCAGCTTCTGGGCTGAAATGTCATTTGGCTAAATCCAGGCATGTGTTATCACCATTTCTAACATCCCCAGTGAGACAGCAACTCAACTCTCTGGGGTTTCCTGTTAAATTAAAGTCTGCTCTTTGGCAGGACAATGGGTAATTTAGTTGACAGCTCATCTTATCTGGGATGTGAGGAGTGGATCTGGGGATTACAGTAGGCTTAGATTATAGGGTGAGGTTTTTATCAGGTTATCTCCACTGTCTAGGAAATAATGACAGTGCCAGGGATACAGGCATGAAAAAGTCTCCCTTTCAGTAGATGAACTGTTAGAATGATGCTATATATCTCAGATACTTGCCTGTGACTTTTGAATCTGAAGAGGACTTGGTGATGGCTTTTTTCTTCTTAGTGTCGCTGAAGAAAAACCACTATTGACATGCACTAGAAGTCCTGGCAGTCTTCCAAGACCCAGGAGAGTTGGATTCATCTGTGAGGTGACTAGCTTGCCCAGTTTTGGCACAGGAAGAAGCAGCAGCATTACATAATAGAAACACAGTAGACTTCAGAGTCAGGTAGATATAGGTTTAAATACCACACACTTTTAACTTATGAGACTTCCAGAAATTAGCCTTTTGGAGGCTTGCTTCTCTTTTCTGTGCAACTTCACTAGATTTCTGTGGGACTCAAAAGAAATTTTGTGTGTATGTGTGTGTGAGTGCATGAGTGAGAGAGTGTGAGACAGTATGTGTTTATGTGAGAAGACCCTGGTAGAGTGCCTGGTGAGTAGTGGGCTCTCAAATGTGTTAGTACCTGCCCACCTGTGAGATAGGTGGTTGATCTCGGTGATGATGAAAATGGACTTCCTGGAGATCATGGATATAACAGTGTCTTTCATACCTGAGAAGAAACCATTATGACTGAATCAAAAAGTCCTGCATTTAATATAAAAAGAATTAAAGACAAAAATCATAGGATCATCACAATAGAAGCATTTGGTAAAATGCAGCATTCCTTTATAATAAAACCCCTCAACAAACCAGTCATAGAAGGAATGTACCTAAAAATAATAAGGGTCATACATGAAAAACTCACAGCCACCATTATATTGAGTGGGGAAAATCTAAAAGCATTCCCTCTAAGAACTAGAACAATGCCCACTTTTACCACTCCTATTCAACATAGTACCTGAAGTTCTAGCCAGAGCCATCAGGCAAGAGAAAGAAATAAGGGGCATCCAAATTGGAAAAGAGAAAGTCAAATTATTTCTGTTGACTGACTATATGATCTTATACCTAGAAATCCCTAAAGACTCCTTGAAAAAACTCTTAGATTTGATAAATGAATTCAGTAAACTTTTAGGACACAAAATCAATGTGTAAACATCAGTACCATTTCTATACACAGATAATGACCAAACTGAGAACCAAACCAGGAAGGCAATCCCATTTACAATAGCTACCATAAAAGAAAAACTATACCAAAATATATTTAACCAAGGAGGTGAAAGATTTCTACAAGGAAAACTACAAAACACTGATGAAAGAAATTGTAGATGACACAAACAAATGGAAAAATATTCCATGCTCACGGATTGGAAGAATTAATATTGTTCAAATGACCGCATTGTTCAAAGAAATCTACAAATTCAATGTAATGCCTATCAAAATACCAAAGCCACTTTTTCACAGAATTAGAAAAAAACAATCCTAAAATTCACGTGAAGCCAAACAAAAGCAGAATAGCCAAAGCAATCCTAAGCAAACAGAACAAAGCTGGAGACATCGCATTACCTGACCTCAAGTTATACTACAAGGCTATAGTAACCAACACAGCATGGTACTGGTATAAAAATAGATACATAGATCAATGTAACAGAATAGAGAACGCAGAAATAAAGCCACATATCTACAGACAACTGATCTTTGGCAAAGTCAGCAAAAATATACACTGGAGAAAGGATATCCTTTTCAATAAATGGTGCTGGGAAAATTGGATTGCCATATGCATAAGAATGAAACTGGACTCTTATCTCCCACCATATGCAAAAATCAACTCAAGATGGATTAAAGACTTAAATTTAAGACCTGAAACTTTACTCAAAGAAAACCTAGGGAAAACTTTTTGGACAGTGGTCTAGGGCAAAGAGTTCATGACTAAGACCTCAAAAGCACAAGCAACAAAAACAAAAATAGACAAATGGGACTTAAATTAAAAGGATTCTGCATAGCAAAAGAAATAATCAACAGAATGAACAGACAACTTGCAAAATGGAAGAAAATATTTGCAAACTTATGAATCAGACAGGGGACTAATATCCAGAATTTACAAGGAACTCAAACAACTGAACAACAACAACTAAAAATACCCAAATAACCCCATTAAAAAGTAGGCAAAGGACATAAACATTTTTCAAAAGAGACATCCAAATGGCCAAAAAGCATATGAAAAATGCTCCACATCACTAATCATCAGAGAAATGCAAATTAAAATCACAATGAGATATCATCTTATCCCAGTCAGAATGGCTATTATAAAAAAGTCAAAAAATAACAGATGTTGAAGAGAATGCGGAGAAAAGGGAATGCTTATACTCTGTTGGTGGAAATGTAAATTAGTATAACCTCTATGGAAAACAGTATGAAGATTTCTCAAAGAACTAAAAACAGACCTACCATTTGATCCAGCAATCCCACTACTGGGTATATATACACCCAAAGGACAAGACGTCATTATATCATAAAGACACATGCATTTGTATGTTTATTGTACATTATTCACAATAGCAAAGATAATGGAATCATCCTAAGTGTCCATAAATGGATGATTGGATAAATAAAATGTGATGTATTATCTTCTTTCTGGTTGTTGGTAAAAAAAAATGTGTTGTATATGTGTGTGTATGTGTATATATATACATATATATGTATATAAAATGCAATACTATTCAGCCATAAAAAAAGAATGAAATATCTTTTGCAGCAACATGGGTGAAACTAGAGTGCATTATCTTAAGTGAAATAACTCAGAAACAGAAAGTCAAATATTGCATGTTCTCATTTATAAGTGGGAGCTAAATAATATGTACATATGGACATAGAGTGTAGAATAGTAGATACTGCAGACTCAGAAGGGTGAGAAGGTGGGAGGGGAATGAGGGATGAGAAATTACTTAATGTGTACATTATTCTGGTGATGGTTACACTAAAAGCCCAGACTTCACCACTATGCAATATATCCATGTAACAAAATAGCACTTCTATCCCCTTAATTTATACAAATATTTTTTAAAAAGTCCTGGATTTTGAGGTGGAAGATCTCAGCTCATTGATTAGTCTGCCAGTCAAGATGAGATTTGGGCAAGTCATTTACCTCTGTAATTCTCAAGTTCTATGTCTGCAAAACATGTACCTTACAGGGTAAAAACATACAGTAAAATTTCTGTAGAGGTGGACCTAATTTTTATGGGCCTGAATTTTCTATAATTTGTGAGAGAGAACTTTAATAAAAAGAACATAAATTATAATGATAAAATTAAGGATAGGGCTTTATAAGGGGTTCATGCAAGTGAGGAATCTTTATTAGCTTCATGGTAAATCTGCTTCTGAACTTCTGCTTTGTTAGTATATTTATATGATACATTTGGTATTATATAGTAATACATATAATAAATATAATAAATATTTACTGGATATGTTGATTGAAAGTAAATATTGATTACTTAATATTATAAGCCTAAGGCTTAGAAATAATAAATGATAAAGTAATGGGAAGGAGAGGGAAAAAACTCACTTGAGGGTTTTTATTTTTTAAAAACCTAAAACAAAAAAAAATCCTCTAGCTTTATGCAGGGCACATTTCAAAACAATATGCATTTACAGAGTATATAGGTGCTAGGCATTAGGCATAGAAGAAATAAAGTATTAACTTGGATGAATAATAAATAGAGACAGAATTTCTTGAGGGCAGAATGCCTGCCAGTTAGTGTCCTCTCTATGGAAGATTTCAGATTCTGCAATGTGCCTTGAAGTCATTCTCCTGACAGAGAATTATCATGTAATATTATAGAAATATTTCAGAGCTCAATAGTGGTGAAGGATGAGTTTAGATTATTAGAAAGATTCATTTATTTATTCATGTATTCATCATTTGCTTGGCATATATTAATACTGTGGTTCAGGATTGAGGGAGGCACTGGAAATCGGTTAGTAGTAATGTTAATACATAATTTGACTGTTATGACTGTTTTAGAGAAGAAAATATTCTCAGAAGATGACCGGTCCTATATTGCCCACTGAATTATTTGCTCACAGATTTACCTGTATTAACACTCACCTCTTTCACCTTACCTCTGGTTTCAGAAATGTCTTGTTCAAGGGAAATTCCTCCCATCTGAGCAGGAGATGATTTATTCCTGTGACAATCAAGTTGAGGACACCTCCCTGAGAGAGTAATAGTCTTCACCCATTACTGGTTGAAAGCACTGTTATATCTTCACTAGAAAAATCACTGTAGAAAATACTTAATAGGCATTAACCTAAGGGTAGAACAGTATGATCATTCTCTCCTACATTCATAAATCACAGACTACCACAGGTGTCTGTGGCAGAGGTCATCTTTGTCAACCTGAGATTCAGAATATACTGGCTAGAATCCATAAAAATTTTATAGATCTTTCCTGTAAAATAGCCCCCAAATTTGGGATGTAAGCTTAGGAATGTGTATCATTAGTTAGTTTTCATTCTGGACACATCTAGACCTCTTTTTGGATTAAAAAAAAAGGAATATGAGTCATTACCCCAAGCCTAAAAGGGCTCTTTCTCTCAGGACCTAGGTCCTTGGTGAATAGGCAACTTAGCTTTCCACTCTCAGAAGGGCTCTTTTGTTTTGCAAGATCTCTCGCCAGCACTGATATTAAAAAGACGCCAGCATGGAAAAGCAGTTTGTTTTGGGGTATTCAAATATTACAACTGAAATGATTTCAGGAAATCAGACACCAATCAGAGAGAGCCTTTGTCCTTGTTTAAGACCTAGATTGCCCTGAATGCCCTAATTTATAATTCTTCACCTTAATAAGAGCATCTCACATTTGCATGGTGCTTTACAGTTTACAAATGACTTTCACATCCATTATCTAATATTCTCTAGCACTAGTTCTATTGCAGTAGAATGTGACAAGAAGTAGGTAATTAAATGGAAACTAGGATCCCTATTTTACACATGCAGAAACTGAATCTTAGGAAGGTTAGGTGACTTGGCAAAGACCACGTAGGGACAGAATGACCATGATGGTGGTATATAAGCTAATTAAGTATAAAGTAATTCCCTTTCCATTATATTTTTTTGCCTTTGATTTACAGTTTACAAAGCCCTTTCATGTATATCATTTCATTTACTTCTGAGGTGATTTGGCTGTAGTAGTTGAATATATCAGTTAGATCTCTATTCTAGTTCCAGCATCATTATTTCCTAGCTATGTGATCTTGAGCAAGATACCTCACTTCACTGACTTCACTTTCCTTCTTGGTAAATTCAGGATAATAACAGCTTTCTTGCAGAGATGTATGAATTAGAAAGTCTGTATACAAAGGACATGGTACAGATTCTAGCACCCAGTAAATGCTCAAAAAATGGTAGCTATCATTTCTATTATTTCCCATTCTATGATTCAAAAAATTCTTTGACCATGAAAAACTTAAACCATGAGGAAAAGCAGAAAAAGAATCATTGGATTTCAATGGTCCTTAAGACAAAAAAAAGTGTTTGGGTATGTTGGCAATTTGTGGTAGGTGCAGGATCCTAACTCTGGCCACATTTACCAAGGTTCTTGGCCCTGTTTGATCTCAGATGTTGGTATTTAACAATCTGTGCTCTAAGGTTTTTCTGTGGCCAATTTAGTTTTCAGATGAATAGAGCTGGGAACAATAAAATGGTAACTGGATATTCCCTTCCTCTCTCCCCTCTGGAGCAGCCTCTTTACGCCTTTAATAAATCAAACTCAGCCTACTATCACATCAAGTTCCCTTTGCTCCAGTTGCTATACCATGTGTGGAACAACTCACAAAGGTGTTGCATTTGTAATCCAAAATGAGCTGGTGATCCCCATGGTGCCTCTCTTTACCATGCAGAGCTTTTGAGAGAATTCAGTTGTGTTGAGATGTGTTACCTTATCCATTTGTGTTTATCCCAAACAGGTACATCCTGGCAGGGCAAACTGAAAACTATTTGAAGCAAACTGAAAGAGTAACAGGCAATATCAATGTCATCCCTATTGGGACAATTGCTCTATTGGAGCTTGATATGTGAAAAATGCCGTGGATGCACTTTCAGCTCAAGGCGAGAGAAGGAGCTGGCTTGAGTCCCCACTATGGGATGGTGTACTATGTTCAACATCTCCAGATACTCCTACATGTGGGAAACATCCCATCATAACTGAGACCCTACATTTCTCCCAGCTAATAGTTGTGTGCACTGGGGCAGAAAAACCAAGATTCATTTATATATGGCTTTGAAAATCATTTAATGAATTTCTCAGCAAATTGACTTTAGTTTTTTTTAGACTTTCAATTTTCAACTCACATTCTTTTCAATAAACAAGGTATCTCTAGCTATCTCTAGAGTCCAGAAAAAAAAATTCTCAAAATGCCATTATTGTAAATTTATTTTAAACCAGCAATTCATATAGAATGTGAATAATATTGATTTACCTAATGATTATTGAACATTTATAGTATGCCAGGTACTGGGATAGCCTTGGTGATGCAGCAAGTAAAAATTCCTCAGGCTGGCCAGGGAAGCAGAAATGTTTCATGTAGTTATATAAGCCATGTTGTCAAACTTTGATTGGACCACAATTCCATAGCCTGGGACAGTTAAAAACTCTCCTCATACTTTGTTCTAGTTTCTTTAACTTACTTTCCATTTCTTCCCACCTCCTCCAGTATTTCTGTATCCATGTGGCTATTCTCTCTCCCACTAAGTGCAGATTAAAGCAAAGCTTTTTTCCTGGTTTGGCCCCAAATTTTATTTGCTTCAAACAATTTGAGAATTGAGTAACTTTGCTGATGAACTGGATAGTCTCTGTGAGGGGAGGTCACATTTCAGATCATGAGATTTTCCTATCTTGTGGGCTTCCTCTCCACCTTTGCCTCTGGTGCTGGTTCCCTCATACTCCACTTCCTCTTCCAAGTCTTCTCTTCCTTATCCTTCAGCATGCACCCCCCCCTTCTCTGTCTCCCAGAAAGCAGCCCCATCAGGCTAAGCGTTTACATTTCAAGTGGGCTTATTAAAGCATCTATTTAAAAACTAAAGCAGATCTTTGACTACAAGGGATTTTACTAAAGAAATAATATTTTTCCATGTTGCTATTATTACAATACAATGGTGCTAAGTGCGATGAATAGCCATGTAAGAGTATTGCGAAGCACAGAAAAGATGAATCTAACTCAACCTGGAGGGAGGGGTGACCGTAATGAATGAGTGAAGTTGTTCAGACAAATGCATCAGGTGTGGATGAGGTGGAGAAGTAGGTCCTTCTAAGCATAGCGACAAACATGAACACGTTCAGAGACGAGAAGCTGCATGATATATGGAGGGAATTGCAAGTGATTTAGTATTTCAGAGCATGAAGGATAAGCAGAGAGTTGGAGCAATGGAGGCTGGAGAAGCAAGAGGGCTGGATCAGGGAGTCTCATGTTAGACAGGTAATGGGGAGCCATCGATGGGCTTAAGCAGAGGAGAGACACAGTGAGATTTTTGTTTTGGATTGATTACTATGGTGACTATGGGTGTCTGTAATCGAAAGATCTAGAGCAGAGAAAGCCTAGATTATCATCTAATTTATAATCAGTTCACTTTTAAAAAGGAGAGATTTGAGCTCCTGATAATGATTTTCTCAATGGCACAGTTGTTCCATTAATCTGACCATCTACGGGCCAAAACACTGGGTACAGGTTCAGAGGCTCCTAGGCACAGTCTCTAACTAATTACATGGATGGCCATAGGAAATGAGACCCTTCCCTTCCATATAGCTTAGCAGTCTACTGCAAGCTTTCTTTGAGGGGAGTCTTGGAATATGAGAAGCAAATGTAAAAATCTGCAAGCTCATTTTTCTAAACACACAGCAGTGGAATTTTAAGGGGTTGTTTTTTCATAACAATGTTTTAGGGATCAAACAGACTGTTTCTCCTAAGGGGATACTCTGTAGACAAATAGTGCAGGAATAAGAAAAATAAGTTTTCTTTTCCTTTCTGTTGTAGCTTCTGGCTCTGAAATGGGCAGCATCCTATTTCCAAATGATAGAAGAACAAGAAAAGTTCAGTTCTCTTCCACAGGGAGATATAGGAGGAGAAGAGAAGTAACATTGGGATACTGAGTATCTAAGTAAATAACAAAGGTTTTCTGTTAGGTTTGTGAACAGCGTTAGATGACTTACATATATTCATAACGTTCAAATACATAATATGTAAAGAATCCAGGAGAACTATGGATGGAGCCAGTGCTTAACTGAGGACAACATCCCCAAAGGCCCAATTCTATATCATTCTGAGACCTGCCTAGGATTGTCCCATTATCTCTTATTCTACTGGGTATTCCCATTCAGGCATTCCCAGTGGATCTGGAGCACAGCTTTGGGTTCCACATTGGGATCTTTCTCTTGAGCTTTAGCCCTTTTTTTCTTTTTTCTTTTCCTCTACATTGCAAAGAATATTGGAATGAGTTCAGTTCCTAGAGTAGACAAACATGGCTTTCAATCTTACTTCCATTATGTTCTAGTCAGGTAACTTGGTATGTGTATATGTGGGTGTTATTAATTATTTTCTCTGTACCTCAGTTATCTCCTCTGGGAAATGCAGATAGTCTGCCATTTCTCTTAGGGTTGCTGTGAAGTTTCATTCTAGTGGATCTAGAGGGCTAACACAGCGCCCAGCATATGAGTACTCAAGCAAGGACAGCAACTGGTAATGTTAACCACAAGTAAACTTAGCTCCAATACCATGACCATTCCTTGGCCTTATATTTGTGTGTAGATATGCTTGACTTTGTATAAAGATTAAGCCCAAAATAAATGAATGAAATTTCTAGAATCCTGTTTCTCATGCATACATCCCCACCATATACATATATACTAATAAGTCCAGAAACCTTTAAGGACAAACAGTCTTCTTAATAAATATCAAGAATGAGAATAATGTAACTGGATGGATAACTGCTCTCAAAAGACCAACAAGACAAAGGAAAATTCCAGCTCAGTTTGATACCACCCTTGTAGTCTGAGGCAGGAAGTTATGACAACACAGTGAGCAAATGAAAACGACAAATACATCACACCACCATATGGAACTTCAACTTGCAGATTGCATTCAGATACCACTATTTGATCTTAACCCCTTGTTTTAATTCTTCCACATTGTAGAAGGAGGAAAATTCACCCACTCTCTAGAATGAGCCCGGAGAAAAACTCCCCTTTATGGCTCTAAATCATAAATGTTACGTGTTCTCAAACAGTTTCACATTTCCAACAGGGAAGAGGTGCAGATATAGTCTAAAAGAGAACCACCCAGGGGCTGTAGCATTTAAAAGTCAATGCTAAGTAATGTAGTTTTAAAGAAGGATTCAGGAGATGTTGCCAAAATTTATATTTCATATTGCTTGTGGAATTGCTTTCAATTCTGTCTCACTTAGGTCTCTGTATGGTAAAGATTCCTAGGTTGCTATGGAAAATATGCGCTTAAGCTGACTGCTATGGTAACTAGTCACATATGGTGGAGAGGCATCACATGGCACATGATTTGCATAACTAATTTGAGCATTTTAGTGAACAGTGCAATCTGTGCATAAAACTAAGCAATCTGAGGATTTTTTTAAATTTTATTGTGCACACAGAAGTATCAAGTACTATTCTCTGTTTGTACATTGTAAGTTAGTTGCTGACTCCTCTCTGATATGCGGCATCAGTCCACAGCGCATGTGGCTATAAACATGTGATATTGTATATGAGTGTATTTGAGAGCTTATAAAGTTGAATCATTCTCAGTATTTTATAGTTACATTTCATTTACCTGGAGTCCCAAGTCTCAAGCCTGTTTTTCACAACATGAGAAATATTTAATTAAATTTCTATAAGATTACCACTATTTAATTTAATTCAACTCAATTTAATAAATATTAATTTGAGGTGCCACTGGATCATGCTGGGTCATGTTTGCCCAGATCATGCTGTTTTGATCTTCAGTGCCTGAAATACCTTTATCTATATCTTAACCTAGAATAATGACTGATGCATTGTAGACAGGGTATAACTGTGGAAATATAAATAGGCTCAGTTCTGGTGTCATGTTCTCCAGGAGCATTTCATGACACCCTTGTCCCAAGCCAGGTTAGATTCCCCACTCACTCTATCTTTATATGATACTCTGTTCATAGCTCCTGAACAATGTCAATGTCTACATTGTTCTAAAATTGACAGTATTTAAAAAAATCTGTCTCTCATATTAGATTCTGAGCTCCTTAAAAGGAGGAATTTGTGTCTTATTCAAACTTGTATATCTGTGATCTGGCACAGTTTTTATCAGAGAATAGGCATACAGTACATATTTTTTAAATGAATAAATAAATGAGTGAATGAATTATAAGCCTATCAGTCATGTATATACATATAATCATTAGGAGGAGAAATATGATTCAGAATCTCCTATATTTTTCTTTTTAATAACCTCCATCTTCATCAAATGATGTGAAACTAGGAGAATGGCCCCAACTGTGGAATATATGAAGCAAATTAAAACCCAGAGAACTCACCACCATGTCATTCCTCACGTCCCTAGGTCACTAGTTGGTCTTCCTGCTTCTTTCCACCTTTTAGAGTCTTCTTATATTTGTTTTATATATAATTCCCTGGGGTTTTATTTGTACTTAATAGGAAAAATTGAGAGAATCACCTCTACTTCATCTTCCTGGAAGTAAAAGTACATAGGTTTCTGTTTTATTATTTGTTTAGCACTTGATATTTAGCATTTGGCATTTTTTTCCGGGGATCTGGGACATTATTGCCACTACTGTTTGAGAGATATCATTTTAAGCTGCAAATTCTGGCTGGCAATGTCACTGTAAACATAAAGTTGGCAGTAATCACAGTATGAATACAAAAACTGCCAATCTTCTCCAAAGTACAGTTATGTATGACCAAGAATCAGTCAATTTGGAAAATAATAATATCCATCATCACTATAATATTAACTATGTGTGTAACACTTTGTCATTGTTCTTAATAGTAGCTATAATAATGAAAACAAAAATAATAATTGCTACCATATTTGAGTACCTATTTGAAAATGGTTGGAGTATATCATGTCATCTAATTCTCACATCAACCACTTTTGTGTGCATGCATTTCTGTGTATGTGTATGTTCGTTTAGTAATATCTACTATCAGGCTCTGTTCTAGAAAATACTAGACATAAAAGAGCATAAGATAGCCTTGATCTCTGTTCTCATGAAGGAGTTAATACGATTTTAGATAGAGACATATACCTTAAAGATAAAAGCTGGAGATGTGGCAGAAAATGCTTAGGATGGTGGAGACTGTTTTATGGAATGATTGGGGCAGACCTGTGCAACACATCACTCTGCCAAACTTCAATGTGTTTGATGATTATCAATATCTTTAAATGTAAAGGCATATTCATATCCTCAAAAAGGCAAGCTTTTGCTTTCTACTGGAATCAGTTTCATTTCGGATATTTCATAGGATAGTGGTTGAGTGTAAGGTATAATACGTTTAGAATTCCGAGTCTATATCATTGCTCACTCGTGTGCTCTCTGAGCACGATTGTACTGGTCTGAAATATATAACTGACTGTATTTGCAGGACCCTTATATTTAAGCCCAAGGAAGCATATGATTCACAGCATTAGAGAACTTAATTTTATAATGCTCTCTGTTCATGGTCTCACTTTTTTTGTAAAGAAGAAAGAAAATCTTCCTTTAAAGAAGACACGAAATACCTCCTGAGGGATAAATTTGTTGGATGGTTGTTAGATTTTACTAGAGAATATACATTTACCTTCACAATGACTAATTACTGTTAAAAATAAAATAAGTGCTATTATTCGAGCATCTAGGAGATATGCACTACATTATCTCCTTTATGTACATTTCATTTCATCTTTATGGCAATTTCATTGAACAAGAGTTTATTCATATCTCCATTTACAGATGAAGAAAAGGAGACAAAGGGAGTAAGCTGCTTTTTTCTGCTTGCATCTCCTTAACCCAGAAAAATTCTTTGCTCATCTCTGCCCTTCTCAGTGCCTAAGGACTGACCACTATTGACTGCCCCACCAGGGCTTCCTTGCTAGCTTATTTCTGGTTGTCTGTTAGGGTTTGACCAGACAGTGACCCTTTCAAGAGATCAGAAGTTGAGAGCAGGAAAAAGCCATGGTACTCATTTCCTGCCATAGTCCTGGCCAGGAGTGGTCACTCCATCACTGTAGCTCCTGCCAGGTATACTTCTTTCAAGGCTGTAGCTCTCATTAGACTCTGATTCTCTATTTCTTCCCTCTTGTCCTAAGCCCTAGGGTAAGTAAAGGCTTCTTAATCCTGCTCTTGAGTCTCTGAGTGCCTAAATATTGCTTATTTATTCTGCTAAAATACCCATACCTCCTTTCATTAAATTATCTTCAGAATCCCATCTAAATTTTCTATTTCCTTTGAGGATACTATAGACACAGAGAGATTATTCAGTTAAGTTGCACAATTAGTATATGGTAAACCTAGGATTCCAGCTTGAGTCTACCTGATTTCAAAGCTCATGTTTTTTCACTAAAATTAAGCTATGCTTCCTCATTTCTAAAACATTAAATTGTACCTATATTATGGAAAGAGTTAATGACTCACCTAAAATGATCAACATAAACTCAAGAACTGATTTTTCAACTGGCCAGTTTTTTAGAAATAGACTCTCTACAGATGCAGAAGCAGAAAACCTGCATAAGCAGATGTAACAGAATACTTGGCAAATTCTTTTGCTTTGTTATGAATACCAAATTTGTCCACTATTAGTAACCTTTCTGATCATTATGAATGGTCATGGTGATAATTTTGTTTTAATTAAACCATATTGGATTTGTGTCACTGCAATGTAATTTAAAAGCTTCAGCCATTTAGAACTTTAAGTATTTTTATACTTATTTTTACATTATGTCTTATGACAATCAAAATTGCTCTTTTCACTGTGGGCATTAATACAATTGACTGTGGCTCTCATGATTTGCTTTTGTCTGGGGGAATGCAGCTCCCATCAGGGTCAATTATCTCACAGTAATTCCAATGACAAAAGTGACTTTTGCTTAAATAAGCAAATTTCTATTCACCTCCTTGGACTGGGGAATGTAGCATGGCACATAGTAACATGGCTGCTTTCGGTGGAATTGCTGCCCTACACTGGATAGCTCATACATAGTGAGGTATTTTCTGAGATTGAACAATTTTGGCAAATTAATATCATGAAGACAATTTCATATTGGAGATAGTTGGAGGATGAATTTAGACTGACTACTATCCCCAGGCCTTACACTCAGTGTAAATAAGACAAACTACTTTGTCCTGGCACATAAAACCCAGGTCTCCCTGCCACTCCACAGGCTTGCTTGTCTGAGCTGCTCAGAATTCCTGCAAAGTGCTTATTAGGAACACTACACCCCCAAGTGGTGGCAAAAATACTCTGGGGAAGTCACACATGTTCAATAGGGACTCTCCTGTAAATTCTCTAACCTCTCTAAACACATCATTTTTAGACCTCATTAAAGTTAGAAAAAATTTGAAGATTAGTAAAAATAACTTTTTAAAATATCCTATGTATAAAGTTGTTAAAATCTATTTGTCAGTTGTAACTTTTTCCACGGCTTAGTACAGTCATATCAACTAGAGAAAAGAGTTTTAATCCATAAATTAGACAAACAGCAGATGTCAATAGTGGTTTTTTTTGGTATACCGATTATAATAGTCTATTATACCTTATTAAAGGTTGCGGAAAAATATGTTGGACTGTGAGTCAGAAGATACGGTTTTTAGACCTTGGCCTTCCACTTGCCAGTTCTGTGATCTTGGACATCAGCCTTAGACTTACCATCCTTATCTGCAAAAGAAGGGCATGATTCCTCTTTTAATTTGTCATTTTGAAAAGTGTCAAGTATATAATAATATTTTATTAAGTTATACTTTAAACTCTCTTCATTATAGCATTCTATTTCTAGCTAAAAAGTCTTAAATTGCATAATTACCTAATTTAAAATTTTAGAGGCTCTGAGCACTGCATTTTGAAACACTATCTTTAAAATTATTTTTACATGAATATTGTGCATTTAAAAAATAAAATAATATGCATACACCTATAAATCTATATTTACAATGAATATATAAACAGTGGAGAGAAAGTGATTGTTGAGTCACCTGTGTTTCTCTTCTAAAATTTCTATAGCTATCTTTTATGTTGCTATATGTTGGTTCTTACTCTCTTATTCAATTTTGTAGACACAGCTTTGTAAAATTTCAGTCTCTACTCAACATAGGGTAAACTTATTCCTTTGGCAAGAGTAATACATTCGCCTCATCAGACTAGATTGTGTGGTACTGACTGGCTCTCTATTGTATGCCCTATTTATCCTATAGAGGTATTTTGAGATTCAGACAAGATGTGTGAAAGAGCTTTTTATAAAGCATATGCAAATGGAAAGTATTATTAACCAATATTCAGATAGACACTGATTTTAAGATATTAGATATTATTTATTACTGTTACTGTTTTAAAATAGAAAGAAAGATGACAATAGAGATCAAAGTGAGAAAGCAGGAGGATGGGAATAGGACAGAGAAGCCTGGGCAGAAAAAAACTGTCACTAAAATGTTTTCTGGAAACCTTTGGATTTAACACTTTATAGTTCAGTACGACAGGTGAAATTGAGAAGGGGAAAAAAGTACAAAGAAAAAAAGATTCTGAAAAACATCTTTCCTCTGGATTTGAGAAATTGATAGGGGATTGAAAATAAAGCCTTTTCCTAAAATGCTTACTCAACCATTGCCTTGATGCTCTTCAACAGACTTTGATAAACAGGAAATGAGACTTCAGGGATTTTTTTGAGTGCTTTACATGACTTTGAGAAAGGATCACTGCAGCCACCATAAGAAAGCCTGGGGGACGGGTGAAACTGGAGGCTGGATATTAGCAGTCCTGTCAGAAATTCCAGGAAAGGCAATGAATGTCAGACCATGCTGCAATGGTCATCATGAAAAACTTCAGTTTCTAGGTCTCCATCTTACAGGAGAGTTCAGAAACAAGGGCATAAAGAATTGATATGCAAGGTGTTGTGCCAAGATTATTTCTTTTATGTGTCTCCGTTTGTTTCACTCTTCACATTATCTGCTGGGTGATTCTGTAGACAAGGTACAGGGCTGAGTTAATTCTGGACTTAGAAAACTCTGTTTGATAGCACCATCTTCCATTCTGGTAACAGTGAGGAAAATAGAGCTGCCTGAGTCACTGTGAGATCTCTGTAACAGGGCTGGGAAAGGACCACAATAGGAGGAAACCCAGGCTGATCAGATATGAAAACTTTGATGCTTTATTTATTGATTCAACATATTTTATTGTGCAATATCTCGGTTTCTGGGATTCTGCTGGGTGATTGAAAAACAAAAAAATTCAGCAAAACAATGACAACTTTCCCTTTCTCATGGAGGTTTCACAGTAGTAGGGGAGATAATCAAATAATCATATTATAACTATATTATTTAGCATATAACACACATATAAATCTATATTTACAGGAAATATACATAAACAGTTTCTATATGTTATAAAATATAACTATATAATAGGACACTAAGAGAAGTAATATGAATGAAAGAGAGAAAATGCACTCAAAGGTATGAGTGTGTATATGGCAAATAACCCAAGACCATATGCATGTATGTTATTATCCTTGTTGATATTATTAGGTCACAGTGACAGAGGCATTTCTGAAAGTGGCGTGCACCTACCTCATGCATACATTTATTCAGTAAGTAGCTTTTGAGCACCTATTGTGCTCTAGGTAATATCCTGGGTGTTGATCACAGATTGTAGGTTGGATGGGAGGTTTTTGCTCTCTGAATGTCTCTCAGCAGAGAAAATGAGAAGTGTGATATGGAAAGATCCCCATTATTGTGGACCATCTTTTTTGTTGTTGTTGTGTTTAGTTTTCATCTGCTGGCTACTTCATCTGGATGACCTGAGATCTAGAAGTCACATCTTGTGAAGCTAGATGTAATTTCTTCCTTCTCTATATTCCCACAGAATCTTTAATGAACCTCTACTATTAGTTTACTGGATGTTCTGTAATTTATCTTTCACTAGTGAGAGGCTTCAAATATTCATGAATGCCCTATGGTGTGCCAGGAGCTAAGATAGGAACTGGGGATATGTATTAGGCATATTTTCTTTTCTCATGAGGTTCAGAATATTATAGAGGAAATATACGTATAGGTACATAATTACCATACTGAGTGAGGTGACAGAGGTATGTATTAGGTAAAGAGGGAGGACTGAGAGAGTGGGCATTTATTTTCTCCTCATGGTAGAGATGGAGTAGAAAGAGGGGTTTAGAAAAACTTAGTAGCAGAGTTATGGAAGTTTAGAATGAAGAATTATTTAGAGAAGGAAAGGCTTCTATGCAGAACAAACAGCATGTGCAAAGGCACAGAGGTACAGAACAAGTAATTGCATCTGGCTAGAATAGGACATGAGTAAAAACAAAATTCAAACCATGGAAATCTGAAGCACCCACGTGAAGGAGTGAGTAGAGAAAAAGAGAACATTAGGGGCTGATGCAGAAGCAATGGAAAATGGAGGAGCCTCCCAATGGAAAACTCAACAGAGAGGCTTGCTGAGTGTCAGTCTAGAAAAGGGATATGGCTCTGCTCCAGGAGTACGGGTTTGAGCAAATGTGGGCCACACTGAAGGCAGCCTGATGGTGCCTAGTGCAAAAAACCGTTTCTCCTGTGTTGGTTCCTTGAGTCTCATTAGCGAACGTCTCAGTGCTCAGACGCTCTAATTAGAGTGGTTTGACTTCCTGGTTAAGAGATCTGAATTTTTAAAAACATTTCTTCTCCACCAAAGCCATTACTTTTCAAAAGCCAGAGCAGTGCCAAGACTTACTTCAGAGAATTTTCCTGGCCCCCTGGGCCCTAATTAAAGGAAGGTCTGGACAAAGAGGAGGGCTTTGCCTATCTTTCTGAACGTAGGGAGGCGGTGGCCCAGAGAGATTTACACTGCCGGTTAACACCGTGGCTATAGCAGTTCTTTTGAGGATTTTCTGCAACTCTCTGCCTTGTTGCCGCTGCAGTGGAAATATTCAACTGAGGCAGCCCAGATCAAGAGGAGGGATACTTCATAACAGATGTGTCTGGTTTCATTTGGATCCCACATGAAGAGGGCCCAACAGTGGAGTTGATGCTTTCTTCAGGAAGCCAGTGTTTACGTGACTGGAAGGAAGGCAGAACAGAGTAATGGAAGTGCAGTGCTCTACCTTAGAAGCTTGTGATGAAACTATAGATCATCCTGTAGTTTCTAGCAGTCCTTTCTAGCTATATATAATTAGTAACTTTTGGAATGTCCCGGCTTGGAATTAAGAATTCCCACTTTTATGTATAATAAAGCCTAATGATGAGCTTCAAATGACGTCAGTGGTTTATGGTATTTCAGTGTTTTCTACATAGTCAGGATAAACCAAATATCTTCTTATGAGTGCTCAGTGTGAAGCTGGGTTTATTGTTCTCACTTTTCAAGTACAAAATTGAGGACTTAGAGTAGTTAGAGGTTATATCACTTATTCTGCAGGTTAACTTGTAAAGCTGGGATTAAACCTCAGGTCTTGTGAGATTGATAAAATTAAGTAAAATTTGAATTGTAAATTCAGAATGAGTCATGATGAAGATGTACTTTATGTTTTAAATAAAGAGTATTTCCTAGTTTTGTCCACTTAAAAGAGCTAGAAATAATGGCAGCTTAGTAGCTATGAACATCTCCAGTGCTTCTGGTGTGGTTTCTAAGTACCATTTCCTAATAAAAGGAGTCAGAACTTCTTGAAAAAATCTGATTTCCAAGAAAAAGATTGATTCTAAATCTGAGGTAGGGAAAATACAATATAAACCTGGAATATTTTGTTATGTCAGAAAGCAAGTAAACTATCTACCAAGATATGGAGTGTCATGTTAAAAGGATTCAAAAGCCACTCATGAGTTTCCACTGGTCAAAATAAGACAATCTGAGTATCAATAAGAATAATAATTATAATGGTCTAAACACAATAAATATGTTTAATCCATGATTTCAGAATGACATTACTTAAAAATCATCGCATTATTAAATTTGGAGGATCCTAGGAAATCTATTCATTATTTGAAAACTGATAAAGGAAAAAATCAAACATTTATCTGTTGGTTCTATACAAATTAAAATTAAGGTAACCAAATAGTTGAAATAAAAGTTCTCATAGCAGGCTTCTAGCTAATAAATTAGGAAAGAATGATAGAATATCACCATTTTAAATGAATGGTAAGAAGATCTAAATATAAGATCTAAAAGAAGACAGAAGAATGGCCAACAAACATATGATAAAATGTTCAACATCCCTAATCATCAGGGAAATGCAAATCAAAACCACAATGAGATATCACTTAACTCCAGTGAGAATGGCCTTTATCAAAAAGTCCCATAACAACACATGTTGGTGTGGATGCGGAGAGACAGGAACACTCATACACTGCTGGTGGGACTGCAAACTAGTGCAACCTCTGTGGAAAGCAATATGGAGATACCTTAAACAGATTCAAGTAGACCTACCATTTGATCCAGCAATCCCATTATTGGGCATCTACCCAAAAGAACAAAAGACATTCTATAATAAAGATATCTGCACCCGAATGTTTATAGCAGCACAATTCACGATTGCGAAGATGTGGAAACAGCCCAAGTGCCCATCAATACATGAGTGGATTAATAAAATGTGGTATATGTATACCATGGAGTACTACTCAGCTATAAGAAACAATGGTGATATAGCACCTCTTGTATTTTCCTGGAAAGAGTTGGAACCCATTCTACTAAGTGAAGTATCCAAAGAATGGAAAAATAAGCACCACATGTACTCACCATCAAATTGGTTTCACTGATCATCACCTAAGAGCACATTTAGTAATAACATTGATCAGGTGTCGGGCAGATGTGGGTGGGGGAGGGGATGGGTGTAGACATACATAAATGATCGCGATGTGCACTGTCTAGGGGATGGACACGTTTGAAGCTCTGACTCAGGGGGGTGGGGGGCAAGGGCAATATACATAACCTAAACTTTTGTACCCCCACAATATGCTGAAATAAGAATAAAAAAAAGAAATAAAAAGAACTAAATTGGAACTAATTGATCAACAATTATGTGCACATATGGAAGTAAAACTCAACAGAAATCAAGTAGGTGGGAGGGAGAGGAGGTGATGGGTAAATTCACACCTAATGGGTACAATGCACACTATCTGGGTGATGAGCACATGCTTATAACTTTGACTCAAAACTGTACAAAAGCAAATTATGTAACCCAAACATGTTTATCTCTGTAATATTTTGAAATAAAAAAAGGAATAAAGGAAAAAAGTAAATATAAGAGTGTGGGTATAAAGTTTGTCAATGGTTGCAATATCATGAAAGGAGAGACAATTAGACATCATGTGACTTTTGATAGAAGTATACCTCAGAACTCATGATAGTGCCTTCCCTAAAATAGACAGCCTGAGTGTGACCCAGTCTCTTGATTTAACTTTCATTTCATGGAAGACACAGGGGACAATGTGAATGAGATTAACAATCAGAATATCCTAGGATGTCAGAAGCACTACAGGAAAAACAATCTTTTTAAAATTTTTTTACCAAATTTCAAAGAGACAGAATGAAAATAAGAGAGAGGGAGATCCTATAGATTAAAAGAGACAAAAAGACATACAACCCATGTATGGACTTGTTTTGAATACTGATTTGAACAAACTTTTTTTTCTTAACATAAATTTATTTATAACATAAAATTGTATGGATTTACTGTGTATAACATGATGTTTTGCAGTATATATATATTGTGGAATGACTAATTCTAACTAATTAATATATGTATTACCTCACATAGTTATTTTTTTGATGAGAAAACTTTATACCCATACTTTTAGCATTTTTCAAAAATACAGTATATTATTGACTATAATCACTGTGTTGTAGAATAGACCTCTTGAACTTATTCCTGCTAACTGAAATTTTGTATTCTTTGTCCAACATCTACCCAACTGCCCCCTCCAATTACCCCAACCCCTGGTAATCACCATTCCACTCTCTACTTCTATGAGATCAACTTTTTGAACAAACTTTTAAAATTTGAATCTTGATTAGTTATTTGATGATTTAAAAGAATTTGTGTTGGTCCTAGAGTTATGTTACAAAGAGAATCCTTATATTTAGATCTTCTTACCAAAATATTTACAGAAGAAGTGAAATAATGTCTGATTTTCCTTCAAAATAATCTAAGGGGGTGGTTAGGAGTATAGATGAACTGAAGTTGGTTATGTGCTGATCATTGTTGAAGCTGAGTGAAGGGGTATATGGAAGTGTATGATATGCTCTCTTTTAATGTATTTGAAAGTTTTCTTAATAGAAAGGAGAGAGAGAGAGAGATAAGAGAGAGAAAAACATGAAAGAAAGAGAACCCAGGTAGTTTTGATTCAACAATATTCTTATTTTATTCTCTATGTTCATTGTTAATGGTTACCAGAAAATAACAGAATTATGACTCTATAATAGGAAACTTTACTGCTCCCCATTTCTTTTAGCCATATACCTAGGCAGATTTCACATGGTGAGGGCTTAAACCATGTTTAATGAATTAAATCATAACTGAACGTGTGAAACATACAGATAATTCCTTGACATGTTGAACATGTATGGAGGAAAACTTTGAAATAGAAATCAGGCTTTAATTCTGGCACTAGGTCAGTTTCATTACAGCTGAAAATTTTTAGGCTGGTCACTTAGCTTCTCTGAATTTGGGTAGAAATAGTGATTCCCTTACAGGGCTTTTGAGAGACTTCGGTGAAGTACTGCATGTTAACACCTATAAATGCTTTAGTGTTATATCAGTGTAACATACCTTTGTTATTACAGAATTTAGATGTCATGAGAACTCAGAGAAGGAAATGATTCTTATAAGCTTAGGAGCTGGGAAGATTTCAGGGATGAAGGGGTGCATAAATTGAACCTTGGAGAACAGAAAATGCTTAATCGGGCAGAAAGGACACTGCAGAAGGAGAGCATAGAGAGAGCAAGGATTCAGAGTAGGAATGAATGTAGCATTTAAGGGGCACTGGGTCATGGAGCTAGAGAATATCAGAGCTAGAAGGGATCTTAGAAATTGTCTAGCACAACTACTTCATTTAAGAGTTAAGAAAACTAAGGCCTTGATAGAATAAGTGCTTTGTGCTTTGCCCAAGATGAAAATAGCTAGTAAGTGGATGAGCAAGGACTCCAAATCATCACCATCTTAACTCCTATGGGAGCTTTCTCTTAGTGGTAAGATTTAGCTGAATAGCACTAAAGAGGTAAGATTGATTAAGCAGGATAAGATAAATTGATTTTTAAAAAATGCTTTGACTACTAGGTTTTAGATGTGATCTCTTATGCAATTGAAAGCCTTGATAGAGTTCCATGCAGGAGAATTATAGCAAGAAGCATTGCGTTGAGAGTAGTTGCTTTATAAATAGTAAGGAATAAGAGTTGAAACAGCAAGATACTATAGCATGCTACTGCAGCTCCTCATGTGTGAGAATGAGGACTGCCCCAGAAGCATGCTGATGCTGATGGGATAGATAAAAAGGGGGAAACTCCTAAGGGGAAAATAAAAAGTGATTGATTACAGATCTGAAATAACTATATAGGGCAACATAGGACTATAAATAGATTCATATATTATAAAATTTTGCAAAGGAGATTATATAGATGATACTTTTTTAATTATACAGGGTGTCCCAAAAGTCTCCATACAAAAGAAAAATTTGTAATGAATATTTTGTAAATAATGCTAAGGTCAGATATCTTTCCATTGGCATTTAGACACTACCATTAAAGTTATATTGCAATACTATTAAAACATATATATATATATGTATATATATATATATATAGTAAGTAAAAGTACATTTGGCCACAATTTTCTATTTTCCCTATGTATGACAGCTTTCTGGACACCCTATATAGCCATCCCTATCCCACTCTTCCATTTAATAGACATTCAACAAACACAGTGAGAAACATGAGATTCAGAGAGAAGAGTTGATTTATCCAAGATCCCAGGATGGCAAATGACTAAGTCAAAACTGAAGTCTAGTCAAGTCTAGTGCCATTTCCACTGCTAGGGTTTCTTAGCCTGGGATTCAAGGAGATGAGGAGCCTCAATTAATCACCAAGCCCTGTAGAGATATATGAAATTTTTTTGAATTACTAATTTTAAAGTGTGTGCAGGGGGGTGGGATGTTAGTGAGAAAGACAGTGCATGTGTAGGTGGCTAGGCGGGTAGGTGGGGAGTCAGTGGAAAAGAATATTCATAACTTTTAATAGATTCTCAGAGTCATCTTTGACTCCCAAAAGGTTAAGAACTTAAAGGTGTATGGTAATACATTTAAAGCAATATCATTTGGGATAAATTTTAAATTGAGTTATATTTCTCTCCTCTCAAAAGTTTGTCACTTTCCCTACTAATCTTCCTAATCCACCCCAGATAGTATCTGGGGGCAGGGAGAAGTTTACCTGTCCTCATGGTAATGGTAGTGAGCATGTGGGCTACATGTGTGTGTCTGTGACCTCTGGGGTTTTGCAGGTATCCACCGAAGTATTCCTTGTCTTGGTTTCTAGGAATCATATTGGTATCTACACCTGAAGAATGTGGCTGATGTTGATATTCCCAAGCATCTTCTTTTGGCATGGTTAGAGCTTGATTGCTTGGCTCTATCTTTACTCCTCCTGGGGTTTCAGATCTGACCCTGCCATCTTAAGTCTGTCCTCCAACCAGGCTCTGGCTTAAACAATGCTTTCTGCCACCTCTGTTCTGTGATCACCATAAAAGCTGTGGGTAGGCTTGAAGTCTCTCAACTGCTGAATGTTACCCAGGGCATGGAAATATCTGGTTTCCTTCCATGCCACATTTCTGCAAATGTGACTCGGGTGACATCTCCAGCCCATTCTAAACCTAAATAGAAATCATTTTTTTGTCTCAACCGTAGTTATCCCAGTTGGCACAGAGGCTCAGTATCCACATCTGTACAATAGGGAAAATAAAACCTCGTAACACTGTGGTAATAAGGATTAAGTAGGATAATGTTTACAAATGTCATAAAATATTTCCTGGCACTTAAAGGACAATTTCTATTATTATTTTATTATTTTTATGTTTTAATCATGTATACGGTGTTTTCCCTCTTAGTATTCCTAATGCCTAGCACAAAGTTTGGGACATAATAGGAGTTTAGTAAATATTTGCTTAATGAATGAAATCAGCTTTAGAGGGGTCCTATGTGGTGCTAAAATAACAGAAAAAAACAAATCAACTTTAACTAACCTTAACTAACTTCTCAGTTTACCTACAGTTATTTCAGAAAATATATCAGTTTGGTATTGCAACACTTATAACGGTTTGTATTTTGAAGAATATTCTTGAAAAGTATATACTGTCTAAATAAACTAGATGAAGTTTCTGAATGATGTTTGCTACAAAGTATTTGCTTGCTATGTGCCATTGATGTACGTACAAAAGACACCTCGTTTTGTATTTTTATATGCTTTGTTCCATCCACATTTGGTAGTTCCAAACTTAGATTGAAATTACTTAGAAAGCACACACATTAGGCTATGATGAACTCTTGGCAGTCAATGAAGTGTTGTCATTTTTTTTTTTTCTTTTTACAATCATGGAGTAAAGCACTTCACAATTCATAGCCTGACTCTATTCTTTTATTATACTAGTTCCTTCTTTTTAGCTACTTGGCAGTTCCAAACAATTGAGCAGTTGCCATCTAGTGGGGAAAAACTATAATGGCATGAAGGAAGCTGAATACAAAACTTAATCATTATGATGTGAACAGTGATGGATATTCCTGGAAGAAGGAATTGTTAAATTCATCCACAAGTTTTACAATGGTGATATTATTTGATACTAAATTAATATATTGAAGCTATAGAGACTTATCGGAAAATTTTAGATTAAAATGTAGAAGAAAATTAAAACCACAATGAGATGCCACTACCTACATTAAAATGACTCAACAATAATAACAAATGACAACACCAAATGTTGATGAGGATGTAAAACAATCATAATTCATACACACTACTGATAGGGTTGAGAAATGGTACAACCACTCTGTGAAAAGTTTGGCAATTTCTTACAAAGTTAAGCATAAATTTACCATAAACCCAGCAATCCCATTTCTAGGCATTTACCCAAGAGAAATGAAAAATAATCTTTGTACAACATCTGTACACAAATGTTTATAGCAGCTTTATCCATAATCATCAATAGCTGGAAACAAACCAAATGTCCATCAGCTAATTAATGAATAAACAAACTGTACATCCACACAATGTAATGCTTTTCTGCAATATAAAAAATGAACTATTTATACACATGGAAACATGGATGACACTTATATGAATTATGTTAACTCAGAGAAACCAGACTCAAAAGGCTGTATATTGCATGATTCCTTTAATATGACATTATAGAAATGGGAACACTTTAGGGACAGAAATCAGAACAGTGATTGCCAGGAGCTGGAGGATTGCAAGAGGGGATGGATCACAAACAGATATGAGGGAACTTTTGGAATGAGGAAACTGTTTGCTATCTTGATTGATTTTAGCAGTGGTTACATAAATTTGGTGTTTGTCAAAAGTTATAGAACTGTACATCTAAAAATATATCTTTAATAAATTAAGCAAGGATAAAATACTAGATTAAACAGATTTGATTAAGCAATAAAATTAGGAAGATCTGATCATCAATTGCTAAAAAACATGAGAAGGGGTTTATCAATTAAAGATGCTACAGTATTGTAAGCCCAGCAAAAGAGTAAAACATTATGGATACTGATATAGATGCATTTATTATAAAATAAAGGTTAATCTCTGATGAGAATCTAATATATATTTATGGTATTTGTATAGCATAGTATCATATATTTATAGGTTTTTATGCTAAATATGTTATAATATTGTCATATTTAAAATTTATACTATCTCTGAGATATCTATCTCTGAGAGGTAGACACTATTACCCCCATTTAAAGGTGAAAAAACTGAGACCGAAAATGGTTTAATGACCTTCCCAATGTTATCTAACCAACCAGGTAATGCTGGAGCTTATATTCAAACCCAGGTGTGTGGAATTCCAAAGCTCATGCTTTATATAGTGAGATGGACAGATCTTTGGAATCCAACAGATCTAGTTTTGAATTTCAGCTGTCCCCAAAAGTAAACCACCATTACTTTTCATTTTTACTTTGTTCTAACATTATTTATGAAGATATCTTCTTTCCCACTAGACAATAAGCATCTTGAAGGCATGGATTATTTCTATTTAACTTTCTGTTCTTTCCTTTTCCCTTCCCCATTAATTACCCTAAGCAGTTAACAAAGTGCCTTCTTTGTAGGGATTCCATTAAGTGATTGTTTGAATATAATAAAAGTAATTATTTGGAACTGGAGGGAGGATAGGTCTTATGGAGTGAGTTAGTTAATTCATTCATCCATCTATTTATTTAACATTTACTTGTGACCTGTTACATTCTCCATCCTATGCCAGGTGCTGAGCTGATATTCTGTTGGTATACAACAATGTGGTGTCCAAGGCAGCATCCATTCTAATTGATTAATGCCTGTGCTAGACAATTGCTAACTATTTTGAATATTACCCCTGACTGAATTCTTGGCATATCATGAGCAAGAAAAAAGAAGACATGGTCATTGTACTCATGAAAATTTCAAATACATGTAAAATAACTAATATTATGATAGGAAGAAAGGTACACAGTGCTATGGCAGTGGATAGCAGGGCCACTTGATCTAATCTAGATGGAAAAGCACCTATGAAGAAAATAAAAGAGAGAAAAATTCAATCAGTGCCTCTATCATACAAATTCACTTTGCACCTGTGAAGGCTAAAATGACACTACTGTTTTATGGTATCATCAGTCTCCTATAAATAGTACTATTCAACTATTCATCTCCACAGCGTTCTTGCGTCCTATGACGGAGGTGTCAATAACAAGTTGGGTGATGCTCCAAACCCCTACAGAAGGAGTATTTCACTCCACTATATGTCTGTTAAAGTGAACTGAAAGTGTTGTGGGAATACTTATCAATGCCCTTTTAAAGAGTGTTCAGATTACTTTATGAATGAATGCTGTCATCTGGGTCAAAAACTCAGGAAAAAGTCATCAACAAAAGGTGCTGCTTAATATTAAATGCACTTATTTTATTAGTGAGGGAGGGCAGAGAAGGGTAGAATTTCTCCAGAAGTGTTCTCTTGACTGTTATAAGAAAATAAACTCATATCAAAATTAAGTGACCTAGGAACCTTATTTTTGTGAGTTATTGGTATGTTTTCTAACTTTGGTCATTTTTCAGTAGGAGGATAAAGAGTGAAATTCCTTAAACAGTTTAAAAATTAGCTGACTATGACAAAATGGTTTCCATACCTTCTTAAGACAACAGCAAAGCAGTTGTATATCTCTTCTGGCTCAAGTATGTATAGTATTTTCCATATAGACTTTAAAATTACTCAACAGTAGACCTTGAAAAATTATTTTTCAGTGGCTGGTCCTATTCCTACATAACAGGACATTATCCAGGCTTTTGAGAAGGTCGTGATTAGATGAGGGGAGACCATGTTCTTGTGAAGTAGTATGGGAGGCTGGGCACTACTGTCAGATATCTCATTATCCAGGAGATCTTGCTTAAGCTACTACAAATATAGAATATCTCTTATATTAGTAGTGGTTTGTCCCTGTACTCAGCCTGCTAACACAAGAAGAGATGTGAGTTTGCATGGAGGACTCTGATACAAGTATAGAAACAGAGACCATTCTATTCAATTTATTTTGACAAGCACTTACTGAATACATTAAAGTATAAAGTACAGTCTGTTCTGGGCATTAGGTAGGATACAAAGACCTAGTGGTTAAGTTTGTTGCCCATTAAAAGCTTACAATTCTGTAAGTACTTAATATAAATCCAGCTTTAATTACACTAAAAGGCAATATATGATAAATAATATGAAATATACAAAGTACTGTGGAAGTTTAGGAAAGAAGAGATCACTTTCTGACATTGGATATGCAAATATAACTGTCTTCTCATTCTCTTTCTTAAAGCTTTTTTGTTTTCCCCAGCACCTACTGGATCAGGTCTAAGTTGTTTCGCACTGTACGTGTGATCCTCCATGAACTGAAGCTGCCCACACTTCCACCTTCATCTTTTTTTTTTTTTTTTTTTTTTTGAGGCAGATTCCCACTTTGTCACCCTGGCTAGAGTACCATGGTATCAGCCTAGCTCACATCAACTTCAAAGTCCTGGGCTCAAGCAATCCTTCTGCCTCAGCCTCCCAAGTAGCTGGGACTACAGGCATGCGCCACCATGCCCGGCTAATTTTTTCTATGTATTTTTAGTTGCCCAGCTAATTTATTTCTATTTTTTAGTAGAGACGGGGTCTCACTCTTGCTCAGGCTGGTCTCGAACTCCTGAGCTCAAACAATCCGTCCACCTTGGCCTCCCAAAGTGCTAGGATTACAGGCGTGAGTGCCCACCTTCACCTTTATATAACAGTGATAGTAAACTACTTGCAGCACCTTCTCCTTCCTTTGCCCCCTCCATCCCTCCCAGAACTCCAAACTAAGCACAGTGGCAAGCACATAGCCAATGTTCAAAATATAATTTTTGACTTCCTGCCTTTATAGATGATGCTATTCTGTGTGGAGTATCTTTCTTTACCTCATTAACATCTATGAACTCATTCTTCAAGGCTTACTCACTTTAACTGCTAAATTCAGTTTCCTCATCTTTAAAATAGGGATATTAATAGTATCTACCAGATAGGATTACTGTGAGGATTGAATTAGCTATTATAAAGAAAGTGCTTTTAACAGTACTAGGCAGAAAATGAGAACTAAATAAATGTTAACTATTGTTGTCTGGTGCCACAGAATATTGACTAGAACAACTGCAGAACTGTTTGAGGAAGGAGAGTCATTGAAGTCTTTGTATCAGTGGAAACATTTGAAACGGAAGAATAAGTAGGGTTTTGGCAAGTGGAGTTGGAAGTAAACTGGAAGGAAAGTGATTACAGGGGAAAGTTAGAGTCAGGTGGGGTATAGGGTATAGCACTGGGACATTTTACTATATACCTCCCCTCCTTCCCCCCACTGTCAACAGAGAGCCAAGTGCTAGAATATGTTTTGGAAAGCATTCTTCCTGCAAATTTAATCCCCTTCTCTTTGAGTGTCTTTCAATGTCTCCTGTGGGAGCCAATAAAACGGTAAGATAAAAAGAAATTGCAAGTTTGTACTGTTGACTGAAAAGGACATAAACTGCAAGCTCTCTAGGTAGAATCATCACTAATTGTTAAGCCAGGAAAATTTTATAATAAATACATCTAAGTCAATATCCATAGTATAATATTATGAATAAAACAAAAAGCTTCCCTGGGCTTGTTGCTAATGTAATCCCCCTCTCCAACAAACAGTTTCTTAAATTCTGTGATTGATTTTGAAGGAGATAAATCATACAGGTATAGCTCACAAAATAAATGTAAAGCAGATTTTTGTAGATTGGATAATACTCCTACATTGACAACCATTGTAAAATTGATGACAGTTAAAAAGTCATTGTGAAAACCTCAGTGCAGTGGAATGGCTACTGTAATCCTGGCACTCAGCTGAATGCTTATGTAACCTCTTTCTTCTCCCGAGGGAAGAGCAGCCAGATGAGAGGTAGGGGTGAACAGAGCAGGGGCACTTCAGGGGTAATTTCCTGTTTATGTGGCTCCAGATGGGAAGGATGAGAAATGGTGTCCTGGGGGAGGTGCTGAGGGCACAATTAGAATTGTATTAAATTCAAACCAGACTGTCAGTCAGAGGGGCTGGACAGAGAATGTAATCATGGGGATATGGGTCCAAACGAAGGCAGCAGGTGAAGAAACAGCAACACCAAGAGTGAGAAGCAAACAAATAGATAAATGGAAGCTGATTTAACTCCAGAGATGGAATGTGAATGTCAGTGAGGACTTAGGATGTACCTCTTGCATGATTATCATGGAGAAGTGGGGTTTATTCCTCTATTTAGAGGAATAGAAAGAGACCCTGTTGGGAGTGAGGAAGTGAAACATGATTACTGCCCTATCCATGTAAACAAAATAATTATAAAACAGTGTGTTTTATTAAATACTCTGTACTTTTCAAAATCAAATTGAGCTGCTAGTGTGGTGATTTGGCAGAGAATAGATAGATATAGTCCCTGTCTTGAAGGTTGTGTGAGAGTTAGCCAAATGATGGAGTAGAGACCAGTCAGAATAGGAGAAGAATATTCTTGACAGAGGGAATGGCATGTCTGCGAGGGCATTGGCAAGAGATAATTTGTCATAAAATATTTTTCTCAAATGTTGGCCATTGAGTTCAATATTTTCTTTCAGAAACATTCCATATATCTGGGTCTTGGCTACTCCCACAGGTCTCTGTAATTCTCCCATCATAGACGTTAGCGTGCTCTATTACAATTGCTCACTTACAGTCAGATTCCACACTGTGAGTGTTCTGTTGGAAGGAGCAAAGTCCATCTCTGTGTTATATTTCCAGTGCCTAGCTTGTTGCCTGGCACACAGGCATTCAATAAATATTTGTTAAATGAATAGGTGAATGATGAAATGAATGGACACAGGGTCTCAAATATGAAATTTCTTTTGGCATTTAATACCAAGGTAGTGGAAAGGAAGTAGAAGAAAGAAAAAGAGAAGTACTTTCATTATTATGCTTGTGTTAGTCAAATTTTTGAAACAAAGCAAAAAACTATATTAATTCATATGAGTAGTTTCCTTGCCCTTGTCTCCAGCCCTACTCCTGTCTTTTGTTTATATTACCTTTAGAAGCTGCTTTAAATCATCTTGGGAAAGAACATATATATGAAAGGGATCATAATAAATTAAATTGTCAACAACTACTGTGCATAGATTTCCAACATTTTATTTAATTTTTTTTTTTTTTGAGATGGGGTCTCGCTCTGTTGTTCAGGCTGGAGTGCAGTAGCCTGATCATAGCTCACTGAAGCCTCGAATTGCTGGGCCCAAACAATCCTCATGCCTCAGCCTCCCGAGTAGCTGGGACTGTAGGCATGTGCCACCACACCTGACTAATTTTTCTTCTTTTTTGTAGAGATGGGATCTTGCTATGTTGTTCAGGCTTCTTTCTAACTCCTGGGCTCAAGTGATCCACCCACCTTAGCCTCCCAAAGTTCTGGAATTATAGGCATGAGCTATCATACACAGCCTGTATTTAAATTAATTAATTCATTCAATAAATGTTTATTGAATACCTACTGTGTAAGGCTTTATGCAAAGTACATGGAGATAAAAGAAAATATATGCATGCCAAAAACCTCAAAAAAAGTATATACTCTTAATTTTTTAATTAAACTTGAAAAGTATAATAATATTTAAATGAGATCTTTGGCAATTAATTTCATTTTGACTTATTACCTAAAATATGAAGGTTGGACATGATGGAGGTTCCATTTTCTTTTCACATATGATGTTTCTGTTATTGATGAATGATAAAATAATAAATGTAATAAACCCAACTTTATGCTTAGGTCAAACTAAAAGACGTTATTTATATAATAGAAATACAGATGTGAATGATGGAACTCAAGGGCAGGACTGACCCTCAGAAATGAAATGGAAATGAGGAATAAGACAACATTTTTATGACTCCATTTAAGAGACCAACCCAGGTAAAAAAAGCATTGCTTCAATTCCAAAATTCTAAAAGGGAGAATCTGATTGGCCAGCTTGGTTCAGATGTGAACTGAGTTTGGATTCTCCTAGAAGCAGGCTCTGATACAATGATTTGATTATAAATAGATTATTTGGGGGAAGTGCAAGAAACACTAGAAGGACATGGGCAAGTGTAACAGGGAATAAAAGGCAGCCAATAAAGGGTATGTTACCAAGCCAGTTCTCAACTGGGGGTAATAGGAAAACCAAAAAATTCCCAGTAAAATACACATCTCAGTGTTATCCTATCCAAGGGGCAAAGGACCAATTGCACACCAACTCCTGTCAGTCATTTGTTGATGGCACTTATTAGGGGGTGACAATTCTATAGCACTTCTGGTTTGCTGTGCCCTTAAGAGAATAGTCTTCAGCTTTGGAGAAAGTCTTCAGGCAAAGAAATGCTGAGACTGATGGTTAGATTTTGGTGGTACATATCCTCTCGCCCTTACCACTTCGGTATGTACCACCAACATCTAATGGTGAGCTGAGAAAAAATTGTAGCCTCTAATATTAAACATGCAATTCTCATACATCTAAAAAAGTAATTAACAAACACTTATTGAGGGCCATGCCCTTAATGTTAGGTACAGGACTACAAAGAAAAATAAATTACTTTTTCTATAACACAGGTACTCATAGTCTCACAGAAGAGGCAGGTAAAAAACTAATATTAATACAGAGTAAAAAGGTACAGTAATGGAGGTGTGTGCAAAGTTTTGTGGGAATGCTGCTAACTCAATAAGGATAATGCTGCAAAAGAGGAACAGATCATCACATCTCAATTAGAAGCAGAGATTAAAGAGTTCGTTGTATCTGAAACACCTGTTTGCCAGGTTGTTTTTCTCTCCCCTAAGAAGAGGCAAACCCTAGACAATTGATAAACGTGTAGCATTTGGTAATGAAGCCAATTTACTAAATGGTTTACAGAAACTTTTTTTCTTTGGAGTTTGCCCTTTTCTTTGGATGAATCTCTGAATTGGCAGACAGCCTGGTAAACCTGTTAAAAGAAGTAGAAAGCTAAAGCTGAACTTTTTTCAAAACTAGGAGAGTGAGTTTGCATAGCAGCCCTGGGATAGAAACAGTGAGACAACTATTTATTCAGAGATTTATTCCTAGAGAATGAAGTCCCAGGAACAGGAGAGTGAAGCTTACTATGAGCATGCATAAACTATTTTGGCCGCTATTGATCTAAATCCTCTGGGAAGAGGGGAAATCGATGAGATGCCCAGGTTTCTAAACTGAAACATGTCTTATAAAATTGTGCATTAGGAATGGCAATTAATTTTAAAAGCTTAGAAGAAACAAAACCAATGATTCTTTTCTCATGTGAATAGTCCATTGCATCATAAATGGACTGCACTTTAAGAGTACCTTGAACAGAAAACAAAATATACCCATTAGAGGTGTAATTCCACAGAAACTATAGTTAATACAAGACAAGTTAGGAAAATATTCAGTAAGATACCTGGATCTCTCTATATAAATGTTTTTCAAAGGATAATTATTGTCTTGATTGAACTTACCAGAATTAAAAATGATTGCTTCTTTCCAGAGTTCTCAGTAGCATATGGAAAAGTGTTCATGTTGCAATAGGGAAAATGTTGTCATCCATCATTATGCCTGCCTCTCTTGAAAAAAGGATGGTATTTTTAGTACAGGAATTTTTGCTCTTGTATGAACAAATTATTTTATTGCAGAAACATAGTGTATTTCATGATTCCCAATAACTGCCTTCAAAACATTTGTTTTCAGAATCAGTTAACTGAGTTTCTAGCATAATTTGATTTAAATGGAAGGAGATAGATGATCATAAATGCTCAGGCCTGACAATGAATTATGGCTGGGCAGAAAAAAGATGATACTATGATGTTATTGTGATAATTACAATATTATTTACAACCACCAGTGGCTCTGATTGAGAACTCACCATAAACTAACAGTTTCAGTGCAGGCCAGGCTGACATGTTTTATATTGCCTTAATATCCTTAATATTCAAACTGATCACATTTGTTCAATATCTTTCTTTTCCTTTAGCCTAAAAGACTTGCAAAGTCAGGCAATGTCAGTTTTATTCATATCTGTATTTTCAAGTTCAAGTCTTGCATGTAGCAACAATAGTTACTTAATCTTAGGATAAATAAGTATATAAATAAATTATTTTTATATTTTATAGAAAAGTAGCTTTTAGGAGCTTTGCCACTTAAGTTTGTGTACAAAGATCTCTAACTCCTTATCTATGAAATATTACTCTAATCTTCCAGATTCACAGGATTTACGTAATATTAATTTGGATCAGAACATGAAAACATTTTATAAATTAACAGCATCATATGATATTATTGTCATTTGTGGAATGATTTAAAATAATATAAATTTGAAACCCTGAAGTGGCCTAGAGAAGAAGAAGCCTATAGGATAAGGAACAGACAGAATGGATCAGTATCAGAAGATAGTACTTAGGAAAGTAAGACAGTCAGAAAACACACTATAAAGAAATCGGTTCCACAAACTTTTACAAGTTGCTACCATGTTGCTTTTACTTGATGTAATCTCATTTAATTTATCATGACAATTCAGTAAGTCAGGGATTATTGTCCTCATTTTACAGACAACATAACTGAGAATAAGTAGTTTGCCTCAGGTCTTATCTAAATGTTAGGGCCAGGATTCAACCCAAAGTCTGTCTCACAACTCCACAGTTACCTGTAAAAAATCCGGATACATAGCTTGTTGTTAGAAAGTAGAGCAATTCTGCATGATTAAATGAGCTACCTCTGGGTGTAGTGAGTTCTTGTCCTGGAGGTATTCAGTTTTACAGTTGGTGATCAATTAAAAAGTATGCTGTGGCAATGACCCAAGTATTGGTTAGAGATGGTAGATTATTATTAATAACAAAGTATTTTTTAGATATGGAGGTTCTATGATTTTAGTTGACTTCTGCTTGTCAAGCTAAAGGGGAATTCCCATGGTATTAGATCAAGAGGCGAGCTCTTTTGAGTGAGACTTCACGGGCTTGCTGATGTTATCAAGTGATCCCCAGGCAGAGGGGAGAAAGCTGGCTAACGGAAAGCAGCTTTACCTGTGAAGGCAGTATAGTTTGGAAGCAACATGGAATAGTGGAAAACATGTAAGATTTGGATTCAAACAAACTTAGATTTAAAGCTACTTTTTGTATCTCTTTTTGAGCTCTAGTTTCCTCATTCTAGGAAATGGTATAATATTAAATTAAGGGATTAAATGAAATAATGCATATAAAGAGGCCAGCACAGAAGCTGTAAGCACACAGAAGCTGTTAAAATCATTAAAATTATCATCATTCCATCGTCATCCTCATCTTTATTATTATCTTTTTAATGGAGAGCAGGTGGTTTTTTGGAGGCCATCAGTCGATAACTACCTCACCTTTTTCTGGAGTTGGTCAACATCAGGCAACATGGATAGAAAATAGTCTTATAGAATATTAGGGCTAAAGGGATTTGAGAGATTATCTAGTTCAATGTTCCTCAAACTATCTGTGGTGAAAGGTGTGTATGTATGTTTGTGTGTGTTTAAATTTATAATCTATTGCAAAATATTACTTCTATAAAATGCAATAAAAATTAATTACTAGAGAAATGAAATGGGGAAATAAAAAAACATACAAAATACAATCTTTTTTATTTTTCAAAAGATATCCAATTACTTTGCCAAATTGCTGTAAAAATTTCTAAATACTTATTCTTATTTTCAAGACTTCATCGAAGATGTGAAACAGTTTACAGACCAGCATCAATAAACAGACCACACCCTGAGTAGCATTCTTCATAGGAAGAATAATCTAGCTCATTCTTACTATGCACAAAAGAGGAGAAACTGGAGTGGAGAAAGGCTTGTCCACTGTTACATAAAAAGCATCATTCCTCTTAGTTCATTATCATTTAGGGAACCTAAGGAAAAGGGGTATCTATAAAAAAGCTAAATATATTTACTAAGAATTAGGATTCTGCTAGGTGCTACACCTCTTCCACCCAGTTATAGCACTGGAAAACTATAACACCCTATCGTATCTCTTACCAGTTTAAGTGGAAATTAATGTTTGCTCAGAGAAGAAGAAAGAACAAGTAATGGCTGTGTATCTGCTTTGTATGTACTAGGCTCTACACACAATATTGCCTTTAATTATCATAACAACTCTCTAGGGTAAGTAGAATTATCTATATTTTTCAAGAATCTAGAAAGGTTAGGCAATTTACCCAAATGAATACAACTAGAAAGTGGTGGAACTGAAATGCAAACCCAAGTCTGTTTGGCTACAGTATTTATCTGTTTTCTCCAGACTGTTGTATAAACATAGTCAGTAGCTTGAGTATATTCCTGCTATTGAAGGAAACTGTTCTTCTTAATAGTTATTTCCATTTAGAATTTACATAATATATCCTGTTTTCAAAAGACTTTAATAACCATTTATTACTTCCTTCTCCTACGTTGCTATAACAAAGCCTTCCATAGAAACTAGAAAACCAATGCATAGAAAGGTATTGTTTAAATATAATTATTAAAAGTGGGTTATAAATACATATTCTACATTGGAAATTAGTAATGTTTAGATTTTCCTTTTTTTTATAATATTTGGTAGAGACCTACATAGCCCCAGCTTTATTCAATAGTCCATATTTGCCTAGGCCTATAACTAGAAGAGTGTTTCCTGCATTTTCTTCTAGAATTCTTATGGTTTCATGCCTTACATTTAAGTCTTTTATCCATCTTGAATTAATTTTTGTGAGTGGTGAGAGATATATTTAATAGATCCTGGGGCAATATTCTGCATATGGCTATCCAATTTTCCCAGCACCATTTATTGAATAGGCTACTTTTCCCCAGTGTATATTGCTGTCTGCTTTGTCAAAGATCAGTTGGCTATATGTGAATGGTTTCATATCTGGGTTCTCTGTTCTGTTGCATTGGCCTATGTCTCTATTTTTGTGCCAGTACCATGCTGGTTTGGTTACTATAGACTTATAGTATAGTTTGAAGTCTGGTAATGTGATACATCCAGACTTGTTCTTTTTGCTTAAGATTGCTTTGGCTCTTCAGCCTCTTTTCTGGTTCCAAATGAAGCTTACAATTATTTTTTTTACATTTGTGAAATATGATTTTGTATTTTGTTGGGAATTACATTGAATCTGTAAATCACTTTGGGTAGTATGGATATTTTAACAATGTTGATCCTACTGATACATGAACATGGTATGTGTTTCATTTGTTTGAGTCATCTGCAATTTCTTTCCTCAATGTTTCATAGTTCTCTTTGTAGAGATCTTTCACCTCCTTGGTTAAGCATATTCCTAGGTATTTTGTTTTCTGTGTAGCTATTGTGAATGACATTGAGTTTTTGATGTGACTCTCAATTTGACTGATATGTATTGGAATGCTACTGATTTATGTACATTGATTTTGTAACCTGAGACTTTGCTGAATTTATTTATCATTTCCAGAAATCTCCTGGGGGAGTCTTTGGGATTTTCTAGATATAAGATCATATTGTCACCAAAATGCTATTGTTTGATCTTCTCTTTCTTGATTTGGATACCCTTTATTTCTTTCTGTTGCCGGATTCTGCTGGCTAGGACTTCCAGCACTGTGTTGAATAGAAGTGGTGACAGTGGGCACCCTGGTCTTGTTCTAGTTCTTACTGGGAATACTTTCAGCTTTTCCCCCATTCAGTATGATGTTGGCTGTGGATTTGTCATATATGGGTTTCATAATCTTGACATATGTTCCTTCTTTGCCCAGTTTATTGAGGGTTTTTATCATGAGAGGGTGCTGAATTTTGTCAAATGATTTTCTGCATCAATTGAGATGATCATACTGTCCTTGTTTTTGCCTCTGTTTATGTGGCCAGTCACATTCATTGATTTATGTATGTTGAACCATCCTCTCATCCCTGGGATGAAGCCCATTTGCTTATGGTGGATTATTTTTCTATGTGCTGTTGAATTTGGTTTGCTAATATTTTATTGAGGATTTTTACATCTGTATTCATAATGGATATTGATCTATAGTTTTCTCTTTTTGTTGTGTCCTATTCTGGCTTTGGTATCAAGGTGATACTGGCTTCATAGAATGAGTTGGGGAGGTTGCCCTCCTTCTGAATGTTATGGAATAATTTCTGCAGTATGGGTACCAGCTCTTCCCTATAGGTCTTGTAAAATTTGGCTGTGAATCCATGTCGTCAAGGGTTTTTTTGTTGTTGAAAGATTTTTTATTACTGCTTCAATCTCGTTTCTCATTATTGGTGTGTTCAGGAGTTCTATTTCTTGGTTGAGTATTGCAAGTTTGTGTGATTCCAGGAATTTGTCCATTTCCTCTACATTTTCAAGTTTATTTGCATAGAGATTCTCATAGTATTCACAGATGATATTTTGTATTTCTGTGGTGTCAGTTGTAATATCTCCTTTTTCATTTCTGATTGAGCTTATTTGGGTCCTTCCCCTTCTATATCTGGTTAATCTAGAAAGCAGTCTATCAATTTTGTTTATCTTTCAAAGAACCAAGTTTTTATTTCATTGATCTTTTGTTTTTATTTTAGCAAAACTCATCAAAGTAGTAGTCTATGCTCTAAGTTCTCTAGTTCCTCATCTCTCATTCTTTCTTCAACTCATTTTGGTCAGATTTTTCTCTCTGCCACTTTACGGAAGCAACTTTAGTGAGTCCCTCATGATGTCCAATTTGCAAAATGAAGTAGTCAATTCTTAGTCCTCATCTTTCTCTAACTCTCAATAATGTGGTACATGGGTGATGACTTATTCTTTCTTAAAACATTTTCCTTAGCCAAGCTTATGTGGGAGGATCACTTGAGGCCGAGAATTCAAGACCAGCCTGAACAACATAGCAAGATCCTCTTCTCTACAAAAAATTAAAGAAAAAACAAAAAGAGTAAAACATTTTCCTCATCTGGCTCTAGTGCAATGAAATATGATTTACTGCCTACATCACTGGAAACTATTTCTCAATCTCTCTATTTTTTTTTTAACTTTTCCTGCTCTCCTAGTCTCTAAGTGTTGCTGTTGACCAGGGCTTAGACTTGGAACCTCTTCGCTTCTCTAGTGACACTCATTCACTCTATCAAGCCAGTTCCATGACTTTGAATAACTTAAATAACTTACATGATCTTATGACTCCCAAAATTTATCTCCAGTTTCTACATCATCCCTGACCTTTTATGTAAACACTTAACTGTTTATTTAATACTTCTGCTTGGATATCTAGCAGTCATTTTAAACTTATCATGTAAAAACCAAATTTTTCATTTCTCTTTCACCCAGCACCTATCTAGGCCAAAAACATAGGACTAATCTTTGACTACTTGCTTTCCTCAGAATGTATATCCAACCTACTTGCAAATCCTGTAGGCTCTATATTCAAAGTATGCCAAGTCTAGCTACTTTTCACCACAGCTACCGTTGTTCATGTGCCTGTGCCTACCTGCTATTTCATAGTTCAAATTACCATTATCTCTCACCTAAACTATGGGCAGTGTTTCCTAACTTATCTCCCTATTTCCCCTCCTTTCTTTATCCAGTCATATCTCCATCCAGCAGCCAGAAAGATCTATTTTAGTGGGACATTAGCTTCCATAGCTTTCCAACACACTCAAAATAACCTCTCTCTTCTCTACTTTCTTGTTCTAGCCATAGTGACTTTGTTATTTCTTGAACAAGACAAATGTATTCTTGCCTAAGAACCTTATGATTACTGTTGCCTCATTTGCTGATAACTTCTGTTGAGAAAAAAACCTCACTTTTTCAGGTCTCTGCTCAAATATCCCTTCCTCAGAAAGGCCTTATTTGAGTACTTTATCTAAAATAGCACCTTCTCGTCCTCTCTTCTTATACTGCCTTAGTTTAATTTTTTTTCACAGCATAGTATTGTTATCTGATATTTTATGTAAATGTTTATGGCTTCATAGGTTGTCAGCTTCTTCCATTTGAATGTAAGCTCTGTGAAAGCAAAGACTTTGTCCTATTTACTATTGTATTCAAAGCGCTGAGACCACTGTCTAGCAAAAGTAGGCCTTCAATAAATATGCTTGAATGAATAAAGGAGAGTGAAGTAAAGAGATTAAGTGATCCAAGGATGGAGAACCAGACAAATAATAAAGAATTTGAATAGAAGCCACTTGATTCTAAACCCTACGCTTTCTTCATTACTTAAGATTGTCTTTCTGCTGAACCAGGCCATTGAAAATTTGAGTATGTGAACATTTTCCCAGAATCAGGCATCTCCCACCTGTAGTAGTTCAGCCAAGATGTTGTTTACTACTTCCCCTTTGGAGGAGAATACAGTGTGAAATAGTCCAAAACTTGCTGAAAACAAAATAGATAAGAGCTAATGCATTCTTCATGCTTGTAGCTTACCACTCAAATCAGAGAAAGAAAAATCAATTGATCTAATTTTCTCTTTGTAAAACCATGGTTTTTAATTTTCTGCCTGGTATACTAATCTCTTCTAAGCAAGTGTTTTCAAACACATTTTTTCTATACATTATTATTTGGATCAATAGTAATTTGTTACCAATGATAAAGTACTTATTTTACTTAGTTAAAAACCAAATTAGAGTCTATTGAAGAATATCAATAAAATAAAGATTCTTTTACCTTTCTGTGTGTTCTTGAGTTCTAGTGTTCAGAGAATTGCATGTTAACTAACAGTAGCTCATTTTTACTGTGCTGCAGCAACTGACCTGAGGTGACTTATGAAATTTTGGCTCCATGTGAATTCTGTAACTTCCTCCCTGTATGTTATAGCACAGAGAAAGGGGGTGAGAACTGTTGTTCCAAGCTACTTTTTGAATTGTATGACGATCTCTCCAGGATACAATTGCCTGGGTAGGATTTTTCTTTTCTTTTAAAGCAGGATAGCTGTTCCAAACCCTTGCTCTTGTACTTCCTAAATTCTCATAAATAATGCCTGTGGTTTTTAAAAATAATAACAAGCACTGTCATCTTCTTGCTGCTTGAAATCTTAGGCAAGTTACAAAAGTTTTGTGAACCTCAATTTCTTCAGATAAGCAAATGAAGATAATGATATATGCACCTCTTAAATGTTCTGACTGAGTATATATGCTTATTAGAGTAGTGCCTGACCCAGGTGTTTAATTAGTGTTAGTACTATCCCTCCTTCCAATGGTCCCTTTTATTCATCCTCTCTGACTTATAACTTTGAGTCTGCATATTTTTCCCTCTGTAATTCGACTGTGATGTAGTACCAAGGCATGGTTTGCTATCAATTCCTCTAAAAGTGCAACTAATTCAGCTACCAAATTGCCTTATTTTTTCTAATTATCTACTCCATTCTTTTTTCCCAGTGCTGTCTCTGCCATCAGATAAATACATTGCCAATAACGTGGAAATTCTTAGCTTAATGGGATACCACAATGCCCTCTTTGACTCTTATATGCATTGTATTTCTCAATTATCCAATCTAGAAGCACTGGGAAGTGTTAATTAGGTACTAAAAGCAAATTGGATTACCTTAGGGATCTTTTTAAACAATTTTACACTCCATCAGGCGGTAAGGTCATAAATTACATACATTAGCATAGTATCTGGTCCAGGTGTGATTTGAAATCCTTGACTTTCTATGGTTTGTCATTCAACTTTGTATCTTTATAAAGTTGTTTTAAGCACTTCAAGTTCTTAGAAAACACCCTGATGAGTGTGATAGAATTGGGAAATGATGATTATGGTAACTAGTTTAAGAAATTTACACTCTCTGAGCTGAATTAATTCTGTCATGAACATATAAGTATGATTTCGTATATAGTTGGGTTTTTTAAAGTCAATTTAAAAAACATCCTTATTGAGATATAATTTACATATGACATTTTGTGGTTTTTTTATTCCCAGCTATTTTTAAAATTTTTATTATTAAGTTTTTGGTTTTTTTTTTTTTTTTAAATAGAGACAGGGTCTTGCAACTGCCCAGGCTAATCTAGAATTCTTGTCCTCAAGCAATCCTCTTGCCTCAGCCTCCCAAAGTGCTAGGATTACAGGTGTGAGTCACAGCATCTGGCACTGTGATATTTAGTTTTTGAATAACAATTTGAACAAAGCTTTAAACAAAGTTTTGAACAAAGATTTTTCTCTCTAAACTCAGCAACAGAAAAACTTGTATACTGGCTATGCCAGCTCTGATTCCAAACCTTAATGATGTGGTGGGATATAGGGTCAGACTATCTGACTTCAAACCTCACTATCTTCTTCTTTCTGGTTGTATATCCTTAGAGAAGTCAATTTGATTAAATACATATTTATTTAATAATTCATTCAACAAATGTTTGCTAAGAATTTACTGTATGTTAAACACTCCTCTAGATATTTTGGATATAGAAATGAGCAATAATCCCTACCTTTGTGAAAATTCTGGCTTACATTGAATGTTGGAACATGCCTGGTGTAGTTCTAGACATGTAGAGAAAACAAACAGCAGGATGAATGCAAAGAGACTGAGATTAACTTTCTTCCTGGGAGGAACTCACTCTGAAGACTTCATTTTTTATTTTATTTTATTTTATTTTATTTTATTTTATTTTATTTTATTTTATTTTATTTATTTATTTTTTTTTTTTGAGACAGAGTCTCGCTGTGTTGCCCGGGCTAGAGTGAGTGCCATGGAGTCAGCCTAGCTCACAGCAACCTCAAACTCCTGGGCTTAAGCGATCCTACTGCCTCAGCCTCCCCAGTAGCTGGGACTACAGGCATGCGCCACCATGCCTGGCTAATTTTTTCTATATATATATTTTAGTTGTCCAGATGATTTCTTTCTATTTTTAGGAGAGACAAGGTTTCGCTCTTGCTGAGGCTGGTCTTAAACTCCTGACCTCGAGCAATCCACCTGCCTCGGCCTCCCAGAGTGCTAGGATTACAGGCGTGAGCCACCGCGCCTGGCCCATTTTCTTATTTTTAAAATAGAAATTATGCAAATACAATCATGCCTTGCTTTGTTACAGGGATAAGTCTGAGAAATGCATCTTTAGATGATTTCATCATTGTTTTAACATCATAGAGTATACTTACACAAACCTAAGTGGTATAAACTACTATACACTTAGGCTATATTGTATGGCCTATTGGTTCTAGGCTACAAACCTGTACAGCATATTACTGTACTGAACACTATAGGCAATTGCAACACAATGGTAAATATCTGTGTATCTAAACATATTTAAACATAGAAAAGGTACGGTAAAAATATGGCATTATAATATTATGGGACCACCACCATATATGATGTACACCCTTGACTGAAATGTTGTTATGCAACGTACGAGTAAATGTATATCCCAGGGTTGCCATGAGGGTTCTAGATATCAGATAATCAGGTCTGGTCCCTGATTCAATTGAGAAATATGCAAGCTGTGTTTTTACTGTAACTGTGTAGAATCCTTTTATTTGTTTGTTTGGACATGGGGAAAACTTGCAGATGAATGGGACAGTTTCTAAAAACACCTGGAGTTACGAAGAGCAGGGTTTACTCAAAGAACAACAAAAAGTTTAGTTGGCAGAGAGTACTGAACATGTAAGGGAGTAGTGGATTATAAAGCTTGAAAGATCATTTCAAGTACTCTACCATCTCTCTTTCAAGCTAATGGAAATTTTGCTGTAAATTCTTTTTAGCTACCTTGAAGGAAGATAATCTTTGTTTGACCTCTCATACTCTCCTTAAAAGCCAAGTATTTTAGAGGAGAGAACACTGAGTTAACACAGACCCTAGCAACCAAGTATACAAAGATGATTTACAGTCTCTATAAGCCTTTACTTCTCTACTGTAAACCAAGAATTATATTGACCTCATCTATTAGGAATAAGGGACCAACATTTATTTATGCTTCAGATCACTTTTAGAACACATTGTATGATGTTCACACAATGATGAAATCACCTAAGGATGCCTTTCTCAGACTTATTCCTGCCACAAAGGGAGGCATGATTGTATTTGCATAATTCCTATTTTAAAAATAAGAAAATTAAGGCTACAGATAACAGTATACACAAATAAGTTAATAAATAAGCAAATGAATATATGGCATACTTATTTTTATATCCCTTGATAGCACATAGTAGGGGCTCAGTAAAAGTTTATTCAGCAAATAAATCTGTAAATGTATGCCCATCTCTCAGGAGAAAGAAGATGAAGTATATAAAATTTTACAGTGCTATGAAAATGAAAATTGTATTTATCACCTCACTGTTCTCAACATTTTATTATAGTTATTTGTATACATGTTTTATTGATCATACACATGTAATTATGAGCTATCTGAAAGTAGGGCCAAATCTTCCTCATTTTTGGCTCCTTAATGTCTATTCAGAAAGTGTCAATGAAGGTCAGTAGGCTTGTTGAGGGCCACAACAGAAGTTGGTGGTCAATTTAATCAGCGTATCTCCTATAAGCACCTACTCTCTAAACAAAAGAGCAGGTTTCCTCACACATGATTTTCTGTCCTGTGATCCAAATGGGAGAGCCCTGCAGCTGCTCAGTCTGAGAGCAGATGTTGCCCTGTTAGGTGTCTTTGATTCAACTCAAGAAACCACAGGAATCTGGTTGTAGACAAATCATCAGCACTGTAGGAACAGGGGAATGGCAGCCTACATTGTGTGCTCACAGAGGAGACATGGCACTCAGCCACACAGAGAGGAAAATGACTAGGGCTGGTCTAGAAATACAGATAAGTGGGGCCTTGCTGTTATCCACTTTTACTTCGGTACAGAACTTTTTCCACTTTGCTTTGTAGTAGAATTGACTATTGAGACTATTGAGACCTTTTGATGACAGGTCTATGTTCTATTTTTTAAAATTTTTTATTTTTATTTCAGCCTATTACAGGGGTACAAAGGTTTAGGTTATGTATATTAACTTTGCCCCACCCGAGTCTGAGCTTCAACCGTGTCCATCCCCCAGATGGTGCACAGCGCATCCATTAGGTGTGTATACACCCATCCCCTCCACGCCCTCCCATCTGCTCAATGCCCGATGAATGTTATTCCTATATGTGCACTTAGGTGTTGATCCAATTTGATGGTGAGTACGTGTGGTGCTTATTTTTCCATTCTTAGGATACTTCACTTAGTAGAATGGGTTCCAGCTCTATCCAGGAAAATACAAGAGGTGCTATATCACCATTGTTTCTTATAGCTGAATAGTACTCCATGGTATACATATACCACATTTTATTAATCCACTCATGTATTGATGGGCACTTGGGTTGTTTGCACATCTTTGCAATTGTGAATTGTGCTGCTATAAACATTCTAGTGCAGATGTCTTTTTTATAGAATGTCTTTTGTTCTTTTGGGTAGATGCCCAGTAATGGGATTGATGGATAAAATGGTAGATCCACTTGTATCTCTTTGAGGTATCTCCATATTACTCTCCACAGAGGTTGCACTAGTTTGCAGTCCCACCAGCAGTGTATGAGAGTTCCTATCAAACCAGGACTATGTTCTAACCATTTAGGATATTCAGCCCCTAAATTATTACATATAAGAAGTATGTGCCATAAAGTATTTTTAGACTTCAATTATTCAAATTAAACTGATACCTTGGGACACTAGGGATAGAAGATAAATAGGCAGCCAATGAGACCTGAACTAATATTTATTGAGTACCTTAGTGTAAGGAAGAGTATTTTCATATTATATCATTTCATTTTATTTTTATAGCAATTCTATATGTGAGGTAATATTCCCATTTTATTGTAAGGAGGGTTAGAAGGTCCAAATAAGTTGCCCAAGGTCACATATCTGGTGTATTACAGAACTAGAATTCAAATACATGTTTGTCTGACAACAAAGCCCATGCTTTGTCTTCTGCCTCAAAATTACTAGATTGTTTCCTTTGGTATAATAGCTGAAATTTAGTTCTATTATGGTAAATGCCTTTTTACCATAACTTCAATCTGATTATGTGCACAGGTTGTGTGAATATGTATGAATAATTATGTTGTTTAAAAATTATGCCAGTAATATTTCTTATAATTGGCATAGTTTTCTAATATAAAAGGAGGATTAATTGCATTCACCGTTATAGCTTCAAGTAATACTTTTGGTTCCCTATCCAGTCGTTATTTGCCCCCTCCTTTCCTCCTCACAGAATATGTTATTCAAGTATTTATTCCTCCACCACAAAACTCATGTGCCTTAGGAAAAGCATGACCTACAAGGGGTGGCTGGACTTATTTAAGGTTAATCCTATCCCCCTGGCTAGTGTTTGGTTCTGGACTAGGCATGTCCACCTGGGGTCTATAAAATGCAGGAGGGGTTTCGATGGAGTGTCTGGGAAAAGTTATACTTGACCTTCTGAGAGACTTTCTGTGTGCCACCTTCCTTTCTTCTGCATTTTGTTGTTCACATAGTTAAAGGCCACAACTGCTACAGCCATTGTGCTACCTGCCTGAGGATACAACATCCCTATACAGAGAAAGTTCAGGCCAAAAGTTTGGCAAGGAAATGAACCTGACCCTTTTGGAATAAATCAACCTTAATACTTATGAACAACAAATATTCATATTGTTTAATCAAGTTTGAATTGGATTTTCTGTAACTTGCAGCCAAAAGATCAAAATATCCTGCATACTCAGACCAGGAAATAAGTGATAAATTTGATTTATTTTGCTAGATGACATCATCATCTCTTATATATGACTTTATGATTGACAACTCATTGGAATCTACCTTCTGTCATCACATCCTTTTTGTTAGCCTCATTTAAAGATGTGAAAACTGAGTCCCAGAGTTAAGTGACTTGTCCAAAGCTACAGTTTTACTAAATAATTTGAACTTTAGGTTTCTAACTCTAACATTAAAATCCTTTTTTTTAATCTACTCTAAGCTGAAATGAACAAGGGCAGAGTTAAACTTATTGCTAATTTCTAATTTAACATAAGAATATATGAATTGTTGCCTTTATTCAATAATAAAGAATTATTTTGAAGCATCAATTTCTGGAATCTAATAAATAAATGGAATGGCTAAGCCAGTTCTCTTTTCTTTCCTCTTCTCTTCTTTTTCTTTTCTTTTTTTGTTTCTTTTCCTTACAGAATTGCATTCATCCCAAAGGCTTGACTAAGCACTCCTCCTCTTAGTTCCCAGTGACCTTCTTCTCACAACTATCAACCCATCAAACATGTTATTTTAATTATCTCCTTCCTGTCTATCTCACCCACAATCTAAGCTACCTGAAAGCAGAGACAGTATCTCATTTATCTTATTCATCTTTGTATATCCCACTTCTGGAACTTAGTAATCAGCCAATTCATGTTTATACACATAAACAGTGCTTCAGCAATCCACCTGGGATTTTTGAGGAGTAAGTCATTCTGGATAGCTAAATTTTTTCAGATGGATAAGCGCTAAATATTATCAGAACACAAACTTTTACATTTCAATTCATTTTTGAATAGGGATCTTTATCAAAGTCAGTGAATCATTTTCTGTTGCTTTGAAGCTTAGGGGTTATATTTCAGCCATTTCATATAATGATGTCCTCAGAAATTAGTGTTGCAAACATTTGATCTTAAGATGGCTCATCTGCAATCACTGTTATTCTTTAATTCATATACTACTGTTCATATTTTACTTCATTCTTCCTTGTTCTCTTTATACTTGCTTGCAAAGGATCTCTCCTATTTTTATTTTTTGAATATAATATAGACTTGAAATTCTAATATGAATATTATGTATAAGTTACAGTTAATGTAAGAATACATTGAGTAAGGAGCTATGAACTTTGATCATATCTATTTGAATTTTCAGAGTTTTTTTTCTGTTTATTCCTTGTTTTCAATATATGGAGCAAGTAATCTTTCTGGAGATCTGATTTCTCAAAAGAAGAGGGGGCTGTTTTGTGGAGGCGATTTGTCCAGTTTTTAATTTTTTAGTTTGTTTCTCTTTTAACTTCATGATCTGGAGAGCAGAAATGTTTGTAGCTTAAATAAATGTCATTTTTTAGTAGCTTCCTTTCCTGAAAATGCAGGTGGGCTTTCTAGTTTTTCACCCTCAGTCTTATTATTGGCTCATCTTTCTTCTCAGTATCTTTTTTGTTTCTATCCGACTATAGGAGAAAGCTTTTTGAGAAAAATCTATGTACTTTTTTATTGAAAATAAGAATGTACAAATATTAGCTCAAATGGGAACTTGACTTTGCTCCTGTATGTCTCATTTTAGCTTAGTATTTTGATTTTAAAATGGATTTAAATATGTTTAACATTTTTATAGAAAAGTACTGCCTATAAGTGCTATCTTTTTGAGGACACAGAACTGTAAATTCTTTAATTAGTATAGTCAGAACTGAAGAGTTCTTCCTGAAAAGCTGTATTCACACAAGAGGAGTTTACATAAAGCAATTTTTTCAGTTAAATTTTCAGAATTTCTTTCATGCTGAAATTTGCCATAGCATGGTACATAAGAATGAACATTCAAGAAGGTATCACAAGGACTATATTTTCCTGCCGCAGCTGTACCTCAAATGCATTGTGCAAGAGTTAAAATGTTTACCAAATCTTAGCTATTTCTATATGTAGAAATTTTGTATTGTCTGATATGCAAAGAGTGTGCTTCAATTCAGCTTCTTACAATTCACTATGTTTAGTATCTCATTTAGGATCCCCAACCTCCCTCTTTGTTGTTGTCCAGCATTCTTCTATGTATAAAATAACAGAAAGATAAAAATCTAAACTTTTTAGCCTGGATAAAATCTACCCAACCAACATCTTGTCCCATCACTTTCCACAAAAGAATCTTATGATTGAACCACCATGAAACTTCTCCCCTTTCTTGGAGTATATTAGACTTTCTTGGCACACGCTATTGTTTACATCAAGCCCATCCTGCCTCATCCATGTAGCAAGTTCCTTCACCTTCCCAAGACCCCAATCTAATGTCATTTCACTAAAAGGCTTAATTGTCTTCCCCAAGCTGAATTAATTGTCAATCCCTTGGTTTTCCCACAGCATGCATATATTAACTGTAAGCTCTCTTCTCATATTGTCATATAAATACCTGTTTATATGAATATTTGTCTTCTCTAGTGTGTAAAATCTTTACAGGGAGAGAGCATGTTTCATTTGTCTTTGTATACTTAGCTTCTAGCTCAATATCTGAAATGTCATATAACTCAGTGAATGTTAAATGGAGGATGGATGGGTTGATAGCTAAATCAGAATATAAGTAAATAGAAATAATTCAGTGTAAAAAATATGTTATTTTTTGAACCTATTTAAAGATGGTGGGTAAACAAATGATCTCTTAAAGATCCTTCAGAGCTGTCAATCAATATAGAAATTCTAGATTTTAAGTGTCTTTTAAGATTTGTGCCAGTGTCGATAGATACAAATTTCCTTTCCTGGAAGTTTTTGGAAATGAGAGAAATTACTCAGTACTGGAGATTTTTAAAGGTAGTTTCCATTAAGAATGAATTCTGGGCTGCCTGAAGAATTTGCAGATTAATATTACTCTAATGATCAGAAACATTACAGCCTTATTTGCAATGGCCATTTGAGTATTTGACACCTTATATTCAACCTAATCTTACTGACACTCACTTCTACTCTTTAAAATAATTTATTACCATTGTAATTAACTTTTTTTCTTCTAACAATCTGATTTTATTTTCTGGGGAATATGATTTTAACTATAGAAAGAGTTACACAAGAGAAATAAGTGCCTTCCTTTTGCATTCCAGCTTACGTTACATATACCTTATCAACAGCAAAAAGATACTTTTTTTAAAGTTGAAAGTATTCATGTATTCTTTTTATTTTAGAATATTTTGGGGGTATAAATGTTTTGCTTACATGGATTCCTTTTGTACTTATTGAGTCTAAGTTGTAAGTATGACTATCACCCAGATAGTGTACATTGTGCCCGTTTGGTATGATTTCACCCATGCCCTCCCTTCCCCCCACCAGCTTGACCTCCATTGAGTTTTACTTCCATCTGTGCACATGAGTGCTGATCAGTTAGTTCCAATTTAATAATGAGTACACCTGGCATTTGTTTTTCTATTCTTCCAATATTTCACTTAGGATAATGGTCTCCAGTTCTATCCAAATTGTTGTAAAAGATATTAATTCATTTTCTATGGCTGAGTAGTACTCCATGGTGTACATATACCTCATTTTATTAACAAAGTAGACAGCAAGATACAGTGGGGAAAAGAATTCCTATTCAAAAATGGTGCTGGGAAAATTGGATAGCCACATATGGAAGATTGAAACAAGATCCATATCTCTCACCACTCACAAAAATTAATTCAAGATGTATAACAGACTTACATCTAAGACATGAAACCATAAGAATTCTAGAAGAAAATGTTGGAAATACTCTTCCAGATATTAGCCTAAGTAAAGAATTTATAAAGAAGACCCCAAGGGCAATCATGGCAACAACAAAAGTAAATAAATGGGACTTGATTAAATTATCAAGCTTCTGCACAGCCAAGGAAACAATCAACAGAGCTAATAGACAACCTACAGAATGGAAGAAAATATTTGCATGCTATGCATCCAATAAAGGGCCAATGACCAGAATTTATAAAGAACTCAAGAAAATCAGCAAGAAAAAGTCAAACAACCCCATTAAAAAGTGGGCAAAAGACATGGACAGAAACTTTTCAAAAGAAGATATGTTAATAGCCAATAAACATATGAAGAAATGCTTAACGTCACTAATCGTCAAAGAAATGCAAATCAAAACCACAGTAAGCTGTCACCTAACTCCTCCAGTGAGAATGGCTTTTATCGAAAAGTCCCCCCAAAATAGATGCTGGAGTGGATGTGGAGAGAAGGGAACTCTATACGCTGTTGGTGTGACTGCAAACTAGTGGAACCTCTATGGAAAATAGTATAGACAGTCCTCAAACAACTAAAAGTAGACCTCTCATTTGATCCAGCAATCACACTACTGGGTATTTACCCAAAGGAAAAGAAAGTCATTTTATCAAAAAGACACTTGGACTAGAATGTTTATTGCAGCAAAATTCACAATCACAAAGATGTGAAATCAAACCACGTGCCCATCAATTCATGAATGGATTAAAAAATGTTTCTTGTTTAGAAAAATTATTGAAAATTATACTCTATGTTATTCACATATTATTTTATTTGAATGATTGATTAAACATATAATTGTTAAGCATCAACTGTGTGCCTAGCCTTGAACTAAATACATGTAAATGGGAAAGAATAAACTTAAATAAACAAGAAGTATAAATAAACATTATAAGCTGAGAAGCAACATAGTGTAATACAAAGAATTCACGGTTTAGACCCTTGAAGATAGCTCTGTACCCTAGATTTACCCTTTATCACTTAAGTGTTCCTGGACTAGTGTCAATTCTTTCTATTTCCATAATGAGAAAATGGCTTCATGAGGATAGGGTACGTTTCCTGTTTGTCTCATGTAATATTACACCATCACTACCTACCACAGAGCCTAGTCACATAAGTGTTTCTAAGCGTGACATAGAAAAAAATAAGAAGTACAAAGTAACCTTGAGAGAGGGAGTTGCTGTCTAAGTGGGAAGTGTCAGCAAAGGCTTCAAAGACATGACATTCAAGTTTATTCTTAAAGACTTAATAGGATTTTCTCTATAATGCTGATATAATAATGATATTGATCATAGTAATAATAGTTACAAAAACAGTAGCAATAATGATACTGAGGCATGGTTACAGTATGCAAGGCACTGTTTTAGGTTATTGTATGTATTAAATCATTTAGATCTCTGAAAACTTTAAGAAAAGCACTTTTCTAATCCTCATTTTGCAGAGGAGGAAATTGAGGCACAGAGACTTTAAAACATTTACCCATGGACCTTCAGCCAGTAGGTGGTAAAGCCTTGGTTCAAACACAAGCAGTATGATCATTTTTTACTCTCAACTGTCAGCACTTTCCCTCTTTTTTCTAGTAGATGCCATGGAAGGCAATAGCAGTGATAATCTCCCAATTCCTGGAAAATGAAGTAAATACGAAGTGGAGTCAGACATTATAAGGCTGAAAGTCTGATTGATGTCCCATGAGACAATGTACAGTAGGGCCTATCTGGAGCCTGGGCACAAGAACCACATCTCATAAGAGATCCAGGAGAGTGCACTAAATTAAATTCAGAATAACAGGGTAGTTATAGAACATAAATAAAATATTATTCAAGTAAATATATATACCCATAGGAGTGAAGTAGTTTTGTATACTACTATATTGATTTGCTATTGCTTTATGTGAAATGGCTAGCTCCTTCTAGTGTTTCTTCTCTTGGCCTGCTGCCAGATTTGAAGAATAATGGAGACTCTAATCAACATTCAAACAAAGGTCTTAGGTCCCTTAGCCTGGGAATTTCATTCTTTAATCATATATTTATTGACTCATCAATATTTCTCAATTTTAAACTCTAAACTTTTGGGCTTTAATCACAAGAAACTCTTCCACCATTGTTGTTTAATTAATAATTTACTTAGGAAATTAACATAATTCCTTGGTCTTGAATCCTAAACTACCTGAGATATTTTTAATCAACATTGTTTAGGTATAATTTACATATAATAAAATGCATCTATTTAAAATTTACATTTGATGAGTTTTGACAGATATGTACACCTGTGAAAGCACCACTGCAATAGAGATACAGATAATTTCTATTACCCTGAAAGATTCTTCATGCCTCTTTTCAGCCCTTCCCTCTCACTACCTCTAGCCCTAGGCAACAACAATGGATCTACTTTCTATCACTATAAATTAATTTTTACTTTATTTAATTTATGTAAAGTGGAATTATACCATGTGTACACTTTTGTGTCTGTCTTTCAATTAGAATAATGGTTCTGAGATTTTAAAAGTATATACCTTGTTTTTTTTTTTATGTACATGTGGGTTGTTTCCAGTTTGGGCATATTATGAAAAAAGCTGCTGTGAACATTTGTGTACAAGTCCGTGTAGACATATGTTTTCATTGCTCTTGAATACCTAAAAATAGAATGGCTGAGTTGTACAGTACATTTATGTTTATCTTTTTAAGAAATGCCAAACTATTTTCCAAAGTGGTTGTACCATTATATTAATACATTCCTACCATCAGTGTATGAGAGCTTCAGTTTTTCCACATTCTCATCAATACTTGGAGTTGTCAAATTCTTATATTTTAGCCATTCTAATAGATATGTGGTGGTATCTCATTGTGACTTAATTTTTATTTCCCTGCTAATAATATTGACCATTTTGAGCTTTATTTCATAATCTCTTATAGATATACATAAATACATAACCTCTTTATGTATTTCTATGGGAATATAAACAAATGGAACAGAATACCTAATATATTGAAGTGGCTAACTGTAAGCACTGTAGATACTGCTATTACCATTTTCTTAAGCTTTATTGTTTTCTCCTACAATATTCATTTTATCATACCACTGTGCTACCTCCCTTTCACCAAGTAAGGCCCAACCTAGATGGTTTCTACACTATTGAAAAAGAATATATTTTGTTAGTGTTAAGCAGAGTAGCTACAAAGAAAAATAGTTTCCTGAAGATTAAAAAAAGAAGAAGAAAGAAAATTATTAGGTATTAGAGTTCTTCAAAGCTGGATTCTAAACACTTTTTTCTTCTCATGCTCTTCTATCAGGTTATATGATATTGTCTATTCCTAAGGCTTTCATACAGCCTATTCAGAGATGACTCCTGAATTTATATTTTTATCCCAGAAGTTTACTCTGAGCTCTAGATACATGTATCCAACTTAGAGTTATTACAAAAGGAACTGTAAATTCAAATTTACAAAATAAATAAAAACCAACCAAACAAAAAAATCCCAAAATGAACAATGTTTCCCCTACCCATACATACACACATACTCTATTTTCTCCTCTCTAAGTGTTGCATATTTCAATGAATGCCATTACAAATTATCCAGTAATGTAAACCAGAAACTTAGAAGTCATTCTTGATTTGCCCCCATATCTTATCCAGTACCAATGCTTATCACTTTTACTTTCTAAGATGTTCTTTAAGTTGAGCTATTTATCTTTGTTTCCAGTACAATACTGTAGTCTAAATCACAATTATCTGTTGCCTGCACTACTGAAAGTGCCTCTTCAATGGTCAACCCACTGCCATTATTGTCCCTTTACCATTCTTCTTCACACTGTAGCCAGATGATATTCCTGAAATGCAAATATAATATCACATCCCCTATTCCTGCTTAAAATCTGTATATAAAACCTCCCACAAAAACAATACACACACACACACACACACACACACAAGCACTTCAGGCCTGGGTAGTTTGGTTCTAATGAATTCTACCAAACATTTATAGAAGAAATAATACCAATTCTATGCAAACTATTCCAAAATATTCAATATGAGGCAACACCTTCCAACTCATTCTAGTAGGTATATATTGCCTTGATATCAAATAGGCAAATATATTACAAGAAAACATATTACAGACTAATATCCCTCATGAATATAGATGTGAATATTCTAAACAAAATTTTAGCAAATGAAATCCAATAGTATATTAAAATTAGAATATATCCCTAGGTATTTGATATATTATAATCATGCTCATGGATCAGTAGAATCAACATTGTTGAAATATCCATACTACCTAAAGTGATTTACAGATTCAACGCAATCCCCATCAAACTACCAAGGTCATATTTCACAAATCTAGAAAAAAAAATAATTCTACACTTTGGAACCCAGAAAAGAGCCCAAATAGCCAAAGCAATCTGAAGCAAAAGGAACAAATCTGGAGGCATCACATTACCAGACTTCAAAGTATACTACAAAGCTAAAGTAACCAAAACAGCATGGTATTGGCACAAAAGTAGACACATAGACCCATGGAACAGAACAGAAAACTCAGATATAAAACCATCCACATACAGCCAACTGATCTTTGACAAAGCAGACAATAATATATACTGTGGAAAAGACCTATTCAGTAAATGGTGCTGAGAAAATTGGATAGCCACATGCGGAATAATGAAACAGTATCCATATCTCTCACCAATCACAAAAATTAATTCAAGATGGATAAAATACCTAAGAATGAAACAGTATCCATATCTCTCATCACTCATAAAAATTAATTCAAGATGGATAAAATGTAAGGCATGAAACCATAAGAATTCTAGAAGAAAATGTTGAGAAAACTCTTCTAAATATCAGCATAGGCAAAGAATTTATGAATAAGACCCCAACAGCAATCACAGCAACAACAAAAATAAATAAATAAATAAATAAATAAATAAATAAATGGAATTTGATTAAATTAAAAAGCTTCTGGGCCGGGTGCGGTGGCTCACACCTGTAATCCTAGCACTCTGGGAGGCCGAGGTGGGTGGATTGCTTGAGCTCAGGAGTTCGAGACCAGCCTGAGCAAGAGCGAGACCCCGTCTCTACTAAAAATAGAAAGAAATTATCTGGCCAACTAAAATATATATATAGAAAAAATTAGCCGGGCATGGTGGCGCATGCCTGTAGTCCCAGCTACTCGGGAGGCTGAGGCAGTAGGATCACTTAAGCCCAGGAGTTTGAGGTTGCTGTGAGCTAGGCTGATGCCACAGCACTCACTCTAGCCCGGGCAACAGAGTAAGAAAAAAAAAAAAAGCTTCTGCACAGCCAAAGAAATAATCAACAGAGCAAACAGACAACTTACAGAATGGGAGAAAAATATTTGCAAGCTATAAAACAAATAAAGGACTAATAACCAGAATCTACAAAGAACTCAAGTAAATCAGCAAGAAAAAAAATCAGACAACCCCATTAAAAAGTGGACAAAAGACATGAACAGAAGCTTCTCAAAAGAAGATAGAAAAATGGCCAATAGGCCGGGCGCAGTGGCTCACGCCTATATTCCTAGCACTCTGGGAGGCTGAGGTAGGTGGATTGCTCGAGGTCAGGAGTTTGAGACCAGCCTGAGCAAGAGTGAGACCCTGTCTCTACTAAAAATAGAAAGAAATTATCTGGCCAACTAAAAACATATATAGAAAAAATTAGCTGGGCATGGTGGCACATGCCTGTAGTGCCAGCTACTCGGGAGGCTGAGGCAGGAGGATTGCTTGAACCCAGGAGTTTGAGGTTGCTGTGAGCTAGGCTGACGCCACGGTACTCACTCTAGCCCAGGCAACAGAGAGAGACTCTGTCTCAAAAAAAAAAAAAGAAAGAAGAAATAGAAAAATGGCCAATAAACATAGGAAAAAAATGCTCAATGTCACTAATTATCAGGGAAATGCAAATTATTATGAAGCCATAATGATATCACCTTACTCCAGTTAGAATGACTTTTATTAAAAAGTCCCAACACAATAGATGTTGGCGTGGATACAAAGAGAAATAAACACTTATACACTGTTCATGGAACTGAAAATCAGTATCAATACAACCTCATGGAAAACAGTATGGAGATTCCTCAAAGTACTAAAAGTAGACCTACCGTTTGTTCCAGCAATCTCACTACTTGGTATTTACCCAAAGGAAAACAATTCATTTTATCAAAAGGACACTTGCACTTGAATGTTTATTGCAGCACAATTCACAGTTGCAAAAATGTGGAACCAACTCAAGTGCCCATCAATTCATGAGTGGATTAACAAAATGTGGTGTGTGTATGTGTGCGAGTGTGTATACTGTGTGTATATATATAGAATGTGTGTGTATGTATACACACACGCACACACACACTATGGATTACTACTCAGCCATAAAGAAGGATGAATTAAGGCCTTTTGCAACAATTTAATTTGGATGGAACTGGAGACCATTATCCTAAGTGAAGGATCTAAAGAAAGGAAAGACAAACACCACATGTACTCAGTATAAAGTTGGAACTACCTGATGAGCACACACGTGCATAGAGGGAAGTAAAACGCAGCAGAAATCAAGCAGGGGGTAGAGGGGAGGAGCAGTTGTGTAAAAACCTACCTGACAGGTACAGTGAATGCTATCTAAGTAATGGGTACACTTTTATCCCTGACCCAAGCATTATAAAAGTGATCCATGTAACTGAAAACATTTGTACCCCCATAATATGCTGAAATAAAAAAATAACTAATGAACTCACGGACAATTCAAGAAACTTGCCCAATTTTTCAAAGTTTGTAAATATTATAGAAGAGCAAAGATACAAATCCAGACTCTCTGGCTACAAATTCTGCACTTTTAATCACTTCATTATGGCGCTGTTGCACTCTTGTGCAATGCATCCAGACAACACAATTTGTTAGAAACACTCTAGACCACGAATTAAGATTTGGTTCTGTCATCAAATAGCTCTATGAGTTTAATCATCTGACATAGTCTTTTTTTAAAAAAAAAATTATACTAATCTATAAAATAAAATCATGTAACTATAAAAAATCAAAATATATCATGACCAAGTGAGGTTTATCCCAGGAACATAGGGATGCTTAACATTAAAAAATCATCATATTAATAAGCTAACAAAATAAATCATATTACTAAAGAAATAAAAATAATCTGACCAAATCTAATATCTATTCTTGATTAAAACAAAACAAAACAAGCAAACAAAAAAAACTCTTAGCAAAGTATAAATAAAAGAGAATTTCCTCAACCTGATAAGGAACATATATGAAAAACCTACAGCGGCCGGGCGCGGTGGCTCACGCCTGTAATCCTAGCACTCTGGGAGGCCTAGGCAGGTGGATCGCTCGATGTCAGGAGTGCAAGACCAGCCTCAGCAAGAGCGAGACCCCATCTCTACTAAAAAAATAGAAAGAAATTATCTTGCCAACTAAAAATATATATAGATAAAATTAGCTGGGCATGGTGGCGCATGCCTGTAGTCCCAGCTACTTCGGAGGCTGAGGCAGTAGGATCGCTTAAGCCCAGGAGTTTGAGGTTGCTGTGAGCTAGGCTGACGCCATGGCACTCACTCTAGCCGGGCAACAGAGCGAGACTCTGTCTCAAAAAACAAAAAAACAAGAAAACCTACAGCTAACATCATACTTAATGATCAAAGACTGAATACTTCTCCCTTAAGATCAGGAAGAAGACAGGGATATCCACTTTAACTACTTTAATGCAACATTGTGCTGGATATTTTAGCCAGCACAATTAAGAAAAAAAAAAAAAAAAAACAAAGGAAGGAGTAAAACTGTTTTTCTTCACAGATGACATAACACAATCTGATAAAATCTATTTAAAAATATACCAGACTAATAGGTATGTCTAGCAATGTTGTAGGATAAAAGATCAATGTACAAAACTCAACTGTATTTCTACATACTAACAATGAACAGTCAGATATTAAAATCAGTAAAGCAATTTAATTTACAAAAATATGAAATACTTAGGGATAAATCTGATGAAATATGTGAAAGAGCTGTACACTGGAAATTACAGAATACTGCTGAGGAAAATTAAAGAAGGCAAAAAATAAAGAGATAACTTGCTTATGGGTTGTAGTAATCAGTATCATTAATATGTCCATTCTCTCTAAATTTATCTAGAGATTCAATACAATGTCAATACAAATTCCAGTGGAAATTTTTGTAGATAGACATTAACAAGTTAATTCTAAAATTTGTATGGAAATGCAAAGAACCTAGGAAAGTCAAAACAGCTCTGAAAAATAAAAATAATAAAACAAAGTTGAAGGTCTAAAACTATCTGGACTCAAGAATTATTATAAAGCTGCAGTAATCAAAACATTATTATATTTGTGTAAAAACAAAAAAAAATAGATCAATAGAAAGGAATGGAGAGTTCAGAAAGAAACCACACATATAAAGACAACTGATTTTTGACAAAGACACATAATTAAGGGGAAAAAGGATAACTATTTCAACAAATGATACTGGAACAATTTTATATACATGTGCAAAACAATGAACTTGGATCCATATTTCATACCATATGTAGAAACTAACTCAAAATTGATCATAGGCCTAAATGTAAAACTAGAAAACTTATAGAAGAAATCAGAAGAGAACATCTTTGTGACCTTGGCTTACACACAGATTTCTTAGATATGATAGCAAAAGTATAAACCACAAAAGAAAAAAATAAGAAATTGGGCTTCATAAATATTAAAAACTTATGGTATTCAAAAGGAACTTAAAAGAATGGAAAGAGAAACCACAGACTGGGAAAAATATGTGCAATATATATGTAATGCAATGTTTAAATCCAGACTATATAAAGAACTCTCAAAACTCAACAATAAGAAACAAACTCAATTTCAAAGATATGTTAAAGTTTTGCATAGACAGTTTAGCAAAGAGAGAAAAAAACACATGAAATGATGTTCAACACCATTAGTCATTATGGAAATGTAAATTAAAACTACAATAAGATACTATTATACATCTATTAGAATGGCTATAATTAAAATGACAGACAATACTAGGTGTTGGTGAAGATAGGAAGGGACTGAATTCTCATACACAGCTGGTGGGAATATAAAATGATACAACCACTTTGAAAAACAGTTCATCAGTTTCTTAAAAATGTAAACATGTATCTATCATGTGATAAAGCTAATCAACTCCATTAGCAAAGGAAATATACATCCATGCAAAGACTCATGCACAAATATTCATAGCATCTATATAACCCCTAACAGGAAACAAATGTCTATCAACAGATATAAATATAGTATTTCTTTACAATGTAATATTACTCAGCAATAAAAAGAGAAATAAACTATTGACACATGCCACAGCTTAAAGTTCAGAATAGATATGTTGAGCGGAAAAAAAATTCACACAAAAAACACATATTTTATGTTTACTTATATAAATCTCTTGAAAATGCAAACAATTCTTTAGTGACAGAAAGCAGATTTGTGGTTGCTTTGGGATGGGAGGAGTGGGGAAGAGTGGGAGGATCAGGGATGATAAAGGGACATGAGGAAACTTTCGAAGCTGATAATGTGCTTACTCTCTTGATTGTGCTGATGGTTTCACAGATGTGCACACATGTTGAACTTATCAAATTGTACACTTTAAATATTTACAGCTTATTGTATGTCATTTATACCTCAATAAAGCTGCTTTAAAAATATTTCTTATGTAGTTTCCTAATAGTTTTAGAACAAAAACAAAAGTCTTAAATATAACCTGAATAGTCTGACTTCTGCTTTCTTCTTCAGCTTGTGCTCACTTAATGTTTCCCCTTTTCCTGTATTCTAGCTATTGTGAGCTTATCTCAGTCCTTCCTACATTCCTTATTTTCTGGCACCACATGTTCTTTGTATATTTTATTCCATTTATTTAAGATGCATTTCCCTTATCTATTTGTCCAGTTAATTCTCACTTATTTTTCTGATCTCAACTCAGTTATCACTCTCCCAGTTATGCCTTCTCTGACCTCCGTTATTCAATGAGATTCCCCATGATATGCTCACACATAGAGCCATGTAGCTCTCCTCAATGTAGTATCCCAAGCTGCTTTCCCCATTGGTCTGTAATTTCCATGAGGCCAGGACTGACCATATTGGTCTATACTTTCCATTTTATTCCAACTTAGCATAGTGACTAGCACATAGTAGACACTAGAAAGTTAGTAATTAGGAACCAACAAGGGGAAGATAAAGTTGATGTGCTAGCATCGTAAACCAAGCAAAAGCTTTTCTATGGTCAGATGCTAACAACTTTAGCAAACACAATTCAGATCTTCCAGTGTATTAAATTTGAGATTGTCTTTACACTGAAGGAAGAAAACACTCGCATTCTTGTAACAGGAATAACTCACACACTGTACCAAAAGGTAGTTCTCTCACAATGATCTTATTTTAAGCAAACAGAAAATGGGAATCTGGCTATGCTATGCATGTAGTTTGGTGCCATCAAAGACTTTAACCATCATGTTTGCAGCTTAGTAGAAGAAAAAGAGATAATTATGTCATAATCTTAAATCTGTTCTGTGTAGCTGGAGATTTTAAGAGCAATATAAAGTCTTCACAGTTTTAGGGGAGCAATTATTTCATTGACTTAGTTTGGGTATGATTAGCTGAGGAGCCTTGTTTGCAATATAACAGAGTGGAGTTCTTTGGTGTAAGTCAGTTACCTCATTTAGTTCTTGCAGCTAGAAGAGCCATCTATTGTTAAGATGAAAAGCACCTGACAAGGAAAATCTATTTGTATTTGAGAAGCACACAATGGCAATATAAAGCCATTTAAAATGAACCATGTTTTTGTCAGTGTTCCCATGAATTGCTGCTCTCAAAGTTGAACTCTGATTTAGTATATTTTTTTTGACAATGAACATTTTGCCTTTGTTTTACAGATGGACAAGCAGAATATAAAAATAGAATTAGTGATTCCACAGGAATTTTGCTGTGTTTGATTGAAATTTGTTTTAAATAAGTTTCTTATCTACTTTTGATGTGTAAAGAATGAATGAATAAAAGAACTTACACTTTGGGAAGCTGGGGTGGGAGGATGGCTTGAGGCCAGGAGTTCAGACCAGCCTGGGTAATAGTGAGACCTTGTTTCTACAAAAAATAATTAATTAATTAATTAGCAGGGTGTGTTGATGCTCACCTGTAGTCCCAGCTACTCAGGAGACTGAAGCAGGAGGATTGCTTGATCTCAGGAGTTTGAGGTTACAATGAGCTATGATGATGCTACTGTACTCTATCCTGAGCAACAGAGCAAAACCATGTCTCAAAAAAAAAAAAAAAAGCAAGTGAAGAATATTTTCAAGCATTTGTTATTAATATGTGCTAGGTACTTTGATAGATACTTTTACATATGGTATTTCAGTTAATTTTCATAGGAACCCTGTGATATAAGTGTAATCATTCAACAACCTCCTCTTCTTTTTTAGCGTATGAGCAAATTAATTGTCAGAGAGATTAGGTGACCGACTCAGAGTTACATAGAAAGTGTCAAAACTAAGACTGGAACTCAAGACCCAAATTTTATTTCTTCAACAATGAAATCAAATCTGGTGAATTTAAGACCTAAGAAGAGCTCTCTTTTATTTGAATTTTGCTTCTAAAGAAATTCTAACAGTTAGTACAGAGGGTGATGTTTTGGAGTTGCTTTTTCAAAATGGCAACAAGGATGAAAGTGGCAGTCATGAGAAGTCTTAAAGGCAAACTTTTCTCTTGCTTTATTAAAGCTGAGGACAGTAATTATTTCAAAGCCCTTGCTGCTAAAACAAAATTTCAAAATCAATTCAAAATGAATATGCTTGTATTTCCCCCATAAAGGGTGAACTCCTTCCTACTAGGAGGTGGCAGGAAGGGGGCCTGCATCAACAAACAACGGTGTACAATCTAGTTCACCTAGGACCTAGGTGGGAAGCCTGGCTTAGCTCCCATATTTATTTGTCGTTTATTCATTCATTTATTGGCTAATCATTTATACTACAACCAAACAAGAAAACTATTTCAAGTAAAGATCAAGTAAATAAAGGCCAACCAATCATCATGTGTGACTAGTTCAAGGGAGTCTATACGTGGAGCCAGGTGAATGGATATAGAGAGCTCAGAAATTACAGAGAACACAAAGAATTGACAATTCTGGGGGAAGCAAGATGGATATTAGAGTCAATTTCTATGGGCCTGACAAAACCTCACTGCAGTTGTGTCCCTCAGTAAGAGGGGCATGGGGAGCTGAGCAAGTGTCTGAAGAGAGTCATTGGGAGAGTAAAATTTGTGAACAAAGATTAAAGTCTTAGAATTGTTCAGTATAAAGAGATTGTACATATTGAGTGGGTCTCATAAGTTTATTCTTTCCTGTTAACTTTTATTTTACAAAGTTAGGAAATTAACACAAAGCCCCTCCAAATTACTGAGTGCTAGCACAAACCAGATAAGGGTAACAGGAATTTTGCAATGCATTATTTCATTTAAGCCTTATAGCAGTCTGATAGCAATATTACCTATTTACAGAACAGGAAATGGTAGTTTAGAGAAGCAAACTAGATTTGTCAAGTATTCTTACAGACTTTAAATACTTTTCTTAGTACTTGATTATATATGGTTTCCTACTGTTAGGAAGAGCTACTGTTAGCTCTTATTTCAAAGTAACCTCTTTGGAAACTCATTGATGGCAGAAAGACATACTCATATGCTTCTCTGCCTTGCATATTTCAGGAACCTCAAAGATAAAAAAAAAAGTTTGTGTTACACTTGCATGAAAACATCTCTATTAAAGATTAAATGAGAATAAGTGGACTTCAATTTCCAGTGGAAAGGAGGAGAGGAAAAAGGATTTAAAGATTGAAATCACACAGCTATTAATGGCAAAACCTAGTGCATCTTATTGGCTCAAAAGTTCATATGTTTTCTAAGTTTACTCTGCTTTCTTTATATGAGTCATAGGGAAGAATTCTCTCAAAGAGTTACTAAGTAACAAACTATTATGGTAAGTAGATAAAAAATCGGGATGTGTTAGCTGTAAGTGACAGGCACAATGGCCTACTTGTTAAGAGTTTAGATCCTCAAGTCAGATTGCTTGGCTTCAAATCCCTATTCTATCACTTAGATAAGCTGTGGTCTATTGTATTATTATTAATAATATTCTCTCCTTCCTCTCTCTGAAAAGGTTGTCTTTCCCCACCCCTCTGTCATCAAGTTGGCCACATGGCATTCCTTGGCTAATAAATGTAAGCAGTTTTTAATGTCTGAACAGCAGTTTTAAAAGCTACTATACATTCAGCCATTGATCATTTTTCATTCTGCCATGAGAACATCATGTCCCTGATAGAGGCTGCTCTTCTGTCCATGGAACAACAAGGACTAGAGTAACAGCCAAACTATGAAGGATGTCTAACATGATGAAGAAATAAACATTTGTGGTTGCAAGCCATCAATTTTTTTTTGGTTAATTTATTCATTTAGCTGACTAGTATTATACCAGTTTTGTTACTTTGGGCAAGTTATTTAATCCCTCTGTGATTCACTTTCCTTTTTTTTGTAAGATTGAGTGGTTGTAATGACTAAATCAGTTAGTGTAGATGAAGTACTTAGATCAGTGTTATGCTGGTGAAAGTTTCTCTAAAGAAAAAAGTTTTGATTAACAGTACTTGCCAATTCATGTGATGTAAATACTCTCTCATGGCTGATTCAAAGCTACCAGCATGATGTCACTGAATGGGGAATTGGAAAGAGTTACACATAATCAGCTCTCATTAGTAGGATCTGGCTCTAGCACAGTGCTGAATTTAGAACAGTGTACATAACAAGGATGATATTAGTGCATATCAAATAATGGGCAGGACATGGACAATGTATATAACCTGAGCTATCGTACCCCCATGAAGAGCTGAAATAAAAAAAAAAAACAAAAAACAAATAGTAAGCAGTATAGAAGAGTATATTTTCTGATGTCAGGTGACTGAACAAAATGGTTTCTCAAATTTCCTTTACATGAATAAAAACTTGTATTTGGAAGACCATTTAGAGAACTTAAGCATTGGAAATAATCTTAGAGATGACCTTGTATACCCATTTCATCTTAATATTAACAGATAAGGGAATTGAGGCTCAGAGAGGCTGAGTGGTTTGCTCAAAGTCACAATCAGTAGAAAGGAGCACCATGGCCAAGGTACTCTTTTCCCTCCCAACATGAACGACTTTTATTTAAAAATTGCTATGAAAAGGATCAGCAAAGAAAGAAAAAGTGAGTAACTAGCTAATGCCTCTTACTTTGTCCCAATTTCTAATTAAGAATAATAATAACAATAAATAAAATATTAAAACTAAACCCTGGTCACATTTATTGATAATCTTGTTTTTCTGTGACTATGAGTTCATTTTGAAGAAAATTATCATTAGAAAAAATGTTTACTACTATGTAGTTGTAATGTGTCATTTTGTAAAAGTGATGATTATTAGGAAGAACTGTTAATGTTACCAATCATTGACTGTCTAGTTAAGGGTGGTTATTTTGACTATTAAAATGAATGCATCACCTTCTTGCATCCCCTAGTAATGTCTCCTCCTAAAAATATCACAGTATACCGCCATGTAGCATACTCTCAACTTAGTGTTTTTCAAACCAAACATATCTTAAGGTAACAGTAATTCATTTTTTTAACTATAGCAGTTTCTGGCTGTAACTATGGAATGCATTGTCAAGGAAACCACTTTCTCCCTTATTCCCCCCTTCAATTCACCCCAGAGCTATTATTGAGAGACAAGAATTAAAGAAAAGTATTTATCAAATGCACATAAACAGATAGCATCTGTGTGTGTATGTAAATATATAGAGAAATTAACTCATTGGGTTAAAATTAAACATAAAAGATCAAGGAAATTAAATACACATTTTGCTTTGTATTTTTCATTTGGTTTTATCAATCTAAACCAGCACAAACTGTAAAATGGGGAATAACTTGAACATAGCAGCCTTTAGTGCTGCCCTAGAATAGGAGGTCAGTCTTAGCTTGGCTAATTCATTAGGGAAAGACTGTGTTAGATATTAATGGAACATCACAATATAGAGCATACAATACTTTTGCAGTGTTTGAAATCCAAATTATAGGCTAATGAATAAGGGAAATATTGTACAACTTTTTTAGAATCTATTCTGTTTTGGAAAAAACAGCCATAATTATAGATGTTCTGTAGGTGGATGCGCTCACACAATCACACATTTTATGGTAAAATAAATGAATAAAATGCCCAGGAATACACTTAATCTGGAAACGTGACTTCAAAGTTCCACAGAAGCCTCAGACCAGAGTTCTGCTCCCAAAATGTGACCTAGTATGTTTAAGTACATGTATATTAGACCTCCTGAGTCCCAGAAACCTCCAGATAGTCATTAGATTGAATCAACCCTGATTCCTAATAGAGAAATCAACTAGATAAGGGCTCTTGCACTTAGTTTAAGAATCCCAAAGCCTGAGGCATGGCTGCCGTCTTCAGTTAGAACCAAGTTTAACTGAACTTTGAAGGTCTTTTCATGCTGATTTTTGCTCCTATTTTGTTCCATATTGATTTCCCTTGAAAGAGGTCTTAATTTCATAGGTAGGACCTACATTCCTCTCACAAAGGGACTGATTAAAAATATAGATTCCTTGACATTCTCCTGGCCTATGGAAGTAGAATTTAAGGTTTGGCCTAATAATCCATATTTTTAACAAGCATCCCAGAGAATTCTGACATAATCAGGTTTGTTTTCCATTAACTTGGGAGAGGAGGGTAAGATATTTTGGATATGGGTAGGTGAAAGAAAGTTTATAAGGCACTGCATTTGACTTGATGGTATGTAAGTTGTTTTATTCTTTGTTCTTACCAGCATATTTAAACTTTATAAGGACAAAGCCTATAGTGATATTGGGATTCTTATTAATTTAGAGGATAAGTGGTCTGGTATTTTGATGGAGCTGCATCAGGAGGATGTGATTCCAACAGAGTTTGCTATGGATATTTAGGGCTATACTATTGCTGTATACTTCAGGTGGGATCTGAGTTCAATGCCCAATTAGAAAGAGACATTTGGAATTACCACATTCATTTATTACCCAAATAAATCTGGGCACTTTGGAACATATTTCTGGAGAAGTGTGTGATGCCTCTTGTAATGTTGGTTTTTAAACTCTACTACTTTTCTTCGACCCTAACCTTCATGGATTATTGAGTGTATGATTTGGGTAACTGATATAATCCTAAGGGCCTCAGTTTCCTACCCTAGAAAGATTATATCCAATAATATCTACCTTTTAGGTTAAGACATGAAATAAGAAATGTACATTAAGTACTGGCGCTTACCACAGGAATGTGTTGTTCACCATTTCTAACTTGTCTCCATGATACCTCTGTAGGTTAGGGATTGATAGCCCCACTTCACAGATAAGCAAACAGAGGTTCAGATAATGTAAATGACTTAAACAAAGCCGCACCCAGCACCAGAGCCAGAATCTGATTCCAAACCGATGTTTTGCTCTCTTTCCACCAACCATCTGTGAGGCATAGTGCCAGGCTCCCAGGTGGCACCCAAAGAGTGCTAGTTTTACCCACTTCCTACCCCACACCCTTCTTATCACATTTTTTGTGTGTATGTGTCTTCAATAAGCAATTCTGCAGCTGTGCCAGCACATGCTGATTTTTTTTGGTCTTTTTGCAATTTTGACAGCCTCAGTTAAAAGAGAGAAAAACACAATAAAGCATCCATCAGTCTTGTCATTCATACTTCCGGAACAACATAAATACTTCTGGGGCTTCTTGGAGCCTCAAAGACATCAAGGTGGGGAGAGGGCAGACACTTCTTTTTTGAGTTTGAAAAGAATGGTTCTGAGGCCGCTTCTACCACCCAGGGAGTGAGTAGGCTCGCTGACCCAGAAGTCAAGGGCGTAGGGCACCAGTGAAACCATTTTAAGCCCATTTCTACCCCAGATTCTTTCCTAGCCATTCCGCCAGGCACGCTGTTTATCAGTGGCCTGGGAGGATTTTGTGTCGGCCTCCCCTTCCCGGGAGCTCGGCCTCTAGGTCCTGTACACTCGGGCAGCAGTAGCGATGGGGACCACGTATGGTCTCAGGACCACAGCAGCGCAGGGAGGTCCCATGCTCCAACGCCAGGGACTCTGGTGGCACCGAGAACGCCCAAAGGCTGGGCTAGGCTGGAGAGCACGGTGCTCCCTCCCTCTTTCGGCCCCTCCCTCCCACCCCACTTGCCCGGCCAGCGCTCCCCCACGGTGACTCTGGATTGCAGCAAGCCACTGGCTTTTTACCAAATCGGGAGAGCTGCAGTATGAGTTTTTTTTTTTTTCTCCTTCGGAGGGAATAATTTCAGCCCCCTTCAGCTCGCATGACAATCTTGTGTGACTGGGGCGAGTAGGCGGGCACATCCTTTTACATGCTAATACTGCCCCACCTCCTTTGAACCCTCCTCTGAGCGCCTCGCTTCCTTTTATTTTTATGTTTTTTTTTTTTAAACCTCCCCTAAATTCACCATAGGGTTGGGGGGGAACCCTTGGTTCTGTCCCTCCCCCCACACCTCATTCCCTAGGGAAGGGAGACCCCGAGACGCTTGGTACTTGGCCGCAGCGTTGCTTCCACCGGGGCTCCAGGATGGCCACGCGGGGCGCAGGGGGCAGCGATCGAAGCGGCCGCTCGGTCTAGGCTATCGCTCCATGTGCCGGGAGAGCGCCGTGTTCGGGTCCCCCAGCGAGCTGCCACTGCCGCAGCCCGGAAGGAATGTCCCCTGTTGTTAAGGACCCTGACTGTTTTACACCAATGATTTGCCACTGCAAAGTTGCTTGCACCAACAACACTTTGTCGTTGATGTTTGGATGCAAGGTAGGAAGAGGTTCATGTCTTTTTAATGCATGTTGCCTCCCTCCGGGGAGAGAACAATTCCTTTTGTTGTTTGTTTATGTGTCTGCCTGTTGGGAGAGTGACAGAAGCTACGACTGCTCTGCCCTCTCTGGGAGCCGGCTGGGTTGGGGGCCAGGAGAGCGCACCGATTTTCTGGCGTCCTATGTTGGGCTATAACTCGGTGGTGACAGGACCCTGGTCTCTAATATACAGAGGTTTCAAGAGCAGATGCGGCTCAGAAAGGAGGCGCCTTGAGTGGCTCTCTGCTTGGGATCTCGTTATGCATTTAGCTAGTGACTAGGCTCCTGGCCGCTGATTTGGGAGCTCCTGAACTCATCTCATGTTACCGTGGCCTGGAGCCCCAACCCACTGAGCCAACCGGCAGGAGTAACTAGGGTGGTAGATGTATCCCAGACGAAATTAAACGCATCAGTTTGCAATTTGGCACTTTTAAATTTGAGGAGCTTATTTTTATTTTAGACAGAAAATCTGGAGCTAGGCTCATGTCCCCAATTGTGTGTGTTTTCTCTGAATTTATACAATCTACTTGAAATCAACAAACAAATTTTATCAAGAGGTGGCGCAGTTACTCAGTGAAGTTTGTAGCGAATAACTGTCCCACCCCAGATTCTGTAAAGGTGATTGGTGTTCCCAAAGAAATGAGGTTTGAAGGTTTTTAAAACAGGTTATCATTCATTGCTCCTTGTCTGAAATATGTTAAAGGCACTTTTTTGTTGGACCTGATGATGCACTCCCTGAAAAAGATGTATAGATGCATAGAGCTTGGTGTTAGAACAGTTTTAGCTCATTAATGGTCTGAGTGCATGCCCTGTTACTCTGAGGTACAAACCTTCACTTCTTTTCGTTGTGAAAAGCTGGTGGATTTATCCAATTTATTTATATAAAACACTCTTTGTGCCACACTTTGGTGGCTCTCTAAGGAAAGAGAGCTTCATATGAAATTAACTGAAAAGTTACTTCCCTAAGTGAATAAATATCACACTAACCCTATTGTTCTGGAAGATAACACCAGGCATTGGATTGGACAGCTGGTAAACACTTTAGGCAGTAAAGTTAATGAAACATACACATTGAACTTCATGGACAGTGATCAGAGGAAGTGTAGGCTTCAGGAAAAATTGGAAATCAGGATTGTGAGTCCCATACTGGCTATGCCTAGAGAATCTCTCTCTCCTCTGGGTCTCAGGTTTTCATCTATAAAATGAGGGGTGTGGATGAGATGATCTCTGAGACCTCCAAGCTCTAACATTCTCTGATGATGTCTTTCATAAAATCACTTAATGATAAAGTTATTGCCAGAGATTTATTTATTTATTTATTTATTTTACTCAATATAATAGGTTGCACCTTGGGATTAGGTAAAAAAAAAAAAAGTTACTTGTACTAAATAGTAGCTAGATGCCCCTTTTCAGACCCCCAAAGAAGACTTAGAATTATTGAAGGTTTGTCTGTTCATCAGTGTCAGAAAGATGTATGTGAATGAACAGCACCAATAACTAACTACTTAGGTCCCCTCCCACACAAACTGTCACCCCTCTCTCATGTTTCTATCCACTTTCTCTTTTAACTGCACTTATAGTAGCATCTTAGCAATGGTTACTGTTTCAAATCCATTCCAGTGAACTTAAGAGAATTGCTTTTCAGTGATAAATGATTATTAACAAAGGTGAATTATTTGTCAAGGGAAATTAAACACAAGCTAATAATCAAATAAGTAATTGGTGTAGAGAATGTTGTTGAATATGTATTCACCCCTTCAAGCTCATTTTCAAAGAAGTTTCTTTTATGCTGTTATGTTTTCCCCTGATTTTTAAGCTGTATTAGAGGGGATTGAAATAATTACAAGCATACACAGTTTTTTAAAGGCTGGGAATTAGTTTAACTTCCTTTAAGTTCTCTTCCTTTTAGTGTTCTGGTTTAACTCATTCACTTTGTGAGAGAGATTTATGTCAATAGAGTAAAACATCTATATAATGTGTGTTGGTAGATGTTGTTCTTTGGAAAATAAATTAATGCTCTATGAAAATTAAATCATACTTTTACTAGAGGGTATATCCTATCCTATTTTGCCAAGTACTTGAATAAGATACTTCTCAAAAGCCCCATATAGTGGGATCAATTATTATATTATTACCATACTTAACAGATGGCTAATTACAGAATGGTTGATGTAAGGCTCCCACCTTAGAATTTTAGATATGGAAAGAATACTAGAACCTTCCACTCTAACCTTCCTCTAGTGAAGTTTGTCAACACTAGCTGATGGATGACAACAGAGCATAATGTGGAAAACTTGCCTCTTGGACAGGCCTGGGTTTCAAAACTAGATTTTATACTTACTATATATATATATATATATATATATATATATATATGATTTCTCTAAGTCTCAATTTCCTCATATGTAAAATGGGCATAGTAATAACTACTGCATTACATATTACTATGTGATTATGAGAAATAAAATTTTAATGAGATACATGCAGTACTTAATATGATTGTTGCTTTTATATGGCTTTGACTATTTTCGTAGCTCCACTGAGAGGGGATCATCAGTTCTAGGAGAAACCTTTTCACATAGTTCTTTGGATAAGTTGTTCATCTTTGAGCTCAATCATTACTTTTCCAAAAGTTACTTTTCTCTGCTCTATGCTGTTTATATTAAATGTAGAAACCATTTATATATTGATAGAACATTCACAAAGTAAAGTGTATTTATGAAAACTGATGAAAAACTGATACTATTTTTCCATTCAATCAACACATATTCATTTAATACACAATGAATGCTAGACACTAGAGACATGGCAATGAACAGCTCTTGTCCCCTGTGTTCTCAAAGTCAAATGATATGACAGATGACTGTATTACTTGCAATATTTATTTAAGGAAAAAATATAAAATAAGAATTTTGGTGGGCTCTTTGAGCATGAAAGTGAAATGTAAATAATTATTGAAAAATAAAAGCCTCATGGAGACATCAATGTCAATAAGGAGCCTCCAAAAACATGTAGTCATTTCAACATTATCTAATAAGTATAAAATAAGATTAATAGGGTGGATATGTATTTCCTTTTCTGGAAAATATTTCATATGGCAAAGTGTAAAACCATGTTAATATGTAGGCCAGACTATCAGTTTCAAAAACACTGAAACTGTTTGTCCTTATTATCTCAAACCTAGTAATGGTTTGAAGGATGCTGAGTAATTTGAGCTTTCAAGGGAGAAACTCAAAATTATTTTATTTTGTCACTTTGCCATTTCTAGGCCCCTGTTGCTCCATCCTGGCTGTTATTCAACTTAGTTAACTGACGATATGACTTATGACTATAAGTATGGACTGTCTGTGCTAGGCTCTATCCCTGGCACTGTGATAGGCATTAGAGATACAAATGTAAGTATGACACCATTCCTTTCTTCCAGGAATTCCAAGTCTATTGAGGAAAGTAATTCCACTTCCTTCCCTAAAATACAGGATACCACAGTCCCACCTCACCTTAGTTCTCATGAGAAAACCCAAAATACCATTGTTCCAGAAAAAGTGTTCCTATTATATCAGTCCTCTCTTTGCCCCAGTCCATATGCTATTACCATATATACAAGGCTTTTTATGGGAATGGACTTTCCATGGATAAGGAAGATTTCTAGGAGAATGTTTTTTCCCTCAAAGTACTTTCTATGTCATTATCATAAAATAACCATCAGTTTTACCCTCACTTACCTCTGTTTTCTCCACCTGCAAGGATCCAAGTTCTGAATGTAATTTCAAGGCCCAGCCTATACATTATTTCTCTTTCCTTTATCTTGTCCATAGCTGCATCCAAGGTCAGCAGTGCCTGTGTGACCCCGTACTTTTACTCTCGTCTTTGCCTGGCCAAAATTTCCAAGGCAAAAACACACAAACATAAAAAGGTGGAATATTTTTTATTTTTCCTAATATTCCAAAAGTACTTTATAAACTATAATGTTATCTACAAGTATTCCTTTGCTTTGCATTTTTAATTTAAAGGAAGATGTTATTGAAATATGACTCATGTTAGAAAAATAGGCAAAGGGCATGAATTTACAATTCTTCGAAGAAGACATAAAAATGGTAATAGGTACATGAGAAGGTGCTCAACATCAATAATCATCAGGAAAATGAAAATCAAAACCACAATGTAATGTTACCTCATACTGTTAGGATGGCTGTTATAAAAAAGGCAAGAGAGGCCAGGCACCAGTGGCTCACCCCTATAATCCTATCATTTTGGGAGACTGAGGTGAGAGAATAGCTTGAGCTCAGGAGTTCGAGATCGGCCTGAGTAAGAGCAAGGCCCAGTCTCTACTAAAAATAGAAAGATTAGCCGGGTGTTGTGGCACACGCCTATAGTCCCAGTTACTCAGGAGGCTGGCAGGAGGCTGAGGCAGGAGGATCGCTTGAGCCCAGGAGTTTGAGCTTGCAGTGAGCCCTGGTGATGCCACTGCACTCTACAAAGGATGACTGAGGGAGACTCTGCCTCAATCAATCAATCAATAAAAAAGGCAAGAGAAAACAAATGTTGGCAAGAGTATGGAGAAAAGGGAACCCTTGTACACTCTTGGTGAAAATGTAAACTTGTGTGGCCATTATGGAAAACAGTATGAAGGTTTCTAAAAGTATTAAAAACAGAACTAACATATGGCCCAGCAGTCCCCCTTCACTACCCAAGGGAAGTGAAATCAGCATCTCATAGAGATATCTACACTCTCATGTTCATTACAGAATTATTTACAATAATTCACAATAGACAAAATATGGAAAAAACCTAAGTGTCCATTGACAGATAAATAGATGAAGAAATTGTGGTACCTCCCCCCGCCTCTCCTCTCTTCATACACACACACACACACACACACACACACACACACATTCTATAAAGAGAATATTATCCAGCCTTAAAATATTTGCAACAACATTGATAAACCTAGAGAACATTATACTAAGTGAAATAAGCCAGAGAAATAAAGGAATTACTACATGGTTTCACTTGTATGTGGAATCTTAAAACAGTAGAATACATAGAAACAGAGAGTAGAAGTGTGGTTATGAGGGGTGGGGAAGAAATAGGGAGATGTAGCTCAAAAGGCACAAAGTTGCAATTATGTAGGTTGAATAAGTAGAAGAGAGCTAATGTACAGCATAAGGACTATAGTGTTGTATATTGTAAATTTGCTGAAAGTGTAGGTTTTAGTTGCTCTTACACACGCACACAAAGTGTTATTGTGAGATAATGGATATGTTAATTGGCTTGACTATAGTAACCGTTTCACTACGTATATCAAAACATAATGTTGTATACCTTAAATATATGCAATTTAAAAAGGAAATACGACTAAAACTTTAGAGAACTTCTCTTTTTCTTTTAATAGTCATTTGTTAATATAACAGCTTAACTGAATCAAAATATCAAGCCCTTAGGCCACATCAGTTACCTTTAATATTCTCTTTGGTGCATTAGGATAGGGAAAAGTTCTTGAAAATGTTGTAGAGTCCTGGAACTTGTTATTTCCCAATGAATGTTTGGACATTTCATAAAGAGCCTTGCCCCTCAAAGGAAAGAAATCATTTGGTAGAAAACAACCTTCCTTTATTCTATATGGTGACTCTCCCAAAAGAAGAAAGAGGGGGAGTAAGGAGGATATTAAAATGAAAGAAAAAAGAAAAAAGGGAACTGAAAGGAGAAAGAGATGCAAAGAAATAAAGGAAAGGGGTGAAGAATTTAGTTTTATTAAACATCTAGGCAGTATTTAGGTGTTTTAAAAGTGTTATTTCTTTCAATATTCACAGTTATCAGGCAAACGGAGAAAGGGACAGAAGGAAGGAAAACAGAACAGGATAATAGGAAGGGAAAGAGGGGAGGAAAGAGGAGAAACAGAAAGAAGTGAGTTGTTGGCTCCCAATCTCCAGAGGTTGCTCTTACACTCACCCAAGATCAGAGGACCTGTCAGCACTTCCCTGATGGACAGTTCCCTGGAACCCTCTGGCTTTCTCCACCCCTCCCAGACCTCCATTTCCTGCCTAGGAAGTCTCTGTGACAGAGAATTAGTTTTCTTTGCTCATTTGTTTATTTAAATGTGGCTAACTTTGTTATAAAAGAGGAACCACCAATTGATATATCACTATGTGTATTTTTGCCATTGATAGAACAATTTTTCTGTATGTATATATTTTGAATATTGCCAAAGTTTGACAATGTTGGTGTGTTGTTTTTATTTTATAGTAATATATGTTCATTGAAATACATTAGAAAAGACAAAAACTCAGAAAGAAAACAAATTTTAGAAAATACTTCTTGTCTCAGAGGACTAGAAATAAAAACTGTTAATATTTTAGTGTATATTTGCCTACTCTCCTGGTATTATTTTGGTTTTGTTGGCATATACATAACTTATTTTTAAAATGTAGTTGTAATCATATTGGGTTTGCATTTGAATATTTTAATTTATATTACACTCAGTGAACATATTTTAATAGCTGAAAAACAGTGAACTATCATTATCTTTGGATACTTAAATTTTTCCACCTCCAATTTTCTACCATTAAAAGTAAAATAAAATAGACATTTTGGGGAATAAGTGTTTTCGGGGGGTTTAAAATTATTTCCTTTTGACAGGATAGAATAAGTAAAATTACTAAATCAGATTTTTAAACTATTTTAAGATGCTTGATGCTTGATGGTTATTGCTGCATTTATTTTAAAGATGGCTGCATAAATTTGCACTGCCACAAGTTACTTTATATGTCATAAAACTCTTCAGCTTGAAATAGTTTTCATACACACACTGACCTACTATTGTGCACCACATACATGCTTTACAAATGTCAACTCAATCCTCCCAATAAGCCTTTGAGATGGGTAGTTATCCCTATATTATAGATGTGGAAACTGAGGCATGAGTAGTTTAAGTAACTTGCCTAAAGTCACAAAACTCCTAAGTAGCAGAGCCAAAATTGAACCTAAGCAGGTTAGATCTAGAGCCAACACAGTTATTCCCAAAATAACTGTAGTACTCTTTCAAATAGTAGGTTCCTATACTTAAGTGCCTTTCAGCTATAAGTCAATTTGCATATACACACATTTTTCAGGGACACACCTGAATATGAATGCAAGGTACACTTGTCAGAGAATTCAGCCTTGTTGTACAAGCTATTTCTTTTGAGAGGAGTTTGATTCAATATACTATTTCTAATAGTATTCACACTATCATTTTCCACGTGAGGTTATTAAATCATATAGACAGGAGGTGACTTACTCAAGGTCAAATAGCAAGTCCCAGAGCCAGGTCTCCTAATTTCTAACTCAATGTTATTCTTTCTGTGCCATGACTTCTTACTATGAACTAGTAGTTTTGGGAATCAAGGTGAGAAAAGAGAAACTGACAAGTTTTATCTGTTAAAAACAGGAAAAATAACACCCTTCTTTTAGGACTGTTATAACAATTAAGTGAGATATCACATGAAAATATTTAGTACGATGCCTCGGATGTGGTAAACATTCATGTTTTTTTCTTCCATTTTATTAAGAACTACATTGCATATTGGTGAAAAAGGTTGAGATTGTTGACAGTCAACTGAATAGTGTTTAGTCAAGCACATTGAAATTCATCCATCAGTAAATGAGGTGTATTTTAACCTGCCAACACATTACTAAAGTATTTTAATGCTACAAAAGGCAGAATATAGAAGTTTATATAATTTACACCAAACAAAAATTCTGGATTAAGCCTGACCCAGAAAGAGAAAATGAAAAATGAGCCAATGAGTGAAACAGGTGCTGAATGTCCCAAACAAGCAGGCTTCATGGGCCTTGTGTCCTCTTTGACAATGTATACTTGCCAGTTCAAGGTCTTTTAAATATTTTTTTTAATCATAGAAACTTTGAGAGAAAAACCCTAAATATCAAAAAATAATGAGTGTTAACTTTTGTGCAGCTATTAAAATATGTTCACAGAAAAGAAATGTTGAGTCATAGAATTCAGGATCCTGAAAAATGTTAGACTTTATGAAGACTTTTGTCTTGTACTTACTTACGGATATCCAAGTAAAGTTCCAAAGTTCATATGGTAAATATTACCACCAATTCCTTCTGATCTAAATTGCCTTTGGACTCCTATAGCAGCTAATCCTTAATCCTTGTATCTTCCTTATAATATTCAGTTGTAAATTCTATTTACCTGTTTGTCCATATAAACTGTAAGCTCCTTAGGGACATAGGCCATATTATATTCATTTAGCCCAGTGACTGGAAGATCCAGTAAATAGAACTATGCCTGCTTCATAGAAGGCAGTCAATAGATATTTGTTGAATGAATGAGTGAGTGATGGAGATGGTCATAAATGTTTACTGAATGTACAAGTGAAAAAACTAAATGGTGTGCATTTTGTTATAGTTTATTTGTCATTTTCCTTTAACAGTTTGCCTTTGAGAACCTCTTGTGTTATCAAACTTCCTAGAGATCATGTTCCCTGACGTTTAGACTGGGCATTACTCAATGTGTTACTCTGGGGTGGGACTGAATTTTATGTGTCAACTTAAATGGGCCATGGGATATCTAGACATTTGATCAAATATTATTCTAGGCATATTCCCAAGGTTGTTTGTGGATCAGAATAACATTTGAATTGGTAGACTGAGTAAAGATTGCCCTTCCTAATGTGGGTGGGCCTCATCCAACCAATTAGAGACCTGAACAGAACAGAAAGGCTGAGTAAAAGAGAAAGCCTCCTACTTGACTGCTCTGAGCTGAAGTGTAAACAATTTCTGGCCTTTGGACGTGCAGTGAAGCATTGGCTCTTCTTTGGTTTTGAGCCTGCGTGTTTTCATACTGGAACTTATGCCATTGGCTTTCCTGGTTCTCAGGCCTTTAGACTAGGACTGGAAGCACACATCTTCAGTCTCCAGCTTCCTGATCACAGATCTTGGGATTTAGCCCCCATAATCATGGTAACCACTTCATATATATGTGTGTATATATATGGATTGGAAGATATAGGTATATAGAGATAGAGATAGACATATAAACATATATCTCTGTATATCTCCTACTGGTTCAATTTCTCTGGGGAACCCTGACTAATACCACTAGTATCTGGGGTGAGATGCCTAGACATGTCATCACTAGTAAGTCATTATTTTCTAGTAAGGTAAGAAGAAACTAATAGATGATAAATATAATTGAATTTCAATGCCATGGGGATCTTGTTGCAGTTACGGTTGTTTTCTCATAAGGTCATGGACTTATTTCATTATAAACCATAGATTATACTTCCATATATACTTCTATATGTGCCACAGTAGAAAACATTCAAAGCTATTTTATTCGCTCTTTCTTCTGACATATATGAATGTTCTTGTCAGACTGTGAACAGGTTGTACATTGCAGTGATGATAAAGAATACAATAACAATTTTACTATTTTAATTTAAATGATTAGGTTGAATAGAATAAGAATATTATCCTAAATAATGGCTTCTGAAACCTTATAAATAAGATAATATTTTTGACATCAATTTTTGTGTGTAATTCCTAACACAAAATACATTATTTTAATGGTGTTTCATTACATTATCTTTATTAAAGTTTTGTTCAAGTTCCTAAGGTGGTTTAAACTATTTTCATGAATGAGCACACAGAAAATAGTAATAATCTCTAAAGTGCTGGTCCAATGCATTGTCACTGCCTTAATACCTACATTATGGATTACCAGTGGTCCCCAACCTTTTGGGCACCAGGGACTGTTTTCAATGAAGACAATTTTTCCATAGACTGGGACAGGAGGGATGGTTTCTAGATGATTCAAGCCCATTACATATACTGTGCACTTTAGTTCTATTATTATTACACTGTAATGTATAATGAAATAATTATACTATTCACCATAGGTTGAGGACCCTTGGATTAAACTAGCCAGGGATTAATGAAATCATTGCATTACATCCCAAATAATGATATCATAAAATAATTATTAATGATGTCACTTTAATAAGATCTCAAATATGATGGTAGCTACTAGCATATCAATTGGCTTGTTATCTAAGAGTAGGGGACTGATTATTCTCCTGGTGCCATGTCTCCAACTGTTCACATTACAGTTTGGTGAAATTCTCCACTTGGAGAAATATAGCTATACTTGTCCATTAATAAAATTCTAGCTCCTCTTGATCATGTCTATTATGCTTAGTATTAGAGTGGGTGTGTCAGGGTAAGAGTCAAACACAGGAAGGTAGTCCTTGCCTTGGGACCCTTTCTGTTTGGCTAGTGAATACATATGATAAAAACAACCAACAGAACAGGTTGGACTAACCTTTTTTGGGTAATCACCATCCACAGGATTTTTATTCTAAGGACTTAATATGAATTAACTTATACAGTACTCAAAATAGATTGATTTAGGAAGCCATTGATCCTTATGGGATACTATCTCTTCACATCAAGTGAGAGTACACAAAATAGTTAATATTTTAAAAATAGTCTCATACTTCAGTAGGTTTGGGAGCCCTGATACAGATAATGAGAGGACAAAAGAATCAATGATTGCTTTTGGTATAGTTAGAGAAACCTCTTTGGAGGTAATCAAACTTAGTCTGGGATTTTAAAGCCTTTTACTAGGTCAGAAAGGAAAAAGAGTTTGTTTGATCATGGACTCAAATCTACCATTCATCTCTACGGTCCAAAACTTTTTTGGAAGTGTTGAAAGAACAAGATATCAGAAAATAGTGGTGTGACATTGAAAGTATGCCTTCTCATTGGATAGAAGTGGGAAGGGAGGAAGAGAGGGAAGGAAATATTAGATTATACTTTACCCTATCCTACCAGCTGGACCAAGCAGAGATACCTGGGTGAGTTTTAAGCCTGAGTGTGCTTTTGGGTAGGCAAACATAGAAGTAAGGAACAAGTCCTGGGAGGAAGAGGTTGGCATTAAAAGGTGTTGGTTGGGTGACTGAACCATTAGCTCTGTGACCTTGGAGAAGCTCTTTCATTTCTCTGAACTTCAGTCTCCTCATTATATAATGGAGATAAGATATATTTAGTGATTTTATTATACCAGTCAAATAAGAAAGCAACTACTACAATGTCTGGCATGTAGTAGCCATTAAATAAATATTAGTTTTCTTTCTTTTGCCCCTTCCCATTTTACTTTTATTTGTATTAGCATAATATGATATAATTGAGAAAAAAACTTTTTCACTTTCACAACCAAGACTCAAGAGTGGGAAAGAAAAGAGTTAACTGTGTGAACCATATCAGCTATTAACTATATTCAACCCACCTTCACTGAGTATTCACCAAGTGCCATCACTTTCCTAGGGAAGGTTTTATTTATCATCACTAGCATATTATTAATATTAATATATATCATTTTCTCCTATTTGAAGTAGTGCTGGCATAAATTTCCACACTCCCATGATTTTACCTCAGAGTCTGCAAGAGGATGCCTCCACTCCCCAAAGCACCTTCCACGTGAGCACAGACTGAATAATGTGTATGTTATGATAACTGTTGTTATCAGAGGTATTGGTGCCTGAAGGTATTCAACTACATAACCATTTTCCTAACATCTGCTGCCTGAGAAAATATTGTTTTAAATATTAGTAAACCTTATTTTCTTTACTTAAAAGGCCAAATGACCATCCAAAAGAAATGCTCCTTGGGATTCTTTAGCCTGCCTAATTCCCACGTAAACCTTTCTTGAGTTCTGTAAAATGAAAACATTTTCTCTCTATGCTTGAGCCTTGTGCATTGCCCTTTGCTGGAGCTATTTCCCCAGCAAATTGCTGATTGGTCTCTCAAGCCAGAGAGAAGAGAGGGTTTTATAATGAAAATGCTGACAGGTTCTTATCTATAGCAGTATGAGTGAGGATACTATGATCTCATTTATTGTAGAAACCAGATGCCTGTTTTGGCTGAAAGAGAGCAAGCTTCCTCCAGAACTCTGGGGTTTTGAATTTTTATCTTGAAATGTTTGCAAGGAAAAAAAAATATCTATAGGGAAATAGGAAACCAGGGCCATGCAAACTATACCTTTGTTCTTCAGGTAAAAGTAGTAAATTTAATTTCTATAAGTATCTTAGATGAAGGTAGCCATGGGGGTTTAAGCAGTTGGAAATGAAGATTGTGTATTTGTTTGTTACGTGCAGTACTTACCTCTTTGTAGTGGCTTTATCTGGCTATTTAGAAAGAATACCCCAATCTTGATCTTACTCGTATTTTAAAATACTGTTTATCATATTATATAGGCAGCATTCTGAAGCTAGTTATCTTTTATCCCTCAACATAACATCTCTGTGAGGCAGGTATTTTATAGATGAAGAAACTAAGGAACATTGAGTTGAAAATTCTTTTCACTAGAGACATTTAAGCATCAGACTGAAGATGATTTCTCTGTGATATTATTCAAGTGATTAAATAACTAGTTGGCCTAGACTGGATGTCCATTAAAGTTCCTTTTATATGCATACTTCTTAAATTATGCTATGACTTGCCCAAGGTCACAAAGAATGTCATGGTGGCTCTGGGGTTTAAACTCGTGTTTCTGAGCCTAAGCCCAGGGAAAGTCTCCCTTATTCTTGTTTGTACCTTCTTAACCATTTCCTAGGAACTGACCATGTTTCCAAAGCAATGAACCAAAATATTTTTGGGATGCTGCCAAGAGCAGAAGGAAAAGTTGGTGCTTGTCTCATAATATTTATTTAGTATTTATGTGATCAAAATGCATGTTACCTAGTTGAATCTTGAAAGGCAGAGGGTGCACAGCGCAGAGATCTCAGCAAATGCATATAAAGTCAGGTAAAATTCCACCTATGCAATGAAGATAGACAAATGTTTCAGATAGTAAGGGCGGAAGTAGAGCTGAATGACTTTAGGCTATTGATCTCTTGTTTCCTCTGATTTCTAACCCCTTGCAGGAAGCTCCTAGCTTGAAAATATGTCTATCATATTCTTGAAATGGATAAAGGTGAGAGTATGTGGGTAGGCCAGCTGAAGGCCACTGCTATCTTTCCCTTTCATTCTTTTACATTTCACTTTGGAAGTCCAGGAGCTGGATATTACCTTCCTAACTTTCAGTCTAATCAGTTTTATGTATATGTCCAATATCAGTTATTTCTACACTTAGTGTCAAGCCAAGAAACTCAGCAAGAATTTGCATGTGCCAAAAGCCCTGCTACTTCTCCTACAGAGATTCGTGGACCCAAATAGATCTTTGACTAAAAGATGAAAATCTTTATCTCTGTGTAAAGTTGGCTTAGGTGGTAAATGTTCTAGGTTCTAGGGAGGCAGGAAAAAAATCACCTAAAGAGTTGATTTCAGATCAACCAGCTGTCTACAAACAACCAAAGTCTAGGTGTTGGCTTGTGGAGCTGAATTGGTAGGCTTGGCTAATTTTTGGACGTTGCCAGACCCTCATGCACATTTTTCGTTTCATTGATTGAACTTGAAAAGATAACTCCTAAATTTTTCAAGAATAACCTGAAATGTGTTATTTTCCCCTAGCACAGCTAGATGTTCTGCAATTTTGAATGAGCATTTGGCATCGGTGTATAAATCATCTTTATATGCATTTTTAGAGAAGAAGTCTATCTGGAAAACCCTAGACTTCCTTTTGCAGTTTTTAGTTTAGTTTTTCCTCCTTACATTTAATTGATGATGTTTTATTTTACTTAGTTTCTCTCTAAAGCCATTTTGGAAAACTGCAGCATCTTCAATTCCAGTGCAAACAAATTTTTATCAATATTGGAGATAATGAATGGACTTAAGTAGATTTACAGAAGTTCAGCATTTTTTGTTCTTTTTTTTTTTGTGACTAGTTACATATCAAGATTATTTTTTTACTTCCTGTCTGAAGAAGTGGATTTGCCAAAGTGAGTTCCGTCAGTCCTGCAATATTAATGTACAGGACTTGATGTTGTGCCTCATAGATAATGGTGGTTTTGAAGATTCTAATTACCTATTACAGACTCAGTTCCATTTAATCTAATTCCATGTTAAATTGTGGTTAATCTATCAAGGTGTTTCAATATAGCATTCAGAAAATATTGATCATATGGTTCACATAGTGTGTCTACAGTTGCTTATTTTCAAACAAATAATCCTGACATATTTAACAGTTTGAAATCCTTCCCTTATATATAGTCTGGCTGTTAAGAGCCATCAAGGCACTCTTTATGTAGCTGCCTTTGATTTTGAGTTATCTATCACAGTGTATTGTTATTTAATTGTTACATATAAACATTCTACTTGCCAGCAAGAACATTATTAATTTGTTTAGCAAATAAAGTATTTATCCACTTCTACACTTGTCCAGTGCCTTACAATGATATGGGATCTTTCCAAGGAGGGGGGAAATCAAAGAAATTTTAACAGAATCCTTGTTTATCCTTCAGTACCCAATTTGTATCATCTCCTCATGGAAGACATCCGTGGGCACCCTATCATGTCTGCTCCCATGGAATCGTGTTCTTCTTTCTATCATATTTAACTGAATTATCACAAGGTTCTAATTCTATAAGGTGTCAGACTTAACATCTTGAATACCTAGCTACTAGTATGGTGACTGCAACATACTGAATGCTCAATATAGTATGTTTGTTGAATGAATGATTTATATAATCTTTATGTTTAATTATTTAGGTAACTGATAGCTAGTGTTAATTTCAAAGAAGAAGGACCTGTCCTACTTTTGTTAAAGCTTCCCGTGCCTCACCCACAATGACACCCATCATACTTCATTTTTAGGATATATTTAGCTGCATATAATTTCTACTGAACTCCACTTTATGACATCAGAGGGAAAAATGAGGTATTTGGTAAATATATGTTGAATGAGCAAATAAAATAATCCCTCAGTCCCTAAGACTAAAACCTAGAAGTTGGTTGATAAATACTTGGTAAGAGAATGCACGGATACATGAATAACTATAAACAACCCCCCATAATAGCCTAAATTTACTAAGTTAGTTTAAATCCATCTTAAAACAGTTTACAGTTTCCTAACAGATGAAAGGACTTTGTTTTGCTTTTATTGCTTATAAACTGACAGAAGCTTTCATCTCTCTGACAGCCTCATAATCCAGGTATTGTCAGTGTCTTTAATAGAACTGAATGATTTGTAGTAGGACTGGTAAGAGGAATTGGTCGTGTGCTTCATAGAATGAGGCCTGGCTCCAGTGCTACAACAGGAACTTTTCAGCTTTGGTGTTCAGGTCTTCTGGGTTTGGTAGGTATGAAATGGTCCAAGGAAAGGAGATCTCTGGAAAACTGCCATATGTATGGTAGGTTTTTCAGCACCGCTGTCTTCTCCATCCCAACTAAACTAGAATTGCCAGTCCCTGTGTAAGTCCTGCCGAATTAAGTCATTTACTTTCCATTTGTTAGTTAAACTACTTTGAATGCTTCATTCCCTTTAAGAAATTGTTCTGGCCAACTAAGCAGAACTGCTAAACACTGTTGCTAAGAGCAACCAGCTAAAAAGTTCTTAAATTAACTAACAAGCCACTTCAAATCCTTTCTAGAAATGAATGTGTGCATGTGTGTGCGTGCACATGTGCCTACTTAAATAACAGATGTATATATAAACGAATAAACCAGTCATTACCTATAAATTCAGGTTAAATCAGGGCTACTGTCTAGAACTAATCAAGAAGAAGGAAATGAGAGTGCTTTATAAAAAGTAAGAAAATGAATAAATTAATTACTTAGGAAAAGCTCTGGTTAATAATGGTTAAGCCATTTGAATATAAAAATGTTCCATATTTTTAAAGTATTATAATGGTATGAGTTTTGGGGCTACATATAGAAAATCTAGGTTGTATACTCCATGAGAGCCAAGGCTCTCTCTTATTTATCTATCACTTTACCCCTAATTCTCAGAAAAATACCCAGTGCATAATAGGTGCTTATTAATATTTGCTGTATAAATGAAGGAATGACTATTTAGATAGTAGTCCAATTTTATCAGGGAGGAATGGAGGCCTAGGATAATAAATAGCATTGCACAGGTTTATAGAGAGAAATGAGTGAAGTTGGTCTGCAAACCCAGGTCTGCCTAACTCTGAAAACTGTACTCTGAAGAGAAATTTCTTCTTTTAAATACTTTACAGGAAAAATAAATAACTTTGCAGGATGCAGGTTTAGACTCCTTATGACTTAGGAGTTGGCATCTATGTCAATAGACAGATAATATATAATGGAGGTAGAAATGTGAGTTTGCAAATTCGACAGATCTTGATAAAAAACTCAACTGTTACCATTTATTAACAATGCATAAATGAGAAAGATACTTAAAATTCCTGAAGACTAGTCTTCAAGTGCAAAATGGAAATACTAGTGGCTTATTAAAACACATATTATAAAAATTAAGTAAGATTATAAATTAAATATATAAGCAGTTAGTATGATATATTCTGAGAAATACTTACTGCTACTATTACTGTTATTTAAAGCAGAGGAGAAAACAATATGATAATGTGATTCTGGGGAATATAGTCCCCCCAAAATATATATATACTTACATACATATATACCTCTCATCACTACATACTTATAGCACTATTTTTTTAAATCCAGTTTTTAAGCTAAGGAGAAACTAAAATAATATGATTCAGTAGCTCTTATAGACCTTACTAGTCTAAAAAGCTATTTTTATTCTCTTATTTAACACTGCCACTGAGAATATCTTCAAAGTTGATTGTCATCAAATATATATGCCAAAACCAGTTTTTTCTCTTAACTTCAGCTCTTGAGACCCAAGCATCCAATTGCATGTTAATATTTTGAGAAAAATATAATTTAGAATGGAATAGACTTGAGCTTTATTTGTTTATCTCAGAGGGGGAGAATTTGTGGAATAGAACTACTTGACCCTTGCAAATATAAATGGTAAACATTTGCTTCCTTCATTTGCTGAACCACTTGCTTCAGCACCCACAGCTTATCTGGGTGGAAATCACCCTCTTCAATATCTTGTGGCTTAGCTCAAATCTAATCTGAGGGAAGAAAGGACAATGATTTAGAACAAGTCAAAGGTTTCAGGTTTTTCTTTAGAGAAATTTAGTAAACCTGACTACAGTGCACACAATTGAAACCATGATTCATGTGAACTGTGGGACCTAACAGTCTTTCTTGTAAAGACAGCACATTCATTTTTTTTTAAAAGAAAGATGACTCAATTCATCTAAGCATAGGAGCACCTCCTTCTTCTAGCATAATAAGGAATTGTGGTTCTTCTTAAGCACATTTTTCTCAAATAAAGTAAGCACCCTTTAAGTGTGTAAAACGTTTTTAATTTTAAGCATTTTTGGTGAAATTCTTTTGAAGTATTGCATAAATGTCCCTGTTTCAATGATACTATGAGGAACAAATTAAATCAGGCATGAAATCTCTTTAGGAAAAAGTTGATAATCTCAATATGTAATTAGTGACTCATTTTCTATTTATCAAGTATGTATAGATTGTTTCATGTGCCAGACACTGTGTGAGGCTCTGCGAAGGCAATGATAAAGAACATAGACGTGGTTCCTCCTTCTTGGAGTCTATAGTCTAATGGAAGAGATAGATGACTTAAATACATGCACAATAACAGCTAGAAAGAAGGGCAAGACATGATAGGCATTTAAATGTACAAGGCCTGACTTAAACTGTGAAATTACTGAAGGTTTCATTGAGGAAGTAATATTTGGAAAGGATGGGTTAGAATTAGAAGGGTCATAAAGAATGGCTGTGGATGGTAGGGTTAGGAGTACTTTGAGGCAGAGCAAAAGGAAATATTTGAGAGAATTATCTTGGCTTAGTGACTGATTAATGGGGAAGGGAGGTGAAAACAAGGAAAGAATCAAAAGACATTTGAAATTAAGCTTGGAGTTCTGGGAGAATGATGTTAATGTCAACAGAACTAGGGAAATTAGGAATGAGTGAGGAGAAATTTGATTTTATTTGCATTTGCACATTAAGTTTAGGGTGACAGTGAGCAATCCACATGGTTAATGAACCTGAGCAGTTGAAATGCAGCACTAAGGAAGTGAGAGTTGAGCTGCAGCTACAGATTTGAAAGTCAACCACAGTTAATGCTGTCAGAATGGGGAGCATACAGAGAGAAGCAGAAGGTCAAAAATCCCCACTTTGAGAGGTGAAGGACAAAAGAAAAAAAGAGTGTAGCGAAGAAGACTAAGAGATTTAGTACTATAGCAATAAAATGAGAGAATCCCAAGAATAGGGGAGCTAATGTTATTTATGATTCATTTATTCATTCATTTAACAAATATATATTGAATACTATGTTCCAGGTTTGTGCTAAGCACATGGGGCATTGAAATGAATACAACAGACATATGGCCTAGCAGAGGAGAACAATTATTAAGAACAAAGTGGGATTTGGTAATTCCATTAGAGTTGAGAGGATGAAAGCTAAATTGTGAGTGGTTCAGGGGAGAGTGGATGGGGGAAAGATGAAGGCCCAGCTGAGTATTATTTGAGGAAATCTTTAGAGAAAGAAGGAAGAAAAATAGCGTGTGATTTGGATGGATCTGTAAGGTCAAGTGAAGATCTATCTTTAGGCAGAGCCACAGAGAGAGAAGACAGTTAAAGACAATGATAGTGGCGTGTGAAGGAAACTGTTCAGAATCAACTCTGATGTGATCCCTTCTATTTTCTGGGCCTCAGCTGACTTATCAGCAAAAGGAAAAAGTGTGTGTGTGTGTGTGTGTGTGTGTGTGTGTGTGTGTGTGTGAGAGAGAGAGAGAGAGAGAGAGAGAGAGAGAGAGAGAGATGCCAAACATTTCCAAAGTCCCTTCCAGTTCTAACATTCTGAAAGTCCAAGAAAGTGGAGTATTCACTCAAGGAGACAAATCCTACAAGATGTGGTCAGCATGAGAATGAGGGGACAGGACCTAACATCTACTAAATAGCTATATTGAGCCACAGGCTACACATTTTCCTTCAAAATAACTCTTGGAAGTAAATTTCGTAGGTCTCATGTTAAAGAATGGAAACAACCCAAATGCCCATCAATTCATGAATGGATTAGTAAAATGTAGTATATGGATACCATGGAGTATTACTCAGCTATAAGAAATAACGGTGATATGGCATCTCTTTTGTTCTTCTGGGGAGAGTTGGAACCCATTCTATTAAGGGAAGTATCCCAAGAATGGAAAAATAAGCACCACATATACTCACCAGCAAATTGGTTTCCCTTATCATTACCTAAGTGCACATTTGGGAATAACACCAATTGGGTATCGGACAGAGGTGGGGGGTGGGGGGTGGAGATGGTTGTATACCTACATGATGAGTGCGATGTGCACTGTCTGGGGAATGGACACACTTGAAGCTCAGACTCAGGGGGATGGGGGGGCATGGGCAATATATATAACCTGAACTTTTGTACCCCCATAATAAGCTGAAATAAAATTTAAAAAAAGAATGGAAGCCTGATATTATAGAGATTAAATGACTTATCCAAAGTCACCAATCAGTAAGTAGAACACCTGAGATTTAAATTCAAGCAGACATGAAAATAAAAGAAAATAGAGTTTTCTCTCTTGCTGGAATTCTGCAACTTTAAGAAAATAGAAAAAAAAGATGTATTGTGAATAAGAGAAGGAGTTTGGGAACAGGGGGCCTGTGAATAGCAGAAAAGGTCTAGGTCAACCATGATTGGGAGTGGATCCAAGAGAAAAACAAGATGGGCCCACGGAAGTGGCTATGCATAGGTCTGCAGAGTTCACCCAGTCCGGTGACTGGTCTTGTCTATGGAATTCTATTCTACCGCCTGAGAGCCAGAATGAGAAGTAGGCACTGGAGGCAATCCAGGATCCAGGCTTGGTACATATGTCTTGGCGGAAGTTTAAGTAGGAGCCTGGGGAGCGATGGCAGGATGTCTTTCAGTGGCTGACTGCAGGCTCGAGGTTGGGCAAGGAGTCAGGGAAGCCAGAAGCCAACTGATAGTGTGGGTGCCTCTGCCTTTCATTGCTGAAGATATTCTATGTGTCTTCTGTAATAATTCAAAATGCAAACAAAGGGAGGAATGAAACAGACCAAAGTTTAAATCCAAGCACCACTCCTACTCACTGACTAATCTTGAACAAGACATCGAATCTCTCAGTCTCTGCTTTCTCTTCTGTAATGTGGGGCTATTAATGCCAATCTTGCAAATATTATCTGAGATAAAGGATCTAATGTAGCTTATAAATAATAATGTTAGCATACCATATTGTTATTGACATTATGTTTGAGTGAGATCCAATTTTGTGGCAATTCTTATTCTTTTGATATTTCAGTTAGTTAGCAATACTTGATCAGTTTTTCTCACAGAATAACTGCATTCTCTAATGTCAAAATATCACAAAAAGTGTTTTCAAAATGTCTCAGTACAAATTAATTTTTACATGATACCCATGAAGATAAAGACACATTTTTATTGCTTTTTTTATTATTTCTGTACTTAGCTTTAATTTATGAATACTGAGATTGGCTTCATTGGATACTCCTATTTAATTTCAGTGTACTCCATTTTATCTTTAGTAATTATTCTATCTTGAAGCTGTAATTCATAAGATAAATATTATTACTTTATACTATATAGTATCACTACATGTTAAATGATACTACTAATTGAGGTTGGTGAAACCTCACAATGTTTATTAGAGACATCGTGAGGTCACCAACCTTAAACTCCTCTTGCTGGGTTAGGATTTAATAGCAAAGAAAGTAAAGGAAGAAAAGTAGCGTTTATTGTCTACCTATTATATATAAGAACTGTCTTAACTGTTAAGTGTTTAACAAATCATATATATTTAATACTCAAATTAACATATAAGGTAGTCATTAGCACATCTTAAAGAGGAGGAAATAGGCTCAGATAGGTTAAGTGATTCTCTTCATGTCATACTGCTAGGAAGTGGTACAGCCCACATTTGTCTTAAAGTTGTTCAGATTCAAGTTCATGCACTTTCCATTCACTCCTCTCACGAGTGCATGAGACTTGTCTTCTTTTTTTTTTAATTTTTTTATTTCAGCTTATTATGGGGGTACAAAAGTTCAGGTTATATATATTGCCCATGCCCCCCCATCCCCCCGAGTCTGAGCTTCAAGCATGTCCATTCCCCAGACAGTGCACATCGTACTCATCATGTAGGTATACAGCCATCCCCTCCCCCCACCCCCCACCTCTGTCCGATACCCAATTGGTGTTATTCCCAAATGTGCACTTAGGTAATGATCAGGGAAACCAATTTGCTGGTGAGTACATGTGGTGCTTATTTTTCCATTCTTGGGATACTTCCCTTAATAGAATGGGTTCCAACTCTCTCCAGGAGAGCAAAAGAGATGCCATGGAAACTATTCTATATGAAGCCTTTTTTCCAATTACCTCCAAACAGAAAGAGGTAGAAAGGAGGAATCCATTAGAATTGCATATTCCAAATAAGAAAGAAGGCATCAAGTGAGTATGCAGCCCATTAGGAAAAGGAGCGAGGGGAGCCAGCCAGGATGGAAAAAGTGGAAAACAAAAGTTTCTGAGCACCTACCCTGTGCCGTACTCTAAGCAATACAACAGAACTCTAGGATAGGGCCAAATTAGAAGAGAATTCTTTAAGAATAATGGGATTAGAAAACTCTCAACAGTCATTCCTTATTTTACTTGAGTCTAGGATTAGTCACTGTCTAGCCTTTTCTAAGTTGTGTGTGTGTGTGTGTGTGTGTGTGTGTGTGTGTGTGTGTGTGTGTGTGTGAGTGAGAGAGAGAGAGAGAGAGAGAGAGAAAGACAGAGAGAGAGAGAGACAGAATGCTTTTCCCCTCACCTGACAGCTTATCCTGTTGTTGGACAGGTATAATCATTAGAAGGGGCTTTCTTATGTTAATAATAAATTAATTCTAACAGCTATTATATTTCCTCTGTGAATCAGGCATTTTTTTGATATTATTTCTGATCCTTACCCTACCTCTTCAAATTAAGTAAGTTTCTATATCACAAACATTTGGAGAAATCCACATACATGCCCAAACCCTTGCAGTTAATAAGAATCAAATCTAAGTCTCTTTGACTCTTCATCACACCAAGCTTCTTGGTTACACGTTCTATCCACTGGCATTTTTCCAAGAAGAAATCCAGCATATAGAGGTGTAGCTAAGTTCTGCAGGGACTTGGAAATTCTCAATGCTGAGCAATGACATTGGAAAGGAATGGAACTAGGGAGTGAGGCACAGAGGGTCATGGTAAGCAAGTGAACATCATAGCGGCCCCCTGACTATAGGATTTTATTCATAAGAAGCTGACTGGAAATGCTGAGTTATAAAAAGAGCAGTGCAGTGAAGATCAATGACTTTTTCATGCTATACATATGAAGAGATGAAATAATAAGAAAGTATTTTCACAACTACCTAAAGTGTCCTATGGGAATTCAATAGTGGTGAAATATGGCAGTTGACTTTCAGATATTAACTGTGTCTCCATTTTTAAAGCAATTATGTTTCAAGAGATTCTTGTTTATGTCATTAATTCCAGCTATCTTATTGCTTACGTAAAAGGACACTTAATTCTTTCAGATACACATCTTGGGATATATGCTATAAAAGAACAATTAGATAGTGGAGTCTAAACACTAACGTAAAATGAGATTTTGTAGATTGTATTTTTTACAATTACTTATAATAAAAAAAAAATCTATTGTATTTTATCATCTGAATCACCAAGGTTTGTGTCTTTGCTCTGCCACTTATTCCTGTGTGGCCCTGAACAAATAGATTAATCTCTCTGGGCCTTGATTTTTTCATTTGTTGACTCAATTTAAAATCTACTGTATTATGCTATTGTGAGGAATTACATGAGATAATACTTGTAAAATATCTAGCACAATGTCTACATGCAGTCTGACATCAGAAACAGAGAAAGTGAGGGAATTTTATATGTGAAGGGCAAACATTATGAATTTGAAAGTTTGGAATAAATGACTTTCTATCACTATTTGGTTCTATACCTTCATGCCCTTTGTATCATTTATTTAGTGTGTTACCAGAAAAAAGCCCCATCCAAGGACTACTGTGTATTTTTCGTGAAACAGGTCAAATACCCTGAACGTATTTAGAATAATTAGGAATTTCAAGTGAAATATGTTTGATGTTACACTGATGCATGCTTCTTTGATGATAGACATTAAATAAAATAGCTAATTGGACTGAACAATTGAATTTTCGAAGTAATTTGGTGGTAGAAATTAGTAGTACAAAACATAATTGTGTTTCATGACTAAACATATTACTTTTTTTATGGTGGAAAACAAATGTACTTTGTGCTTTTGAACCATGCTAGGTCTATCTAGTTGTAACATAATTTAGGTGTGCTTGATTAATATGCACTTATTATTATGAAATTACTTTCTAAAAGAAAACTGTGAAAACATGTGACAGTGACATAAAATTTTAAGCCAGTGGTTGTGTTTGAATATTCACTCTTCTTCAAAAAATATTGTGAATAAATAAATGCTCTAGGCCTGTTTTTTTAAACTGTAAAGTAGAGATACTGATAATACCAACTCATGGGATTGTTTTCATAATTAAATGAGATAATACATGGAAATGGTCTGGTATATTTCATGCCTCAGTGTATAAGCATCAGAGGTATATTATATTTCAAATCTATATAATTACACTGGAAAGAATTCACAAAGACAATTTTATTGTGTGTTTTTCTAACATTTGTTTTGAAAAAATAAATAATCATTGCCTGATTGTGTCATACAAATTTGAATAATTATAGCTGAATTTGATTAAAACCAAGTTCACATGCATTAAATTGTTTTGTATTCAAAATGTGCCTATATTTAGGAAGAGATTGAGATACCAATTAGGCTAGGGATTAACAAATTTTTTCTGTAAGATGTTGCCTTGTCATATTAGATTCTTCGTGATTGTACTGCCTCAGGGAATCTAGTTGTAATCACACAATCATAGAAAATAGTGCCATGTTCTTTTCCAGCAATGATTCCTTAAGATTTTTGAAACAAACCTTAGTAACTGATTAGGTTTCCTATATCTTTCCTTCTGTTCCTGTGATACTTTTGTTTGCCCTATAAACACAGGTGGGGAAAAAGTTTTTATCTCTCCAGTTGCCAAATCTAAAATTTTGGAAGTTATCCTGCATATCTTTATTTCCCTTATTCCCAAAGTTTACTCAGGTACCTAGTTTTGCTGATTCAATCTCTTTAACATTTTTGAATCCTTCTTCCCTCCCATTTATTTACATAGACTCTAACCTCTTAGACTCTTACCATCACTTACCTATACTGAATTTACTTTTTGGCTGATCTCCTGCCTCCAATCTGGTCTCTCTCCAAGCTGTAACCAGAGGGAATGTACTAAAATAGAAATCTGATAATATTATGTCTTTGCTTAACAGCTTACACATTGCCTATAAGTAGAAAAAACATGTGAATTCCTTATTAATGAAGCTCAAGGCCTTTGTGGTCTGCTGCCTCTACAACTTAGAAGCTAAGAACTCAGGCTCTAGAGTCAACAGACTCAGTCATATATCCAAGCCTGACCATATATTTGGGCAAGTTACTTAATTTTTTGAGCCTTAGTTTCTTTATATGTAAAAGTATCTACGTTACTTGGTTATTTTGAGGATTAAATGAGATATTATTTACAAATTTATTTACTAGTGTGACATATGGTAAGAGGTCTCAAATTTAGGCTCCTTAATATTATTTCTCATTTCTTCCTCTATATGTATCCCACACAGTAGACATAACAAAGCGCCTAATAAGGGACACTTTCTCTTGTTTTCACTTCTATGACTTTGTGTTCACTGTTCCTTTTGCCTGGGTTGTCACCACTCATTCGCTTACTCCTCTACCCTCTTGTCTCCACTGCATATACTGCTCACCTTTCAGACTTAGCTCAAGAGGCATTTATTGTTGCAAAACACTCTGAGCTCCCCACTGACAGAGGTGGGAGCTCCCTTCTCTGCACTCCATTAGTAAGTCAAGGTCAAGAGAATACATTCAGGAGTCTGACTACCTGAATTCAAATCCTTAATTGCTGTGTGATCTTGGGCAATACTCAACTTTTCTGAGCCTCAATTTTATCTATAAATTTGTGTGAGTAATAAGGCATATTTAATGGGATTCTGTTGAGGGTTAAGTTAGACAACATATTGCAAGTTCTTAACACAGTGCATGGCACATAGTAAAGACTGAAAAATCATGATTCAATAACTATAATAAGTATCATGGAGTTCATTGTTCTGACAGAGCACAAATTGCCTTCTGTTATCAGTCTTGCTTATTTCCTTGTCTTTTCACCTACCAGAGCATGAATTCCTCCAAGACCTATTCATTCATTTTTTGCTTTCCCTGCATCTACTTTGGAAATCAACCCATGATAGACAATTGTTGCATGTTTGTTGAAGGAAAAGTGGGTAAATATTTTCATTGGTGGTAGTCTCATTTTAAATATGGTAGGATTTTTTTCTCTTTTAGTAGTATTTATGAAGCAGGCAACCTGATATAGGGAAAAGCATTCCATTTCAATAAATAGCACCCACTAAGTCACAGTATCCTTGAGAATGAGGTCAATATCTTACCAGCTTCTGTACTTCTAAAACACCTACAAGTATTGCTCAATATATATTAATTATTAAATAAATGATATATATGTTGATCTCCCTTACTAAACTGTGACATTATAAGCAGAGATGTATTATTCTTGTCCAATAATACCATTCATCTAGTACATGTGCAATAAATTTTAAATACTCTGTTGTATTATAGTAGATAAAGACTACGTAAAAAGCACTGTTATAAAACCATTCCATGAAAAATGTTGAAGTTTCATTCTGTGCTCTCTGATGAAGTTATTATAACTTTCTATAGTACTAGTTATTTTAGTCATCTTATTTCTTTTAGTGATGACTTCAGTTCTGTTTGTAATTTTTTAAAAGTACATGGTACAATTAATTTTGGGGTCATATATTAAAAACTTTTAAATGGGATATACCCAAAGTTGAGCTTTTAGGATTATTATGATTCAGAGTTTCTTCCAACATTGTGTTTGCAATTTACATAAGCCACACAAAGCAATGCCAGTTGAACACAGTGTAATTTGAAGCTAAAAGGTCAAGGTTCAAATCTTACCTCTACCAGCAGAACATCTTGGATGTGTCACTCAACCTTTCTGAAGTCAGTTTCCTCTGTTATGAAATGAGTCTGTTAAGGGCTACTCTACAGAACTGTGCAGAGGGCACTAGTGGAGGTATGGAGCCTGGGACACAATGGCAACTTGCAAAGGGGGCCATTGTGATTTTAAACAAAGAAAAGGAAACCGTTTTACTGAAGCATAATTATTTTATCTCATAGCAGCTTTTGTCCATTAGGAAGAAATTCATTCATGGGCATCAATGTACTAGAAGGTACCATAAAGCCCAGGAGCAATGAACAGCTTAACCATTTTCTACATGTTAACTATTAATAAATTACATACAAGAGGCAATTTGGACCATACAAAATGTTCTTGGAAGCCATTCCTAACTTAACAATAGCTATATCCATCTGCTTTCCTGGAGTTTCATTAGTATTGCCCCCACTCTGTATCACAAACCCATATTTGGACTTAATTGATTCTGGATTAATATCTAATGTATTGTCTAGAAATAAAAGTAGAAATGTATCCAATAAAGAGATCAAAATCAGATGACACACCCATGAATATTCACTCTTTATTTTTTTCCCTCATCCAAGGGTTTTTGAAAGAAATATTTTTAAAATAATGGCTCATTCTGTGATAAAGCAATGTAGGCCAGTGAAAATGTTTGTAGATTTCATATCATGAATCTACAGAGGGAAGGAATGAGGCTAGCGTTTTCACTCTATTTATATATCTTAGTTTCTCAATCACAAAATGATTAAAAAATACCTACCTCAGAATGATGAGGGTGTTACATGAATTCAATTAGATGAATAAGGTTGAAATGCTTTGGAAGTGGAAATACTATTTGTCTACAAAGTAGTTTTCTTATAAGTAACAGTTGCGAAGCTCAATTCTCAAATTTCTGAGACAGTAAAATTGATTCATTCAAGTACTCACTTGATAATTTTGTTTTACATATTGCAATGTCATGTTTCTATGGTGTTTTGAGTTCTCATATCATAACAACATCTATTTTAGGGAAAATAATTTTCTTCATGAGAACATATATAACAATGGCTGAGGTAACCTCAGTCTTAAGAACAAGATGAGACTTCTTTCCCATTTTTTTCCTTTCTGTCTCCAATATTTGTTTGGCTCCTATGTTGTAATAGGCACTGTGACAGTTATTAATAATATAATACAGAGGTGAATAAGGGACCGTGGGCCCTTAGTAGGCCTATGGTCTATTTGAAACTACTGACTTAAAGCAATTACATATGATATGACAAAAAGCATCAATCATGGGGCCATGAACAAAAGGGCCTTAGAGAAGAACTAATTTGAATTTCTAGTTTAGGAAAGTCATGGAGAGAAAGAGTTAAACATAGTCTTTTAAAATAAGTTAAAGTTTTTCAGATGAGTAGTCAAGAACATTTCAGGTAGAAGGAAGTGTGTATGATAAGCAAAGTTGAGAAGCTGTGTGGATTCATTGAGGAATACTAGAAAGACCAATGTATTGGGAGTGAAGTGTTCATACAGGGGAAAGGAACACAGAAAGGTGGATGGGGGTCAGAATGTATGAGCTAAGTGAGGGAATTGGGGCTGTATCCTGTAGGCAGTATAAAGCAGTGGAGTTCTTTTACCATGAGAGTTCCTATACTTGCTTTTAGAAATGATTTTTCCTACGGCCTATAAAACGTGGATGTGCTATTATGAAGAGGCTCTGGTGGCAAGAGACTATTGCAAAATTCTGGCAAGGAAAATAATAGTGCAGAGTGAGTCTAAAGCTATAGAATTCTCTTTTGAGCCTTGTTTTAGCCATGAGTCAAGTTTGGCCTTCATGCCATGTCATTAAATGAGAACACTTCAGGATATCCTGATGAGCTGAATCAGCAACTGAATAAGCCCAGCTGCTAGCATGGCTAAATCTAAATATTAATTACAGAATCAACCAAGAAAAATAGTCCTTGTGCTATATTAAAAGAGAAATCATATCTAAATTTTATAAGCCTACAAACATACAAAATATGTTATCTTAGTTTCCATGTCAATTAACAGAGATAGTGATACCATCTAACAAGATGTTTTGAGGATAGACTAAGTGAACATTTACAAGACATTTAAAACATTCTTAAAATTTTTGACTCACAGACCATTTGAGAAACTAAAGAAAGCTTTGAACATTTCCCCAGAAAATAAAGGTAGTTGATATAGTGGATTAGACCATAGGGACTGGGTCCAACAGATCTGGGTTAATTTTCCAATTTGGGCTTTTATTAAGAATGTGGCTTAAACAAGTGATATAACTTCTCTAAGTCTCAATTTCCTCATTGAGTTATAGTGAAAATTAAATGAGATTATGTATGTAAACTGCTTAGCTTAGTACCTGACAACTGATGTCTTCAATAAATGTTAACTATTATTATTATCATTATGCATATCATATAGCATAACATTTCAGATGATCTGAGCCACTCTAAATCCAATGTAGTGGCCAGTGAAGCCTGGTTAAGAACCATAATGAATGTGAAAGCTCCTTGCATCATACTTTATCCTTGATGGTTCTTAATAAATGTTTAATTTGAATTTAAATTACCCATAATAAATCCTTCATGTATATGTTTAATTTTTGTTTATTTAATCATACAATTGACCTGGGCCATAAAGCAAACTGGTTTCAGGTGAATATGTTTACAACGGGAATTTTTTCAATCTAAATGAAATCTAAAGGAATGTACTTGGTATAAACTGGGAGAAAATCAGAGACAAGACTTTTTTTTAAGTTGAGGATCTGTGGATATAGGCCACAAAGTGAATGGTTCTGCATTTCTAGTTCCTCAGAGGGTTAAAATGGACAGATACATATTGCCAGAATTTCAAAAGAATTTACTTAATGATCAATTATGTCTAATTATGGAGATAGTTATAATTTTACAGCTTGAAAGATAATGTGATTAACATAACACACTAAAGTTAAGCTTGTTTTAAAGAGCAGGATATAGGAAAGAAAGATTTGCTCTTTTTGGATATCTAAGTGAGTCCTGAGCTTTGAGAATTTTAAGTAGGCTCACATTCATTAATTCATCTGTTGAGCGCCTACACATGCTATGTGCTGAACATGATGCTAATCACTGAGGCTGAAAGAAGGGTTCCTGGTCTGATGGTGGAGATGAACATGCAATATGTACCAATACAAGTCTATAAAAAGTACTGCATGTGGAGAGAGGCAGCCAGCAAAAGTAAGTGAAAGGCAGTGATGTGGAGAGAATGGCATGTTCAGGGAATGTTAGGAATTTGCTTTCCTGATATCATGGAATACCAGGGAAGGAGGGAGTATTGGGAAATGAGTCTAGAAAGGGAAACAAGACTGAAGTATTGGATGATTTTGTATGCTGCGCTAAGTTGATTGGATTTCCCAAAACAATAAATATTTCAATTAGTGGTGACCTTTAACAATTACTACCCAAATTAAATTCATAAGAACCAGAGTATTGTACATATAAAAGTAACGTATGTATACATGTTACAGATTGCAATTATAGTTAACCACATCCCTTAAACCAGGAGGAAAAGCTAAAGTGAATTTATAAAGATATAGAATAGATTATTACTCTATTTCCAAATTATTTTATGTAAGATATAAGATTAATCGTTTTTGATGAACAGTGATACTCAAAGGTTTACACTCATGAATATCTAAGAATAATTTGTAGCTATTGACCGATGTGTATAAGTACATATAAAATTCTTTGACATTGGTTTTTAATTACTAAAATTTTTCTACCATTTTCTGTTTAATTTGTTTAACATATTCACATTTTAATAGGTAAAGTAAAATTTTAGCTAATAAAAAATTTATATCTCTTCTGAGTTGTTGCCAGTTCTAAATAATTAAACTTTGTGAGCACAAAGTCACAGACATAATTTAGGCATAAATAAGTACCTCAGGCAGCTTGAAGCCTAATAGAGGGGATAATATGTTCCTAATAAAAACAATTAAAGATAATAAGTGATATCATAAGAGAAAAATGTGGGAGGTCAAAATTGGAAGGGATTACTTTCAACTGGAGAATATTATAGGTAGCTTAAAAAAGGAGGTGGCATTTGAACTGTACCCAAATTGGATGAATAGAATTTATATGTTTGGAAAGGAGTTAGAGGTGAAAGGGTAGACAATCATAAAGAAATAATAAAGATATGAGAAACTGTCCTGTGGAATATGAATAACATGTTATTGCATAGTATGAAGCCATTTCTTTATGTCAGCATTGTAAGAATTATCACATGGAGGGAAACTATCAAAGTTTATAAGCCACAGTTACAGGGGCACCTGTCAATTTCATCTACTCTTGTTGTCATTGAGTACAGTGGTTAAGTGCAAGGACCTTGGAATCAGACAAACCTAACTTGGAATTACCAACTCTGCCTGTTATTCACTGTGTGCTTTTGGGTGAATTCATGTAAGCTTTCTGAAACACAGCTCCCTTAAATGAAATGGTAGGGATGATAACACCCAACTCATGTAATTGATATAAGGATTAAATGAGATAATGAATATAAGTATTGATACCTGTTACCACTGTGGCTGACACAATATCAATAAATTATTAATAATTTATTAATAATTATTAATAAATAGCTACCATTGAATGGTACATTCAATGCAAAATTAGAAAAATGGAAAAGTTAGAAAAATTAAAACAAGCAATTAACATATCCATCACTTCACCAATTTAGCAGTTTTTCTGTGGTGAGAACATTAAAAATCTATTATTTTAGCAATTTTGAAATTTACAATACATTATTATTAACTGTGGTCACCATGTAGTTCAATAGATCACTGAAACTTGTTACTCTAGTCTAACCAAAACTTTGTACCCTTTTATCAATGTCTCTCATTTTCCCATTCCTCCCATCGCCCTTCCTGCCACTCTAGCCTCTGATAATTAACTTTCTAATCTTTGTTTCTATAAGATCAACTTTTTTAGATTCCACATTTAGGTGAGATCATGCAGTATTTGTCTTTCTGTTCTTGACTTAGCCTAATGGACTCCAGGTTCAACAATGTTGTCACAAAAGACAGAATTTCTGTCTTTTTAAGGCTGTGTAGTATTCCATTGTGTATATATACCACATTTTCTTTATCTATTCATTTGTTGATGGACACTCAGGTTGCTTCTTTACCTTGGATATTATAAATAATGCTGAAATGAACATGAGAATGAAGATATCTCTTTGACATACTGATTTCAAGAGTTGTAAGGCATGAGCAAAAGAAGGAATCAAAGCACTTCAAAGTCCCAACTCTTCGTTTTCTTCTTATTCCCTTTAGTATATTATATTTTAATATACACCTAATCCATGAAATACATTTTTGAGTGATTGTTATTTATATGGATCTATTCAAATTTGGACTTACTGGTCTTTTCTTATCATCCCTCGTTTAATTATGTGCATGGTATATTTGCATGCATGTGTGTGTATGTGTGTGTGTATGTGTATTTGCTTAGCTATTCATTTGGGCTACTTTTGACTGACCTACATGGTAATACCAAAATTTTGGACACCTAGTTCCCTGCTTTGTACTATTTTGACTGTAATGAGAAAAGTGACATATGACTGATTATACCTAGAGAATTGTCAAACCTCTTTTTAACTTCTATAGTATAAGTAGGACAATGGGGAAAATAGAATTAATTACAAGAAAAGTGATGTCAATGGTGCTCATACTGAAGTACTTAACTGTTTAAATGCATGACAATTAGCTATGAACCTGTTCATTCTCATGCTTATGTTTAACATCAATATATTGAGTCATGTTCTCATTATCCTTGGCTCACTAGCTGCTAAAGTAAAATATTCTATTGAGGAGGAGGGATGATTCTACAGTTCTACAGGATATCTAATATGCTATTTCTTTTTGAAACATTAATTGTTTCTCAATAGACATATTCATTAATAAATTCAAAGGATCCAAAATAGAGTCTTGCTTCATTACATCCCATTCTGGTTGTTGGTCCTGCCTGCGGAGGATGGATAAGAAAACAAGATTTCAGGAATTCCATCTCTGGAAGTACTAGCAAAAGTCACAAAATAATAATTTTATACTTATTAGGAATTTCAGAATAATTTGCAGATTTTCTTCTGATGAAGCCATATAAAGTTTCTCTTTTCATATATATGTATATACGTATGTGTGTATTTATATAGATGTCATTATTTAAAGTCTTAAAAGTTGAAAAATCCAAGTAATAATAATAACAGCTACCATTTATTGAATAATTGCTCATTGTCAGCAACTGTGCTAACATTTTATGTACATAATTGTCAATCTGCTTAACAGCACCACGAAAAAGGTTTTATCCCACATTCTAAAGATTGACAAATTCACATTCAGGGTCATTTGATTTCTGTGTAGCTAACTAAGTATTTGCAGAAATTTATCAGAAGTAATAAACTGTCACTTTTGCTTTTGAGGGTTTCATAGTCTACCAGGGAGAGGTTGGAGATGAGAGAGACCCCTAAAACTGTACAGTGAGTACACTGTAGAGATGTGGGGGACACATAAGAGGGAGATAGAAAAGGTCACATCTGAGCTGATTTTGTCTGAGGGGCATTTTGCCAGTGAAATGGAATAGGATGGATATTCTAGGCAAAGAGATTTGTGCTTATTAAGTGAAAAAAATACTACAAATTAGAACTTATATTTACAGTCTTTTTGTTCACCAAATTATAGCTGTACATACAAAGAGCCTAAGTGTAGCTAGCCTTTTGAGGGATGAGATGATGCTATTAATATTGATTATATTTATTTTGTGAAGGGCTGGCTAGTTGTAAAGCAACTGAAAGAAGGGTTTTGTTAAGCCCTTTGGAATGTATTAGGATAGTGACTGGTCCCTGTCATTTTGTACTTTGTTGAGCAGTCTCGAAGATGCTGCTTGTTACCGCTGAATGGGTATATTGTCTTAAGAGGAACACTTGATTTATATTTTATAGAATATTTTTTTAAAGGACAGTTATAGACTTGGAAAGAATATAATATGAAATGGAAAGTTGCACTTTTACCATGTGGTCTGTGTGTTGGTTTGAATAAGTTTGTTCAAAAATTCAGGCTAGTAGAAACAGAAGTAACTTTAGAGATACTCACGTAGCCTCATAGTCATGAAAAATACACATGTACAGATACTCAGTCAGAGGGAACAGAGGCTGAGTGTCTTAATTGTCTTGCCACAGACCAGGGAGAAAGGCAGGCTTTGGAGTCCAGGAATTTGACTTCCTGTCCAGTGCTTTTTGCTCTATAACATTCTATTTGTACTTTGAGAAAATAAAGGTTTAACAGAATTATTTCACCTGGTGTTACAGACTGAATTGTGTCCCCCCACCAAATTTATATTTTGAAGCCCTAACCCCAGTGTCTTAAACCCCCCAGTGTCTGTATTTGGAGATAAGGGTTTTAACAAGGAAGGTTACAGGAGATCATAATGATAGACCCTAATCTAATGTGACTGGTGTCCTTTCAAGAAGTGGTAGAGATATAGGGATATACTTGCACAGGGGGGCGACCATGTGAAGAGGCAGCAGGAGGGCAGCCATCTGCAGGCCAAGGACAAGGGCCTGAGGAAAAACCAACCCTGATGGCACCTTGAGGATTTCCAGCCTTCAGAGCTGTGAGAAAAAAGAATTTTTTCTGTTTAAGCCATCCAGTCTGTGGTATTTTGTTATGGAAGCTCTAGCAAATTAGGATACCTGGTAAGCTTTCAAAAAATAAGAGAAGTGCACTGACCTCATTTTTTAATTATATGCTAAAGTTTAGGTGTATATTATATATCTTGACACCTTCCCACAATATTTATTTATAATAGCATTTGCTGCTTTAGCAGAGTGCTTCTTTCCTTAAGGGCAGGAACTGTGTTTTATTCATCTTCACTTCCCCAATCCCTAAAACTGCGCTTGGAAGGGAATGAAGGCTCAATACTGGTGTAAATCAATGAATGAAAGGAGTGAGGTTTTTTACATGTAAGCATATCTTTCTCATAACTGAATCATATGCCTGTAATGCCAACCCTTTGAAAAGTTAACCACTTTTTACAAAAAAAAAAAAAAAAAATTTCTAAAGATATACCTTCTTTTGCTTAATTTTAATATAGTGAGTCAGTTTATATGCCTTTCTGCTATAAACGTTGTGGGCAGTGGTGAGACATAATACTTCTGTGGGTAAAGTTCAAAAGACTAATGATAGCTATTTCCTTTTATGTCAAGAGGCCTTTATATTAGTTTCTTGTCACGCTTATGGTGCTTAATAGGTTTCCCAACACAAATTTTCTCTATGCTTTATACTATTTCTTGTTCTCAAGCTGTTTTCTATTGCTCAGTGATATCTCTATTTAGGTAAGATGTCTCTGGACTGAGAACCACATTTGAATCTTCTCTGCTATTCCTCTGCTATCACACATATGCCTGATAAACCCTTGAACATGGCATTCAGTTGCGCTTGCCAGTGGACAAATGCCATCTCTGTGAACTTCAGTATTTGAGAGCAGTACTGTGGAACCCACCTGGTGCAGTACTTATTTACACCTGAAAGCCTTCCATCCTTAGTTTTCAGTTTGTGAGGGAAAACTGCAGTGAACACCATTTTCCATTATTCTGATTATATATTTATCTTGTTCAATAACTAGTATCATTTTTCTTCCTTTTATTGGCATTTAATGCATATATGCATAAGTTGAGGAAATCTAATAGTAGCTATAGTTCTGATTCTCAGGAGTAAATCTCAAATGAAACCTGATATGTAGAGAACAAGATGATGTTAGTCATTTAAAAATATTTCAGAAGCGCGTGGTGACCTTGTACATTTCAGTACCTGGAGGCTATTGTGTGAATGAATCATGAGAATGAAATAGAGTTTATTAATGAAGGCAAGTAGATTTGATGAAATTCATAGCATAGATTGGAGGAAAAAAGAGAGGATATTTAGAAGAATAAATGACACTAATTGAGGTAACCATGTAGGAATTAGAAAATTTCACATGAGAAATTATATTGAAATTTGGGTGATTGGAGTGAAGGAATTCTATTAAGGCTATAAGGAACTGAGTTTGGAGAAATAATAACTAGCATTTTTGGATACTATGTGCTAGGCATATATACTCATTCATATTCTCCTTTAATCCTCTGTAAAATGAGTTGTATCATTATATTTTACAGAGGAAGAAACTGATGACTGAGTCTCAGGTAAAGTTACTTATGCCAGGAGAATTAGTTAGAATTTTCACCAACTATGTCTGATTCTTATTTACTGTTTCACAGAATGTTTTGTGGAATGCAAAGAACAATGAAATAGAACATGTATTACTCAGTTAGGGTCCAGGCCAGGAAACAGAAATCATTTTAAGTTTTGAATAAAATGAATATACGTAATGGATAAATTACACAATCCATGGATGAGCTGAGAAACAAACAGGAGATGGCAGGGCAACCTAGAGATTAACCACAAAAAGAAAGCACTCCCACTCCTAAACTGGAGGATTAAAGGGAGGAGGCCAGGGGCCAGAATCAACCATCCATAGGAAGCTGAAACCACTGCAGGACTGTTCAGCAGAGTGGGAGCCTAGGAGGAGATGCCACTGCTGCTGCAGATATCACAGGGAGCAAAAACGCGGGGGCAAATACCTTGACTTCCCTCATTTTTTCTGCCCCTGATCTCTTTTTTGAATGCAACAAAGTAAGGAGTGTGGTTTTTATATGGGTATTAGGGAGTCACTGTCGACTCCTAGAATTCTTATGGATGGAGGTTTAACTGGTTATTATATTTTAGATGGTGTAGTGTAGAAAAAGCTCAAGGCCAGTTGGAAGAGTTTGGTTACAGAGCAAAATAAAACATAGTTCAATTTGATAATTACTTAGTTGTCAGTGTTCTAATACCACATGACTTTCGGGATTGGAAAGAGCCATGAGACATCACTGAGTAGTATTTTATATAAGAACAGACAAGTTTAGAAAGTTCTAGAATATGAGAAACAAAAATAATTCCAGGCTTTTAAGATTCTGGGTAATAAGTTATTTGAGATCTATAGGCATGAAGCGTGGTGGAAAGGCTGCTTTCTGCATGCCACAAAATGATGTTAACAAGGGAGCTGGATATTCAAAAATGATACAGAAGGAATCATGCTGGGGTTTTGGAAGAAGGCCTTTACCTCAAGAAACATGGATTTGACAGCCTCTTCTGGAGAACTGCACTAGCAGGCAGCATTTCATGTCTGACCTTAGGCAAGCAGGCAGAACTGTAGTCAGGAGGCTGACTGAGTGCCTGCCCATATTCTGTCTGGCTTGAGCCAAATTTCCTGTTCACAAGAATGACAGACTCACTGCCTGTTCAGTGCTTTAGATCTTGTAAATGAGTGAAGAGGCTCCCTGCAGCATCTGAATTGCTGCTGGCCCAAAGAATACAGAAAATAGAGAATGAAAGATGATTTCGAAGTATGTTTTCATTTTTGGAAATCCTGTGATGTTTCCGATATTCTCTCAATGTGACTCATGTATTTGGAATCTTTTAATGCCTCTGGCAGATAAATTTATAGCTCATTATAACAAGAGTGAGCTGCAGAAAAAGAAAGGGTAACACATGTATGGGAAGACCAGAGGGAAGAGATTACCTGTTGGATCTGGGAGATAGGCTGTGCACGGTTCAGCTTGCCCTCTCTCTGCGAAGCTACTTGGGTGGATGGCAGTGGAACTTTTGGCCTGAGAATCCGGAGACCATCCCTAGATTCTGGATATAGGACTGGCCACAGTTTACGATTAATGCTTCCAGAAAGGACACTCATTCACTCATCAAAGATTTGTTGAGCATCTCCTATGTCCCAGGAACTTGGCTAGACACTGAGGACACAAACGTGAAAAGGACAAGTGCTGCTCTCTAGGAACTCACAGTATATTAGAGCTCCTAAAACAGAGGTTGGGTGGTGTGATGAATAAGTTGTCAGAAACCTGGAGTTACAGCCCTGGCTCTGCTATAAACCAGCTGTGTTACCTTGAACGAGTTACTTTCCCTCTTTGGGCCTCAGTTTCTGTGTCTCTCTCTAAGGGTAGTGACTGGGTTCTTATAACTCCCTTAAGGGGTTGTAGTGAGGATACAAAGAGATAATGTTTGGGTAAGAATCATAAAGAGATATAATGCTAAAAATGAAAGGAGTCTTAATCACCTTAACAACATCAAAATCTTATATAGTCTTCCTCTAGAAACATCATCCTCTGAAATTCTCAAAGCCAAACATTATATCCTACTTAATCCTGTATCTGGGAGAGAGTGATCATTTCATTAAGTGGGAAGGAAAAAAGTAGGAGTTATTAGGTTGCAGTAATAACTTACATTAAAAAAATCATTATATGCCAGGCCTTGTAGATGATGATTTATTTATGTGGTATTATGGAAATTTTACACCAATCCGGGGAGAAGGGAATTGTTATCCCCACTTTATAGAAGAGAAAGTGGGCTCAGAGATGGCACTTTCAGGGTCTTGTCAAAGGTCATACGGCTTATAAATGACTGAGCTTGGGTTTGAAACCAGGTATGACCCACATGTTCAGGTTACCTTCACTATACCACATACAAATTGAATCCTAGAGAAGTGTCCCTGCAGAGTTGGTGCTGCCTTGGTTGTGGGACAGGAAGCCTATCAACAAACGTGTACTATGACATACTGTGTGACAGGCCCTCAACCCATTGTGTATTGGTGAGTAGGATGAAGAAGCCTAAAAATTTGATTTCTGGACAGTGAACAGAAAAAGAAAGTAATATAAAGGAAGCTAAGACATGTGAGAATAGAGACTGTGGTGTAAGAGGAGCAAACTGGAGGCAGATGAGACCAAGAATAAAATTAACACTCAAGTAAAGACCAAAAAAAATACACATGCTAAATGCCACAGGGGAATTATTTCCTACTCCTCAGCTTGTCACTTCAGATCTGCCAATACTTTTTTTGAGTCCTTGATAGTGTAGCCAACGTAGAAAATAAATACACATTATACCTATCCTGTGCCTGATGCCTGATTAAATATCAGAAATGCAATAAAACCATGCTTTCCAGAACATTTTTTATTCATGAGGCAATCACAACATGAAACAAATTGCTTAGGGGATTGAAAAGCTATATTCATGCAAGCTAAATCAGATGTTTTCTATTTGAAATTTATAAAATTGAGATGCCTTTTTTCCTGGTTTTGTTGGTATAGATGTTTTCTGAAACCTAACTCTAAAAATAAATCAACATTTATAGCTGGGATATTTTGTCCTGTGGAAAACAAAGTCAAGAGGTTTCTTGTTCACATTAAGGGCATTCTCCTTTTCTTCTGGGTTCATCAACAGGACACTGCAGAGCTTGGTTTCACAATGAAACTGCCTCTCAAAAGGCTTCCTCCCTCCTTGAAACCCTGTCTCTCTGGCATAATTGGTGCTCTCAGTGCACCTGCAGATAATGGCATAGTGCTGCAACTCCAGCCCATTTCCTACCAGCTGCATGTGCTCATCTTAGAGTCTCAAAACCCTTCAGTGGTTGTGTCATTTAGAGGACAATGAACTTTGTGTAGAAAGCTTTTATTTAATCCCTGTTCCTTGGAGACTTGTATTTTCAGCAACTGTTATAGCAAGAGTAGTTGTTTCTTCTAAAAACTTATAGTACTTGGTTTTGTAATTCTTGGCTGGAGTCAAATGTTTGACCTATGATTCTTGAGCATTTCTTCCAGTGCTTACCTCTAAAGCAGTAAAGAATTACAGGTGCGCATAGGCAAAATTTGGCATTACATGGTAGGGAATCTCTGTTTAAGAAATACCACCTCACAGGCATAGGAGAATATGCCTAGAAGAATGGGAATAGCCCTGAGAAAACCAAGAAGAACCTAAAATACATTTGAATTCTGCTAGTTGGTCCTAACACTGAAGCACATTTTAAACTTGATTACTTAACATGTCTTTCTTTCTGCACCTGTTTCTGCTCAGTCTCCACACCACGTGGACTCATCTCTGCTTCCTGTATTCACACAGCTCTGTCTTCTGCCAGAAATGCTATTCCTTCCCTTCCTCTTGGATAACTTCCACTCATTCTTCAGCCCTCAGCTTAAACATTACTTAACACCCTCAGAGACCCCATCACAAATCCCCTGAACTAATTTGGTCACCAGTAGTTACCTCTGCATTGTGATAAAGAGAAAACTGAGGTTCAGAGATTTGGTACTGCTTAGTTAAAACAAAACTAGTGACAGATCTGATATGTAAATCCATGTTCATAGGATTCTAAAGCCCATACCTTCTTCTACAACTCTGACCTACTAGAAGGAGGATCTGAGATCAGAGCAAAAGAGCAGCTGGTAGTTTGACTGCTGTGTTACTAAGTTACTGAGCACGGGCTTCCCAGAGGCCTCCTATTAACAGATTAAGCCTAAGTATGAGCCAGGGCTGAGGCTGTGGGGCTTAATCTTGAGGCCTGATCATGGGGATTGAGGGACTTGTGGGGCAGGGTTGTTGGCATAGTCTCCAATGGTGGAACTTTTCAGATCTTCTCCCGGACGGATCATCCTTCGGCTCTAGTCAGCAACCACATCTAAATGTTAGTACTAACCGCAGGAGGCGAGCCGTGCAGGAACACTGAGCACCCCACTCTCCAGGGCATCTATCCAGACCCTTCCTTTGCCAGCTACCACACAAAGCTTTTGTTGAGAGAGAACCAAAACATTGCTTGTATTTGTATTTTGTGTGAAAGCGCTCAAAGCTCTTTTTCACAATAATTTCATTTGACCCTCACAACAGCTCTCTGAATTCAGCAAACCCGGTACTATTATCCTCATTGTTCTCACAGCTTTCAAACAGAGTCACCTAGAGGTTAAGTGATTTACTTAGTGTCACATAGCCAGCAAGTGCCTGCACTGGGACTGTGCTATAGTTGGGTTTGTTTGACCCATCCAAATCCCACGTTGAATTTTTATTCCCAATGCTGGAAGTAGGGCTTAATGGGTGGTGTTAAGGTCATGGGGGCCAATCCTTCACAAGTAGATTAATGCCCTCCCTTGGACGCAGAGGTAAGTTCCCCCATGATAGCTGGTTGTTATAAAGAGCCTGGAACCTCCCTCACCTCTATCTTGCTTCCTTTCTTGCCATGTGATCTCTGCACACACCAGTTCCCCTTTGCCATCCGCCATGAGTGGAAACAGCCTGAAGCCCTCACCAGAAGCAGGTGTTGGTGCCATGCTTCTTGTACAGCCTACAGAATCATGAGCCAAATAAACCTAGTTGTTAAATAAATTACCCTGCCTCAGATATTCCTTTACAACACACAAAAATGGACTAAGACAGACTGGAACTCAAGTCTCATGATTTGCTTTGGTACATTCTTCACTGAGTCAAATTATCTCGCAACATCATGGCAATGGCCTTCCTCTGTCTGTCTGCCTGATAAGAGTAGGATACTATCTCAGCCTTACCCTTATAGAGACCACCACAACAGAGTCATAGTCTGGCCCTCCTTTGACAAAACTCTGGATTCAGACTTCCTGACTTCAAATCTCAGCTTCTCTGTTTACTGGCTGTATGACTTGAGGTATATTTCTTAACTTCTCTGTGCCTCAGTTTTATAGTTGTAAAATGAGGGTAATAGTAATAATAATCATGCCAACCATGTAGGAGTATAGTGAACGTTAAATGAGTTAATTCCATGCTTTACATAAAATGGTACCTGACATGTATGAAGCAGTCAATAACTACTAGTTTGTGGTAGTAGTTGAGCAGTTTTATTAGCTCCTTCATTTTGTTCCCTGTCTTATTTTTAAAAAGCTCAGTTACTGAGCTCATCCTATACATATACTGCATTATCAGCTATGTTCTCTCTGGGACATGGATTTTATAATGACACCCATGTACACCATGGCATATGGAGAATTTTCTGGCTTCTTCACATTTCTAAAGTATTGTAAAAGGTTGGAAGAAGGCTACATCATCTTTATGTTGGGTTTACATCCTAATTCGCAGTTTCTAGTTTGAGTTCATTTGCTGAGAAGACATAATTAACATGCCATAATATCTTGAATTACCACATTTTATCCTGTTCAAGAAACCAGCCCAGCTTTTCCCTGATAATCAAGTGTACTCATCCCTTAACTCCCTGTACCTGTCATGGAAGTTGGCTCTTAGTAGGGTCATTTTATAATAGCAATATTTCTTAAATGCTCAGCAAGAAGATCAGACTTAAAGGTCAGAATGGAAAAGAGGAGGTTTCTTCTATATAGTTCTGTTTTTCCACATTGGTCCTTGATTTTCCCTGCAAGTGATCAGCAAGAATCACTGTGTCTGAATCCCAGCAGGGGCGTGCCTTTAATTGCCCTGACTAGCCAGGAGTTCAAGACAGTGAAGTGGAGTGATTACTGACTGCAGATGGATTGTCTCATCTTCAGATTTCCACCTGCAGAGATCCAAGACATTAATTGAAAATATTTAAAGGTGATGGTTGGAAGAGCCAGCATGTCCTCTTCTCTGTGTTCTGAAGTTTTATTCTTCCATTAAGAGACATTGGAACCATTCATTGTGAGCATAAAACGGCATGTTCAAACACTCAAACCAGCCCCCTATACTCCCTAAAGTGTACCATTGCATATTTCACATTTTGAAATCACACATCAATAGTGCTTTAAGCAGCTGGATGGATCTGGCTTGTAGATTTGTGGCATTCCTCAAGTCATCTAAGCTTTCTGAACTTCAGGTTGTTTATCTATAAATTTTCTACTTCACCAGGCTTCTGAGGGGTAAAAAGGAAAAAGGTAAGTCATCTGTCATAGAGATAGGCACATATTTTTTTGATATCCCCCTCTCCCTCCTCATATGAGAGGAAGGGAGGATTGTGGAGGGGAGTACATAGTTTGAAGTGATTCTTGGGATAGTCAGTCACTGCTTTCCAACATGATTATTGAATACATTTCTCAAGTTGGCTTTTATATTTAAAGAAAATCAAGGGCCGGGCACAGTGGCTCATGGCTGTAATCCTAGCACTCTGGGAGGCCGAGGCGGGCGGATCATTTGAGCTCAGGAGTTTGAGGCCAATCTGAGCAAGAGCAAGACCCCGTCTCTACTAAAAATAGAAAGAAATTATATGGACAACTAAAAATATAGATAGAAAAATTAGCCGGGCATGGTGGCGCATGCTTGTAGTCTCAGCTACTTGGGAGGCTGAGGCAGGAGCATTGCTTGAGCCCAGGAGTTTGAGGTTGCTGAGAGCTAGGCTGATGCCATGGCACTCTAGCCTGGGTAACAGAGTGAGACTCTGTCTCAAATTAAAAATAGTTAAAAAAAAAAAAAAAAAAAGAAAATCAAGAATCTGGCAACTATGCAATGTAAATTAAATAGAAATGAACTCATTCCAATGAAGTCATATAATGTGAGATCCAGTGTGGTTCTAATAGATATGTATGGATCTTGATAGACTCTGTGTCCTGACTAGTACCTGGCATACAATAGATGCTTGATATGTCTCTGTTGAATAAATTAATGAGTGCTATACAGTTATATGATCCACATCAATTGGAAGCATGTAAAGGTGAAAGAATGGCCAGCATCTACTTTTCTCTGTGTACTCAACTTGGCTGCTATCATTTAAAAATTCACTAAGGATGTGTTTACAACCACCCAAAGACAATGAACCTGAAGAGAACATTGCATGCAAACATGGGATTAACATTTCCTTTGATTCTCACACCAGCAATATAAGCTGTGTTATTTTCTTCTACTCTGTGGAAAGGTTAATTTTGTCCAAAGTCACACAGCTAGGAGGTAGAAGAGAAGAAATTTGAATCTAAGTATGTCTGGCTCCAAAGCCAATGTTTTTTTCAACCATATCAGATTAGTTAAAATTTCAGATAAATATTTAGGAGAGGTTTTAACTGAAAAAATGCCAACCTCTCTACTCCCCAGCTGAAATGATTTCCTGAATTCCAAGGTCAGTTTTAGCAGTGAAAGAGTGTCCCTTCTGAGAGGACCAGCACTTTAGTGATAGGTAGATCACCCTTGGAATTATGAGGAGGTGAGGAGGCAGAGTGTTGGTTAGTTAAAGGGACAATGATTGACCTTAAAAGAGATGATTATTATCTTTGTGCTGAAATCTAGTGCAATAGGCAAATTGCCATAATCCCTTTGTGGCCTAGAGTTTTGTTCAGCAAGAAGCAAAGTTGTTACAGGGTCAAAGGGACAGATGGAACTGGTGAAAACAGCTTTGGGAAACAGCTATGAAGATGATTATGGTATTCTGCCTAGTGAAGTCTGGTGAAGAGGAGGAGGAGAAAGGTTGACCATGATTTGAACAGAGGCAGTGACCATATGCTAGAATGGAGAGACTAGGGGACACACTGAAAGATGCTACTAACATGTAAAAAGAAGTAAAGAGTTGGACATTGGCTCTAAGATTGCTTATTTGGAAACAGGATAACCTAGTGTTGGACAACCAAATTATGTTCATGCACAGCACCACCCATTGGCTTGATATGACAGATCATTTGTAAGCTTCATTAAAACGGCAGCTATGATTATAATATTTACCTGTATGTACACTCTAATAGTAAATATTGTTTACATGAATGAATAACTCCAAACCCAATGTTTTCTGCCTTGTCATAAGAGTATGAGGGTTTGGATCCAGACTGCCTGAGTTCAAATCTTGGTTCTACAACTTACTGTATTTATAACTGGGTCTCAGTTTTCCCATCTATAAAATAAGGATCACAATTACATGTACCACCTCATAGGCTAAGTGTGAAGACTAAATAACTTTAATATATGAGAAGCATTTTCAACACTCCTTGGCATACTGTAAACTCTCAATAAATGGTAACTCTTATAGGAAACTGTTTTTCTTTTTTCTTTATCCTCATATCCTCTATCACTGCTCACAACTCTTGAGATTCTTCCTGAAGTAACTCTTCTTCACATGAATATTCATATTCTTTCCTGCCCTGTTATTTCTTTCCTGGTTTCTTTTATTTTTGTCTATCACCTCAAGAAAATGTCTCTGTAAATCTCTCTGTTTCATTTTGAGACCTAAAACATTGAGAAAGAGAAAGAAACTATCCAAACTTCCTTGGAAAGAGCCAGCCAGAATCAGTCATCAATTGCCAAAATCCATGAAAATCTCCAGATATTGATATCAGGACTTCCACATCTCCACTGGCTTTACAGACATCTCTCGTTATATTTTCTTTTCTCCAGCACCAGCACTTGAGACAAAACATTATTCCATATTCAACTATATTGTTCTTTTTTTTTCTATTTTTTAGTCACTGTTATTGGAGTTATTGCTATTGTTTTACAATATTTTTTCCCATTTCAAATGCATGGTATTTAAGCTATGCTTGAGGTGAATACATTGCTTTGGGTTAGCCTGTGAACTTAATGGCCATTTGTGACACCATTTCTATGAAAATACATGCTATTTATCCTGTATAACTGATTCCAATAGACACGGTTTTGCATGTAAACTCAAGCTTTATGTAGCCATACATTGTCTTGTTTAGCAATCCAAACTTATGCAATAGATATTATTTCCATATTACAAATTGAAAATCTGAGATTTAGCAATTTATGTAACTAAACCTGAGTCACATGCTTAACAGGACAGGAGAAGGAACTTGAGCTCATTTCTGTTCATTTCTAGTCCAAAGGACTTTCTGCTACACTACCCGCTTCTACCACACACAAAGCAATTCAATCTGGGCATAAATGTGTATTTATAAATGAAAAGCTTGCTAGCTGTTGAGTGATGATGATGATGGTGATGACGATGATGATGATGATGGATGCTCCAAATTTTCAAGGGTATATATGTGCTAGGCATCATCTTAAGTTTATGATCTTAGCTAAAAATTATAACTATAATAGTCATGAGAGATTGTTCTTATCCTCATTCACAAATGTAGAAAATGAAGCTCCTAGAACAAAAGAATTTGTCAAAGGTTACACTACAGTTAAGTGGCAGGGCTGCAATTCAAATTCAGGTCTGTTTGACCCCAAGTTCCATGTTCTTAATCACTTCCATTTATACTTCCTTAATGGCTAGATGAGATGCATGCCTCCTTCTCCTGGTGTGCCGTGTTAAGTCATAAGTGTATTAGACTGAAAATAGGCAGAGACTGCTATTGCTCTTGAAAATGAGCAAAACAACATCTGATGAAAAAAACCTAAACACAAAAGATATGTGTAACATTAGTTTACATATGATTCGTGAACCCTTGAGAATGGATGACATTGTCCAGAGTCTGAGAAAAAGGAACAGAAAAGCAGCTATGGAGGCCTAGGTTAGCTCTCACCATCTGCTTGTGGATGAAGGAAGATGGATTGGATGAGAGAAGATGCTTTTTTAGACAGTCTTTTAGTGAATCCTTAGGGATACAATTTTGTTACAAGTGAGCTTTTGCAACTCATTAATTGCCTCAAAACTTAATGGTATTCTTCAGTTTCTGAAGAATTTTGCTTTGTATAAATATCAGATTAATATTCTATATGCATTTGTTTATGCACTCTGAATTAGTAGACATTTTAATGGTTGTACTGAAATGATGTTTTGTAGAAATATAAAAGATCTGTGTAAAATTATCACAATTCTATGCAGTGCTATTATAAGAAAGAATTTTTAAGTAGTTCAAATTTCTAGGAAAGAAGAGATTTTTGCTTCAGTATGATCACTAGAGAAATATGGCTTTTTGTTTTCTTTTTACTGCTCTTACTTATAATAATGCTTTTACTGGCTTATGAGGAGCCCACCAATTTAGTTAACAGTGCTGAAAATCAGTTGTAATCAGCAGGACAGTTACAGACTATGAAGTTTTAAACTTCTGTCATAAACAGGTATAAGTGAAGCTGCTGTAATTCCCTGAAATGAGCTCATCTGGGAGATGCCCCAATTGATTGATACAATTCAAAAAGAACTTATGTCAGATTCATTGTCCTACATTCATACAACCTACTTTAATGAATGCCTTAACCAAAATTATGGATTCCCATCCCGTAAAATTAAGCCAGACATCTAATTTTTTCTTTCTTGTATTGCCAAATTATTGGCATATATTTAAAAAATGCACATCTGATCATGCCACTTCTCTGTTCAAAACCTTTCAATGGATTCCTGTTACTCTTGAGATAAAACCCAAAATTCTTTTTATGACTCTATGGCCCTTCATGATCTGTCCCATTTCCACTTCTCCGGCTTTATCTCCCGTCACCAACCCTGCCCCATACTTTCACAAAGGCCCCTTTCTGCTGCAGGCCTTTCCCACAGGTTCCATCTGCCTGGAATGTCTTTCCCTGCTCTCCTCCCATCTTAATTTGTTCCTACTCTTCAAGTCTCAGGTCTTTTATTATAATCTGTCATAATAGTCTGTATTTCTTTTAGCACATATTACAGTATAATTAAATAATTACTTGCTAATCAGTATATTATGTTTATGCCTATCACCCTTACTAGAATGTAAGAACAGGGGCCACTTCTGTCATTCATGCCTGTATTTGCAGCAGGTAGTACAAAATCAGATTCATTGTTAGTATACATACAATGTTTTATGAATTAGTTAAATGTTCTGTATGTATTCACTACTTTAGTTGTTATAATTGGTATTGTTCTTACTTTCTATTTATTAGTAGATGTTGATAAAAGAGTCTTAGATTGTGATAAAAGGCCTTAGATCCCAGTCATAGCTCTGCTTTGTGACCTTTGGAAAGTTATCTAATGTTCCTGGGCTTTAGTTTTCATACTTTTACAGGCATTTCCTAAGAATTTTATCTTAAAAATCACTGGAAACATAGATTTCCTTAAAATCCAAAGTAAAGGGCAAAAAAAAAAAGAAAGAAAAAAAAAAGAAAAAAACTGGCTAACTATAAAGTTAATGTTTTCCTTTAGGTTTCCAGAATTTATATCTGAAGTATTCTCCACATCTAGTGCAGCCCTTCAGTTCCTGGACACAAATAGCCAAACTATCATCAGATTATACTCATTGGAAAGGCTCACATATATGTCATTTCTTGGGAAAAATAAATAGCTCTAATCTTTATTCTGTAATCTGGATCAATTAAGAAGCAAGTCAGCAGGAGAACTATAGTAACCCTTGTTACTAATAAAGGGAATGTTGGAATTTGTAGCTCTTATATGAAATTCAAATAGACCAGCTGTCTTTCTACCACTATACCTAGATAGTGGAACAACCCACTTAAGGACAGAATAAGTCTTCAGAGGAGACACACATACCTAGGAACCTGCCTCTTGCTGGTTTGACTGGAGAAGGAGAAAGAGGCCAAATTCCTTGTGCACGCCAACTTTGTCAATTAACTGCTTTCTCTTGGGAAACCTGGACCAATAGCCATCACCAAGAACCCAGTAACTCAGTCTTCCTCTTTGGAAAGGAGTAAGAGGTGGGACAATGGGCTAGAACTGTTTGGCTACTAAAAAGAAGGGGCAAAATATGGCCTCTTCTAATGTTGGTTATCTAGTGAATTCCAAGTAGTGCATAGGCAGTTTTTAGAAATAAACAAAGTGAACTTATGTAAGGCAGCTGGCACTAGGGGAATAAGAAAATGCATTTAATTTTTTTATTTCTTTGTAAACTAGAGAACAGAAACACCACCCAGGATCCACCAGGGTTTATGAGCTGTAACAAACAATCTAGGTTTCTCTGGGGCATTTGAGTTTTGAGCTTGAATTCCAATTATGGAATGTCACACTCTGTCTTATGTGTTAGAGACATCTTAGAATCCCTGGGAAAGGCTTTTGGCATGGGGAGCCTTCCCAGAGCCTCTGACTTCATTCCCTAAAGGTAATGGTACCTCCCTAGGAGACAAACTTTGATACGTAGAGCCATTGCTGTACTTACATTTTCTTTTTCCTAATTTCTTTTAGGTTTTTATCCCAAGATTTTTATTTTCATGACTAGTTTTGTCAAGGCAGTGGAATCCAGGTGGTGTTTTCTGAGGCAGTTGCCATAATATTGGAAGTTTTTTGAGATTCTGTATATATGTACTGATGCGTCTATGTGTTTACATATACATATATTCTTATTTACAGCTATTCATGTGTGTGTTTGTGTGTGTGTGTGTGTGTGTGTGTGTGTGTACATACATAGAGAAAGAGAGAGAGAGGGAGAGAGAACCATGTATGTGTGTGTTAATTGAGGGAGACTTAGCCAACAGGCTTGCTGCAATTTTGGCCTCATGGTTAGCAAAGAAAGGGGAAGGGAGATAATGAGAGCAGGGACTAAGCCAGCTGTAGGACTAAGGGAACAGTGAATTTTACATTATTGCTTAAGAAGTTCTAATCTAGGGGGTAATGGTTGCTTAAGGATTCCAAGTGGGACTAATAATGAAATTCAGGTAGCCTGTTAATTCATTCATCTGTTAAGAACAAGAATCCAGGCAGGAACTGGAAATCCAGACAGCAGATTCAATACCCTGGATAGAGGAAGCTGCAGGGTTGGACTGGATCACAGAGTTCCTGCCCAGCTGCCCAGGTTTATTTCAGGCCTGCAGCTTGGTACAAATGAGGAAAGAGAGGCAGAAGGTCAGATGTTATATACTAGGTTTATAGAGTAGGGGTCAAAGGAAAACTCCCTTTTAGGGAGGCTCCATAAATGCAGGAGTTTCCCACAATACAAAGTTGGTGAGAGTACAATTAATTTCAGTTAGCTTGTGGAAAAAGGCATTAAAGTATGGACAGCCTTACTCACGATTGGCTCAGGAGACAGGTGAGATGGGGGATGAAGTCACAGATTTTAAAAATTAGAGATGAGCCTGTACAAGGAAGGTGAAGACATACATATTCATGTGTATACACACACACAGATACACAAGTTTATGGACAAATAATCACATATTGCAGTCATGAAGCTTAACTCCAGACTATTTTTCCTATAGTCAAAGGCTGAAAGGAGGTCAATGAGAAGTTGCAAATGAACTGTTATTATTCTTAATAATTCCCTGTACCCCATCCAAAGTGATAGAGCATGTCACAGTGGTCAACAGTATTAATCTTACTTAAAGCCCACTTGTGTTCTGTGTAAAATATTGTCCAGGGATATCTGGTCCTATAGTTTAATAAAGACATGAAGTTTGAATAGCAGATTGAAGACGTGGATGAGTCTGCAGTTAGCAGGGTAGAGGTTCACCATTTTAAAAGGCAGGATAAACTACCACAACGTCTGTTACTTAGAAAGGCATACTAGATATGTATTGAATGAATTTATATTCTGTTCATTCATGTACTGTCACAATCAGTATGAGTAGTCAGAAGTAAAACATCTTCTCTTGGTGATTTATTTGATTTAAGTGTTTTAATCAAGTGGACTGTGTAAGGAACTGTTACTAATTAGAAAGTGACCAAGGGGCACACATATTTCCTAAGCAGAGTTTGCTGTTGAATCCAGTAGCACCATAAACAAATAGTTCAGCCTTCATGAAAAGTAATTTAGAAGGATGGAAAATTATAGAGGGACATTTGTCACCTTATTGCTATCACTATTGTATACATCTCTTTTTTTTAAGCTTTTTTTTTTATTTCAGCATATTATGGGGATACAAATGTTTAGGTTATGTATATTGCCCTTGCCCCACCCACCCCAGTCAGAGCTTCAAGCGTGTCCATCCCTCAGATGGTGCGCACGGCACTCATTATGTGTGTATACACCCATCCCCTACCCCCTCATCTGCCCGATACCTGATGAATGTTATTCCTATATGTCACTTAGGTGTTGATCAGTTAAAACCAATTTGATGATGAGTACATGTGGTGCTTATTTTTCCATTCTTGGGAATCTACATCTCTGTTTTTAACTTTCAGTTCTAGAAAAGTTTTTCTAAGAGTTACCCCTAGAGCATGTGTGTCCTGTACCATTATCCTGCACTTCTTGTGGATGCTGCTGCCCCACTGGCAAGCAACTAAGGAAAATAACTGATGATTCAAGGTCTGGGCCTAAGGCCAAAGTTAATTAATTCTAAAAGTAAATGAAAGCTGTTACCTGTATTCTTCGGAACAAAGCAAACTGACATTTGTATTCATTTGCTGTCCCCATGAGAGGTGCTGTAGTTGTGAATAAGTTGCAGGTAGCATGACTTTCAGGTATGGAATAATAGGTGAAGATGTCCCTATAAGTTGTCTTTTTTAATATCTTGCCGACTACTATATTGATTATGGAGATACACTTAAATTGGAATATACATAATTCAATAATTTTTTATAACCTCAGTTCAGGTTTTCTTCTAATTCTTCCCCAGAAAATACCTACTCTTATCACAGTCTTCACTGCATTAGTAAGATGTTTTTTAGGATCTAGGTAACTTAGTATTTTTGTTTGTAGATTTAAGGTTTTTTCTTTTTTAACTTTCCACCTAATCCAGATAATAATGTCACAATTTATTGAACACTTGCCATATGCTAGGCACTTATTTATAGTACCTGTAAGTGCCTTACCCATCCTGTAATACAGGTCCCATTTTGAGAGGAGGAAACAGCGTATATAATATATGGCACAGGCAGAACAGAATTTAAATCCAGGTCTGGCTTCAAGTCTATACTCTTTCTTAATCTGTACCATGCTACCTCTCTAAATTCATTGGAATTAGGTCCAGTTGCATGTAATGTAAACGTCACATAATAGTAGCTTAGCAGTATTTATTTCTCTCTTATGTAAAAGAAATTCAGTGGTAGACATATCTATGATTGTCAGGCTCTTTCTTCCTCCCTGCTCAATTATCCAGTTTGTGCTTTCCATGTCCAAAGTCATGTCATGGCCCAAGATAACTGCTGAAACTTTAGCAATCAGATCTACATTCAGGTAGCAGGGAAAGATTAGAGGGAAATTCAAAAGTGATGCCTCAGGTATCTGTCTTCATCCTCAGGAGACTTTCTAGAAGTCCTGTCCATAAATAACCATTTACATATTTTATGACTTATTCATGTTTATAACTCCAACAGCTGAACTAGTTCCTGGTACAATGAATGAATGGGCAGATGGATGGAAATAAATGAATATTATACTTAAACTAAGGCATTCTTAAGACAACTTCTCTATTAAGAACATCTCAGGTCTCTTGACTTTTCATTTACCTTTTTTTTTTTCATTTATTTACCAGATCTCTTTCTCTGTCTGTTTCTCTCTCTCTCTCTCATTTCATTTGATATTCTCTCTGCCTGAGATATGCTCCTATCTACCCTACCTTCTCAATATATAGATAATATCATGTGGCTCATTCAAACTCATCATTTAGATTTTGATTGACTCAGAACTCTCTTGGAGAAGCTTTCTGTGGCCTTCTGAAAGAAAAAGACAAGGCCTCCGATTTGAGCTAATATAGCATCTTCTATTTAGTCCTATAAAAGCAGTTTTTACACTATTAGTTATGTTGCCATGACCTACTTAAGGTTAGAACTTTGATTTATTCACCATTATATCATCAACACTTGAAACCAGGTCTAGAATACACCTGGGGCTTAATAAATATTTACTAAAAAAAATGGGGATTGTTTAAATCACATTCTGGATAATTGACAGGCTTGTCTAAGGTCATAGAACTAGATACTTCCTAGTATAGGCCTGAGTCTCTGCCTGTGAAGCCTACCTTCCATTGAGGGGAAGACACTGATGCAAGTACACCAGCACAAAAACCCCCACAAACCCCTCAAAACCTCATTTCACAAATTTTTTGGAGCCAGCTCTCTTTCACTCAGTTCCCATAATCGCTTTCTTTCCAGTCTGTTCTCAGAGCAGTAACTGACTCAGATGAATTTTCAGAAGCCAAGATTAAACCAAGGGGTGAAGTCCCCAGAGCAGAGTGCTGTACAACTGATCTCCTCTCTAGACTGTTGTCTTGCTCTTCAAGCTACAGAATGTTTATAGAGTTGTAGAGTCCTCAGGGGCACTGCTGCTCCAGGGTCAAGAATGGTGTGGTCCCAGGTACATCCTTGAAGTGTGAAAAGAGGGTGATAGGGTGGCCTGATGTAGCCCTTGGCTTCTTTATCTACGCGGATTAATGTGTGCCCATAACACCAGGAACATAAGCCCAGGATAATCATGGCAAGTCACTGTTATTAAAGACTTGCTGGGAAGAGATTGTAAATTTGTAATTTTTTCTTATGGTAATTGATTCAATACATGAAAGTAATAATTTTAAAAAATCAACTCTGACATTAAGAATGCTATGCTCAAAGGAATTTTTAAGATAAAATATAAGTATCAAAACAATTGGTGCTTTGGACTATGAGCCCCCAAACTTACTAGAGGCACACCAATCATGCCCCTGTAACATGAGGAAAATGGTGTGATGGAAAGAGCAGAAGCTATGGATCAAGCAGATCTACATTCAAATTCTAGCCCTACCCAGTCAGTAGCTGTATGATGTTGAACTCTTAGAAGCTGTTTTTTCATCTGTAAATGGAAATAATAGCATTGACCTTGCAGCAGGTATTGTGATTAGTGACAATGTATGTAAAGTGCACAGCACGTATTCAATCTGTAGTATTTTGTATTGTTGTTTGAATTATTATATTATGCTGCTAGAGACAATGGACACAGAATTGGAAATTGTGGGTGAGCCTGTTGTGAAATTGCCACCACTTGTGGGTTCTGTAGCTTCTGGTAGACACACTGGCCCTCCATTATAAGTAACCTTCTCTTCGATCTCCCTCGGTCCTGAGCAGAGGCAGAATACATCACTAAAGTTACTCTTTTTCTTTATGGTTTACATCAAAACCATGTGTAACAGGAGTGCTTCCTTGATTTAAATATGAAAAAACATACTTTTAGTGACCACTTCATGTTCTGAAAACCAAATGGAAAAGAGAGAGAGGGAGCCTGCCCTCTGAGAGCTCACAAACCTCATTGAGAATATGAACATTTTGTCAATGAGAGATACGGGGAGTGGTGAAGAAGACAGGGAAAGTTGAGAATGGTGTATGTAGATCAGGAGAAAGGTTGGGATTGAGCTGGGCCATATTATTTCTCTTTCCATCCCATTCAAGATGAAGTCTGAACTCCTTTGGATGGTGTGCGGGGCCTCTGAGATCTGATCATTACCTGTGCATCTTGCCATCACCCCATCCACCCCACTTGCGATCCACCCCATCCACTCTCCAGTCCAGAGAACTTTTTGTAGTTCCCACAATGGACCCTATTTATTTAAGCCTCAGTGCCTTTATATATACTGGCTTCTCTGCAAGGAATACTCTTGTCTTCCTTTGTCAGGTCAATGCTACCTTTTGTTTGAGTCTTCACCTCTTTTTAGAAACCTTCCTCAATCCTTCTGATATGTGGAGTAGAGGTTCTTCATCCTTGTTCCCAAGAGGCTGTGTACTTCACTTATTGGGGTACTTATATTGCAAATGTCTTTTTTTTCCAGGAGAAAGTACGTTCCTTGTAATTATCAGTGTAGGCTAACTGATCTCAATGGCTTAATATAATAAGGCTTGGTTCTCTTTCCCTTCACAGTCCAGTTCTGTGTGGTGGCTGGAGTGGGCAGAGAAGGAAGCGTCTGCTTTACGTAGATACTAAAGGGGCTCAGATCTGTCCTTTTAAATCGCTCCAAACATCCCCAGCATCTCAGAGTCCTCCACTGATCTCTACATCTAGCCAGCAAATGAGGAAAGAGAGTGGTTATGGAGGATTCCCCAGGGAGATATTTAGTGGCCCAGCCCTAAAAATGGAGTGCATTACTTCTTCTGGCATCCTATTTGGTGAAAGCATTGTCAGGTGTCCATACCTGACTTTAAGGGAGGCTGGGAGATATAGTCAAGCTGTGTGTTTAACAGCGGAAAAAAAGTTTTGGTGAATTTTTGCCACATTATTTGAAGAAGCATATTGTTCATCCTTGTGTATCTCAGTCCATATACCATATATGCTAAACTTTGTGAAAATAAGTGAAAGGCCCTAAGAATTAATAAATAAATAAGTAAATGATGAGTAGAATATCATATGTGATGGCAGTGCATTCACTTTTTCAATGCTAACAAAATACAGGCAGATGAGTATTTGTTTGCCATTCTCCTGCCTTGACACACATAGTTAATTTCCATAACTAGTAAATGTTTTCCTCAGGATCTGGGCATCTGGTACCACTCCATCCTCATCTCCAGCCACTCTCCCCTTTGTTTCAGCTTCCTTGCCATTTCTGAAACATATCAAATATGCTATCACTCCCACATTTGGGTCATCACCTTTGTTTTTTCCATGGTTGGAAATGCCATCCCCCACTCCCCTACCTGTCAACAGACACATGCTTGTCCTTCGCCTCACTTTGATCTTCCCTCAAATATCGTCTTCTCAATGAGCCCTTCCCTGTCCCACCCCTCATGTTATTTTTCTTCATTTCATTTATCATGACCATATATACTATATACCTCCCCATTTGAATATATACATACTTGTGATGTCAGAGAATTTTGTCTATTTTGTTCATTTAGTTTTTTTTTTTCTATCACCAGCACCTAGAACAGTGCCTGGCACATTTTAAATGCTCAAATATTTTTTGAATGACTGATATCTTTTGTTTTTGCACAGTGCTTTGTGTCTTCTTGACATGAAAGTGACAGACATTAAGAATTGAATGTAAAAATATTTTCAAAAACTATTTGAAAATTGGATGTAGAGATAGAGAAGGAAAGAAGAAGATAATTTTGAGTAAATGGTGACAGTGACTTGACTCACAGACTTAGAGTAAAATGTTGTTACTCTGAAAGGACACACTCCAAACCACTAGGGAATATTTTGAAAGTGTTTCAGTGTTTCTTCCTAGAATGCTGATTTTGATGCCATCCAAACACTCAATTTATGCAGCTAGAAGGAATCAACTGCAGGATTAAGTAAAACTATAATATTATTTAACCATTTCAATTTAGTCTTATTAGAAAGGTCACTCAGTGAAGGAGGCATTTTAATCACAGCAATTCTATTCACAGAAATGGTATCTGGGAAGCTGGTCTCTTTCTATTTGATTATTCAAAGATACATTTGGGATGCAGAGAACATTTGAAAACCGATGTTTAAAACTCAGCTGTGTAAAGAAGAAACAAAAGCTACAAACACACCATGGGTTAGAAATAGCCAGAAGAATCCATTTAGCAACTTTTTTAGTAAAGTCATCCTAGAATGTTGGACTTTAGATCATGGCATTACAGAAGTGTAAACCTGAAAAGGATTTACAGGTGAGGAAAAGTGGGTCTAGAGACAAGAGAACAAATATTTATTGAGAGTATTCTCTGTTAGGCACCCTGCAAAGCACTTTATTCAGAAAAGGCATTGCTATCTTTACCTGGCACGCCATACTCAGAATGGTTAATTTGCATAATTCATATAGCGGGGAGTGTGTCGCAGAGCTGTGCTCACCCTAAGATTGGTCTAACTCAGAGTCCCTGTTATTTCTACTCTGCCTTCACAGGGGTAAAGATTGCCCCTGAAAGTTTCTCAACTATTAAATAATATATTCAGAATAACAACTCTGGTATTTTGACTCCTAGTTTAGTGCTCTTTCCACCAGAGTTAATTTTTTTGTGTATGGATACAAAGGCAGTTTTTGTAATAAAATGTACTTATTAAGCATCTCTTGAATCTATATTCTATCCTTTCATATTTATTCTCTCAATTTTTATTTTAAAGGCTTTATTTGTCTAAGAATATAACATAAATTTATTTGACCATTAGTATGCTTTTAATATTTATACTATTCTTGTATTATTCATATTTGCATATTACCCACGTCTGTATCTCCATAATAATGGTATTTCTCCTTTATACAAGATACATTATCTTTCATTACTGTGTGGAAATCTCTTGATGGCCTAATATTCCTGTTTTATAATGTTTATTACTTACCTGCCAAGTGAGAATGGAATTAGAATTTAGAAACACATTTGTATTTTCTCTTTAAGTTGTCTTATAAATTGCAAGTAAGTGCATGAGGTATTGAGTATTGACAGTAATAATAGCTAACACTTACAGAGAGCCTAATATGTGCAAGTCACAAGTCACCTTTATAAAAATATGTGCAAACTCTTTTGTCCTCATACAACCCTATCAGGTAAACTTTATTATTACTGTATTTTATAATTAAAGAAACTTTGTCACAAAGAGGTTGAACAAATTCCCCAAGGCCGCACTGGGAAGTGGCAGGGCCAGGATTCCAACCCAGGTGACCTTGTTCTAAAGTTCAAGCTCTGAATGACCCATTATGGTGCCTTATAGGGTACACGTCAAGACTTTGTACAAAATTCTTGAAGAGTTTATATGATACCCTTTCCTTTTCTATAGAAACCTACTCTAGAGTCTACAGCCATGCCTAAAGCATGCTCATCTTGTCTCCTCTAATATCAGAAATGAAGCAGAAATAACTTGAGTAGTTAAGTGAGAGAATAGCTGGGAACATTAGATGTTGTAGGACTTATTTCTTGGAGACAATGTAAGAAGAAGAATGAAGCCAAACCTGAGTTTACCTTCCACTGAGCCACATTCTAGCTACATGAACTTTGGTATGCTATTAAACTTCTTTGAATTTTGGTATCCTCATGTATGAAGTGGAGAACAATAATACCCAACTCTCAGTGTTCAGTAAGACATTTTTTAGAGGCAATATATCTGAAATACCTTTATTAAAATAGTCACATAATTGACACTTAAAATGGTGGCATTCATAAAGTGATATAAGGTAAACCAACAAATAATACAAAATTCAGGCAAAACTGGGTTAAAAAAGAGGGATAGGTAGATAGGAGAACACATAAGTTTTGCCAACCATGAAATGAAACTGATTTTCAGCAGTGTGGTTTAGTGATTAACAGCTTAGATCTTTGATGTCATTCAAATTTGGGTTTAGATCCCATTTTGATTCCAGTTTCATATTTCTTGACTATCTGTCCTTAGGTAAACCTTTCTGAGCTTTATTTCTTTATCCATGAAATAGGAATAATTATAATTACGTCAAAAAGCTATTATAAGATTTGTGATATTATTTAAATATAAATATGTAGTATGTATGTATATATAAACATATATACTTATATGTATATGTACATATATATTTATGTGAAAATGTATATACACACACATCCAATGGCATATGGAGCTAGCTCTTTGATAAGTATATTCATTTGATGCCAAATCATTTTGTTGATGATGGGAAGATGCCTAGATATTTGATCCCTGTAAGAGAGTTCTCCCGAGAAATAGAACCAATATGGGGCATGCATATATGTATACATATATGGATGTATATGTAGAGAAAGGTTTATTACAAGGAATTGGATCAAATGATTATAAAGAGGCTGGAAAGTCCAGAATCTACAGAGTGAATATTACAGTTCCAGTCCAAAGGCCAGAAGCTAGTGCAGAACTGGGAAGAGCTGATGTCCCAGTTTGCACACTGTCAGGTAGGAGAATTCTCTCTTACTTAGAGCAGAGTCAGCCTTTCATTCTATTCAGGCTTTTAACTAATTGGATAAGACTCACCCTCATTACAGATGATAATCTGCTTTTCTACTCTACTGATTTAAATGTTAACCTCTTCTAAAAACACTCCCACATAAATACTCAGAATAATGCTTGACCAGATATCTGGGCACTACATGGCCCAGTCAAATTGATAAATAAAATTAACCACAATCCTCATTTGTCTGTGATGATGCCTCTAACTCCTTCATTTAAAAATAGTCCATTCCTTTGAGTCTAAAAGCTTTTTCTAGGTTAAAGGGTGAAGAAATATGAATGGGAGGAAAGGGATTTGGGTAGCAATGTGTAAGCCTAATTCCTGGGTATGCCTATAGGAAGCTTCAGGTTGGAGGAGGGCACCACATGCTAGAGAAATCATCCTGCAGGTGGAGGGCATTTAATATAATGACCCCCCCCTGACTATCTTACAATGTCAAATGTGAACCCAGCCATAAAATAAAACTACAGACTAGCAGAATCTTGATCTATCCTCAGATCTTCCTTTACTTAGCTTTAAGGAACAATTGAATTAGTCACTAAAATTCTTACATTCATTCATTAAACTTTTCCTGATCATTAATTAGGTATCAGGAACATTAGTCCTAGAGATTTAAAGATAAATGAAATATTTTCCCTACCCTGAAAGAGTTCAACATCTAGAAAGGAAGATAGACAATGAAAAATAAAAGTTAATAACAGTGCTATAACAAAAGTATTAATGAAATACTATGACATATAGAGGAAAGAAGCAACTACATCCAATAAGTAGGGGTGGGGTGGGGTGGACAAAAAGCAGTTAAATGCACAGAAATTTATTTTCTGAGATGGGTCATGAAGGATGAATAGGAGTTTTCTAGGTGAGAAAAGAGTGAAAATAAATTTCAGACAGAGGATTAGCATGTGGAAAGGGCACAAAGGTATGAAAGGATTTTGCATATTTGGGGAATGTGAAATGGAGAGATAGTATAGCATAATAAGACCTTGGCCTCTGAAGCCAGAGTGCCTAGGTTTGAAATCTGGCTTGGCTACTTAATGTACCTTGGTACAAATGATCTTTGCTTTTGTTACCTTATCTACAAAATGGAATTAACCAATTTAACATAAATAAAGCATTTAAAACAGTGTGTGCACATTGTAAAGCTCCATAAATTTTATATATCATTTAATCAATGTGTTAGTCAGTTGTGATAACGAACATACTCAAAATCTCAGTACTTACAAAAACTAAACTTTATTTTTTGCACACATTACTCATAGGTTCACATTACCACTATAGCTAGTATTTGGCTAAGGGCCTGCTCCCCTTGCCTTCTCATCCTAGAACCCAAGCTAAAGAAAGGTCTTTATCTGAGCTACAGCCACATTCTCATAGCAGCATATAAAAGCAAGATTACTGGTGGAAACTCACGGTATCTGTCCCAGCATCTGCTAAGAAGTAGCATATGTCATATCCATTCATATTCCATTTACCAAAGCATATAATATAACCAAGCCCCAAATCAGTGAGGCAGGAATGTATGATATCCTAAAGGAAAGGGCAGTAGAGGGGTATTGATAATTGAAAACAAAAAATATAGTCTATCAGAATCATAGAATGTCAGCATCTTCATATTATTCTACGTACCGTACTGATGCAGAAAGGGAAAAGTATGATAGAAAATAATGCTGGAAAGGAACATAAAATCAGAGTATATCTGGAAATTGATCTTAATATTCTGGACATATTTGAAACTTTTTGGCCCACAGTGTGCTACTTCCCATCTATCCTGCTTGGTTTTCTGCTCTTCATCTATAAGCCAATTAGCTGATTGTAGGCATCAGTTTGAAAAGCTGGGGCCTTTGCTATGTGTTATAATATGCGGTAACTTGAATTTGAATTATAAATAGGAAAAAAGAGTTTATATTACTTCTGTCATTGGTGTCCTGACCTGTTTCTAAGAACTAAATGACTAAACATTTGTCAAAGTCTCCTATTTATTATAATTGTAGTTGCTATCTTATTGTCATTTTCATTATATTCCATGACTTTATAATTAAGCCATTTGAAATAGATGGAATTTGCAACTGTAGTCAATAAATAATTTCAGGCTTGGTTTTTGGTTTTTGATAGAGCCAAGGAGGGGGCTTGGAATTTGAAACTCATTTTAAAGGGAATATATACACAAATGTCATTTACAGCTAATACTTAACACTACATTATGACTATTTGCCGTTGGTTATCCACAGAGTAAAACAAATCATTTGAAAAATGTTAAGGAAGTATTTCATACAAATGTGACAGCTGCTTTTCTTCATTCAGGAGGAAGGCCCTTAAGGGAACAAAAGAATCTTTGTTATTCTGCCTATAACTTTACTTCGGGATTAAAAAGCTGAATACTGGTTTGTCAGAAATTCTAGTCCAAGGAGACCTAGGACTTCAAAACAGGAGTCCTATAGTCACAGCTTGGCCACTGGGGCACCAAATCTGGAGGCAAGGCATTTTCAAGTTCCTTTGATTCGAGTAGGGGAGGGGAGGGAGAATAGGAGGAGTGGAATCTACTGAAGTAAAGATGTTCTTCCTGTATCAGCATGTATGCACTTTAGAACTAGACATGGGAACTTGAATCTAAGGAAAAGAGAACCTCAAGGTCCAGATATAAGGGCCTACAAATAGGTTTAGGAATGAATAGAGCAACTATATAATTTGTCATCCAAAATCATTCATTTCTGAGAATGAAAGGTAACACGTTAAGTATGCTGGGAAAATAGTCTAAATCAGGACAGCCCTGGACAAACAGGACACATAGTCACTCTAGGGATAGAAAGAATAAGAGATACCATAAATAAGTACCATCCTATATTCTTGCTCCATTCGCTGAAGCATTTATTCAACAAATATTTGCTGTGTTCTGTATCTACCCCAGAGAAGCACAGATTCATAGGGCATAGTACCTGCCTTTTAGGATATCTTGTTAATAAACTTTTGGAATAGATTCTAATTTGTTTGGGATAATCACCAGAGTTTGTTCTGGGAGCCCAAGACAGTAATCTCTGATCCAGCCTTTGCTCAGGGAAGGGAGGGAGGAAAGATATGGTGAGGCTTCCTGGAATAGATGGTATCTGAGGTGATCTTCAAAATGGAGAAGATGGTAAGCAGTGGGAGAAAGACTTACCAAGGAAAAGATATTTTCCAGTAATAAACAGAGAAAATTATTTAGCTCTTGAAAGTGGTCTTGTTGGCTAGGAAATTAGAAGAAGGTGATGTTACCATCTAACTTGATATCTCTTTCCCTCTTAGGGCTTAATCTTAATTGAGCACACTGGCTCAGAGAATTTACCAGTTTGTTAAGAGTAAAACTCATGGCTTCATATTTTTCTCAGTTCTCAAGTTTAATCCCTGACTGGAAGGATTTTACCAGGATGTCCAAAATCATGCCTTTTCAGAAGTGATTCTTTTTAAAAGAGATTTACAGAGAAACTGACTCTAAGTACAATTATCTGATACTAACATCTGAATGAGTGGCTATGGAGGCAGGGGGATGGCTTGAGCAAAGCTGGTCCTCCCTCTACTTCCATGTTATCATGCCACATGTGTTTTCATTTGTGGCTCCCTAGCACAAGCTGACCCTTTCTAAATTAGAGAAATTGTAGAGAAAGAAAGTTAAGACCAAAAATATGCGTAGGATTTTGTGTCTGGGTGAGATTTTCTCTCTTTCTCTTTAACTTCCATGTTGTATATCTTGTACTTCTTTAAGGACATTTGAAATGAGACAACTCTGGATTTAGATTACATAGTCAATATATAAACACTTATATTAAACAGCTTTCATGGTCAAGGACTATGCTAAGTGTTGCCAAGTGATTTCTAGATTCTGGAAAATTCATTAGGGACATAGCACGTGCATCCTCTCTCTCTTTCTCTTATCTCCACCCATGATTCCCCTACCTCATACACAGACATAAATATACCAAATTGTGAGCACTTCACAGGGAGAGATTGTGTCTTATTCACTTTTATATTACTGGCTTGTACTTCAGGTCTTGGCCCATAGTGAATTATTAAGTGATGATAAATTTCCAATAAAGAGCATACATAATAGCAATTAACATTTTTATGGCACTCTATAGTTTTAAGACACATTTTATAAACATATTATATTTATAATCCCTGGTGAGATGAGCATTACCTCTATTTCAATTTTATGAAGGACAAAACTGATGCTCAGAGGATGAAGTGAGTCTCCATGATCATATTCAATTTAAAATTCAGATGTAGAACTCAGGACTCCTGACTTTTAATCTGGTTCTTTCTCAGCTAAATTATATTGTCATATTTGTGAATTTGTAACTTATTCTCCATTTTATATGGTAAATGGCTTCTGATACTTTCAAAAGAAAAAAATAAAACCATTCATTGTTATTCAAGTACCCTCAAACTAAGAAACCATTTCATAACAGCTCTAAACCATGAAGAAGAAGAAGAAGAAGAAGAAGAAGAAGAAGAAGAAGAAGAAGAAGAAGAAGAGAAGAAGAAGGAGAAGGAGAAAGAAAAAAGAAGAAGAAGAAGGAGGAGGAGGAGAAGGAGGAAGAAGAAGAAAGAAAGAAGAAAGAAGAAGAACTACTACTATTAAATACCTGCAAGAATATAATTACAAATAAGCATTGTGTGTTGGTATTGTTTTCTGTAAGCAGAAAATATTAAGTGACTTTACCTGTAGTAAGTTGAGTGGGGAGTATACATGGTAATAGAGTCATAAAACTTTATTTTATGATTCTTCTGCAGACTCTAGAAAATATTGCAAACTAACTTTAATTAATCATCATTGCTTGAACTAAGTTAAATCCTCTCACTCCCACATTAAACTGTAATGTATTCTTTATAAAAAAGTACAACTTGAAGTTGAGTCCTTCAGGCCGGAGAGTTATATTTATAACATGTGGTGAAATATTTTATAGCCCCAATTTCACTTAAATCATAGATTCAGGAAGTAACAGAAGGAAACAGCCCTACTCAGTCACCTTGCCCTTGTCAGAAAGAGTAAGATCTGCATCTGTGGTGAATTTCCCATTGCTTGGGTCAATGTGTGTATTTATATACCTCTTCATATTCAATACTGCTGATGAAATGGCTTTCATGTGAAAATGCATAAATCAAAAGGCTAGTGTGGGATGTAGATTTTTCCTTCTCTTACAACATGTTCTATCATAGTCTAGTTCAAAATGAGGAATATTTTCTTTAGGCCTCAACAAAAGCAACTCTCTTCCACCCTGCCTCAGATCCTAGTATTTTTTCTCTGGGTCAGGTTGATCTGCCCATCATATTACTTCCTTATTAATGCTTAGGGGAGGTATCAGACCAGGCCCCAGAAGGTCATCTAGGGATAAGACACACTCATTATGAGAAAAAGTAGCTGAAAATAGCACAGATCATAGAATAGTAAATGCTTTGTCATATCAAATGGAGTGTCAGGGTGCTGAGTGAAATATTCGAGTTGTCAATGTCAAATCCAGGATCCCAGGAGCTAAGAGAGATGCTGTGTAGTGAAGAATTTATCTTTAGCCTTTGCCCTCAGTTCCTGGGAGGTGATCTCTAGGTTCTTGGATGTGGCTGATAGGAACATCTTTATTTGCCTGGGGCTTTGGCCATTGGACAGTCTAACGATGTGATTTATAATGGAGTTTTGGGACATGTGGTATCAATTTTGTTTCCAGAAGGACTGGAGACTGAATGTCAGTCATGTGGACAGTATATGATGGAGCTTCAGTAAAAATTCTGAATGCCAGGGCTCAATTGAGCTTCCCTGGTTGGTAATGCTCAGTGTATATTGTCACACATCAATGCCAGCAAAGTAATGTGTCCATGCCTCTATGAGAAGACAATAGAAGCTCCATGTTTGGTACTTTTTCTGGACCTTGCCCAATGGACTTATTTCCCTGGCTGATTTTAATCTCTATCCTTTTCCTATAATAAACTATGATTGTGAATATAACAGCCCCTGGCGAGTTTTACAAGTCTTCCTAGTTAATTATAAAAACTGAGGATGTCTTTCGGAGTCCCCCTAACTGGCACTTGGTGTCAGAAGAGAGGGTGGTCTTCTGTGAACTGTGTACCCTCTAAAACTTCATAGTTGCCTTAAGTGTCTTGTAGATGTATTGTTGAAAACCAATGTCCAGAGGAGAATTTCAAGGACCAGAAACTTGGTAAAAGAGTGAAGGACAGTTATAAGATAATTTACATGATTTCACATTTTTTTTAATTCTTAAAATCTGTGAGATCTGTGTGTAAGTTCTGTGTTCCTTGCTCCACACAATCAAAAGCACTGCCTAGCCCCAAAGGGCTAATAGAGATTCTAGTTGTGAGCATATCTAGATATCAGGAAAACATCAAGAGATGTTGCATCTAGAAGTTTATTGGTAGCTAAGAGAGATATTAAAAGGATAGCATTTGAGGCTGGAATTAGAGCAAGCTGAAAAGAATCTTGGAAAGGCATCATGGGAGGTCCACTGGGGGTTGAGGGACAGATTGGAGACCATACTTTAGAGGCAGGGTCCAGGAACAGATAGGACTTCAAATTAAAAAGTGCTGACAAGAGAAAGACAAAGTTTCACCCTGAAGATATAAGATTAGATTGAATCTGCCTATAAAGTGGACTTGATATTTGTGTCAGTTAGAATTATGAATAAATTTGTCTGTGAGTGACAAAAAAACTTGAAATAAAAGGAAGAAATTCCTTTCTTTCTCATTGTGTTAGCCCATTCAGGCTACTATAACAGAATATCATAGACTGGGTGGCTTATATGCAATAGAAATTGTATTTCTCTCAGTTTTGAGACTGGGAACTCCAAGATCAAGGCACCAACAGATTTGGTGTCTGGTGAGGGCTCACTTCCTGATTCATATATGGCCATCTTTGTGCTGTAATCTCACAGGGCAGAGGACTTAGGGAGCCCTCTGGGGTCCCTTTTATAAGGGCATGAATCCAATTCATGAAAGATCCACCCTCCTGACCTAATCACTACCCAAAGGCCCCACCTCTTAATATCATCATACTGGGGGTTAGATTTCAATATATGTATTAACATTTGGGGGGGCACAAATATTTAGTCTATAGCACTCATGTAAATGAAACCTAGAAATAAGCAGTCCAATCAAAGATAATAGTTCCATGATCATTAGGGACCCAGGATCTTTCTATCTTGTTGCTCAAACCAACTTCAACATAAAAAGTCAATCTTCTATCCAAGATGGCAGTTCAAGATTTGACCATCATGTCCACATTCTACCCTACACAACAAAGGAAGGAAGGAAAAATGGAGATGGAATAAGCAGTGAAGAAGCTACCCACCCCATTCCTCATTTAGGAATAGTTCCTACACAGAACATGTCCACTTAAATTGCATTATCCCGAACAAAGTCATATTTAGCCATATTTAGCTTCCTTATATGCCCAATTAAAAATGGAGGATCCTCTAAGGAAGAAGGACTGCATGTTTATTGAAGAATAATAAGCAGCCTCTGCTACAATGCTGGATCAATAAACATTCACATTAAAGTTTGGCTGGGAACAGTATTGGAACCAGATCCTGAAATTGAGCTTAGCCCAATGTGTAGATTATATAGCTAGTCTCGTAGGAAGAATGCTGCAAGGTCAAGGAGCCAGGGTGGCCACTGCCATGGCTATGGCTCTTTGTCCTTGTCTGTAGCTCCCTATAGCATTTCTATCTGTATTCATTCCATCAACACTTGTTTTCAATTGCTTGGTTATCTCACACATTTTTAAGTTAAGCTCAGCAAGCTACAGTGCTCTAAAACATATTGCTGTTGTGAACTTTCTTGTCATTAGGTTAAAATATATTATTATTATTACAGTCCCATTGGAAGAGGTGCTAGTACATTTAAGTCAGTCATACCAATTTTTAGCTAGCTGTATGACCCTGGGAAAGATTTGTAATCTCTCTGGCCCTCAGTTTTGTCATATGTAAAATGGAGACAATAATCACTACTTGCAGAATTGTTAAGATTAGAGATAAAGACAATACCAGGCACAGAGTTGGTGCTCCATAAATAGCACTTATTATAAATGAAATCGTTAGCTTGGACTGATACTGACACAATAACAGACATAAACTCTTTGGGGTGGGGGCTAATTAAAATGGTTCAAGTGTCTACAATGCTCCAGGTATTTTAAATGCATTTTATCCATTCCCTATCACAATCTTTTGAGGTATATAATCTTATTTCACTTAACATATGTGGATATTAGGGGCCTAATAATTTAGTGATTTGTTTCCAAAGTGACTTCATTAGTTAGTGCTAAAACGGAGATTTGGACACAGGTCTATCTGATTCCATTGTGCTCCAGATTGTTTAAATTCAACTATCTTATTTTAAAATCAAGGAAATGGGGCAAAGTAAAGTCAAGAGACCTTTTCATGGTCCCAGATACAATTAGGAGCAGAATATTAGATCTCTGATATCTAGCCCAGTGTGCTTCTCTTTCCTCTCTGCTATATTTAACTTATATTTCTCTTGTACCACCTTTAGCTATACTCTTAGTATGATAAAGCTTTTCTAACCTTCTGGTGCTTTATATTGTTTTACTGATTCACATTTTTTTAGTATACTGATTGGCTTTTTAAGTAAGCAGACCTATGTGATTATATGGTGATTTTTGTTCTCCTCCTTGGTTTGAGTGAGTTGAATGGATGCCTTTACAGAGAATTGAACAGATGTTGGATATGTTTCTAAATACTTCAGGAAAATTGGACTGGTTATACACATGGAAGAGTTTCTTTGCTACTGACGGATGAATTGGAAATGAATGTGTCATGATTCCAACCTGTCGATGTGTGCCATATGGAACAACAATCCTCTTTTTGTAGGACTGTGTTTCTTTCTATGCAGAGGTTGTGTGCCAGAGTGAGCTTTGTTGTTAACAGTATTTGTATGGCTCCCTTGCTTTTCTTGTGCATGGTGAAAAATTGACCTAAAGTAACAAGTCTTTTCTTTGTCTGTTTCTAAGTCATGAATAAATTAGTCTTGCTTTCTACTCTGAGGCCCAGATCAATATTCTACTGAAATGTTGATAGTTTTAGTGAATGAAAATGAAGTGGCAGAATGCCAACCAGAAGATTTGAGCCCAGGCTAATGAAATATTTGCATGGGTGGATGAAAGGGCCCCCTGATAGAAATTAAGAGTAACATTTGCATAGCTTCTTACTCTTTGCAAGCATTTGCACATACATCTAATTCTCACAACTACCCCATAAAGAAAACAAAGTACATTTTTGTCATCATTTTATACATGAGAATAAAGAGGTTTAAAGAGATTACAATTTGTTCAAGGTCATAGAATGAAGTGATAAGACCAAGAGTCACATCCAGTTATTTTGGATCTAAACCATGACGTCCTGTCTTCTGAGCATTTCCATCATTCCAGACCTGGGTCCTTTCCTTTGAATATTCTTTTTCTCTGTAACTTAGTATTGTTTGCTTAAGAAATAGCATGCGGTGGCCAGTGAATTTTACTTTCCACTGAATTCCCTAGAAAAACACTCAGGGTAACAGAAAATTTCGACCTTTAGCTTAAAGGAGATTGAGGAATACTTGTACAGTTGCATTAATGGTCTTGTCCCCACAGAGAATGCCAAGTAGGCTGCTCAACATTAAAATGTATGGAGTCACAATATGTTTACATTCTCTTGAGGCTTTTGCCACTTTTTGTAGAAACTGAATAACTATGGATTATAGATAAATATTCTGCTTAGATTTCCATTGTTTATAAGATAGGAGATGAGAGGAGATTGGGATGGGGTGGAAGGAAATAGAATAGCTAAAGTTACCCTGTAAACCTATCAATAAAAGGTACAACACACAGGGCAGATAAGAGGCTTTCTTAAATCAAAAATAGAAGACTGGCCAACATTTTAATTTTTCTAGGGAAAAATTATGCATGCTTTATTTACTCATTATAAATAAAACTTTAATTAAGAGGAGCAAAAATTCAGAAGTGCTCTAAAACATTGGATATGTTTCTGTCTCAAAGAGGCTGCTTTCTTAAGAAATCAGGATAGTAGAAACAAAGCTCCAGCCAGTAAGGAGACAGGTGGGCTGCTAAGGACAGAAAATGGAGAGGAAGAGAGTGCTAGGAAGACTGCTGAAGCCAGAACTACCTGGCAGTTCCAAGAGAAAAGTGTCAGCAGACTCCTCCCTCTGAACTTAATGCCAACAGGAACTTTTAAAGTAAGGAAAAAAAATGTGATGAAGCAAAGGATTGATATGAGGTCTCTTTTGATCCAACAAACATTTCCTTTGTGCCAAGTCCAAAAATAAGTCAGATCCAGGCCCTGACCTTGGTCTTACCAGCCAGCCAGAGAGGGAAGCAACTAAATAGATATTATAATAAAAAAGCAAGTGTTTTAGTAGAAGTAAAAATAATAGTATGAATGATAGGACTTATTAAATGGTGACTAGATTTATTCTGTAACATTCATTATTTGATTAGATTCTCTTAATGACCCTGTGAGGTGGATACTATTTTATTACCAATTACAGATAGGGAACTAGGGGTCAAAAATTGGCACAACTGGCAAGTGAAAAACAGCACCCCCTCCAACCCCAGAAAGTGATCCATGGTAGGCTCTTCTGAATTATTTAAGAAAACATTTTATGAATATCAACTTATGCTTTAGATAGTGTAGGGCATATAAAGATAAGTAATAAAGATAACTAATCTATTGTCCTTGTCCTCACAGAGTTTATGATAAATGAGGAGAAATTAGACAGGTATGGTAGTTTTGGAGATTCAGCATGAGGTGAGATGAGGTAAATAAAGGTCACAGGAAACTTCCCTTCAAGCACTGTGGGGATTAAAAAGAAGTTCCATGGGTAAACTGCTCGTGATAGCAGTAGAGGAGAAAGCTTTTGGATCTCCAAAAGAAAAGGTCCACAACTTCATGTGGTGGCTTGTAGATGCTGTATATTGTGTTGCTGGACTTACAAGGTACCACTTCATATTCTGTTAAGAAATCATCCAGTGTTACACACATAGCCCTCTACAAACAGAACAGCTGAGTTATAATCAACACTAAGTGTGCATGAGGAACCTAAAGCTGGAGATCTTAACTGTAGAAATGTCTCAGAATCCTGTACAGTGACTGAGATGCTGCTTCTCCTAAGAAATGTGGTAAAAGACATTAAGCTACTAATTCCCCCATCTTCTTTCTTACCATGCCCCACCCTGTTATTGAATCCAAGAGGTAGGAGAATTCCTGACACTGAGAGGAGAAGGAGATGTTTTCCTGAGACCCAAGTGGAAACGTGCTGTAATATCCCATGAGTTAGGAGGACTTAAAAAGTATCTTGGCAAAATTATAACTAAGGAGGTGAGGCAGTTTCTCTTGAATGTATAATGTGTTTGTTTCTGGTACCATGATCCAAGAGAAGCACTCACAAACCAGAGCCCAAAACGAGGGCAGTCAGGCTGGTCATGTAAGAGATAGTCTAAAGGAGTGAGAATGTTTACCTAAAGGAGAAAAGTGTTGAGGTAATAGGGAAGTCATTGGTAGAAGCAGGAATATGGAAACAGATTACTTACTAGCTTCAAATAACTGACTGTGTGAAGAGACTTTGGCCTTGTTCTGTTTATTGCAGAGACTGCAAGTCAGCACTGGGTGGAAGTTACCAGAAGGCTCATTTTAGTTTAATATAAGGTAGAAAGGCTTTTTAAAAAACTATAAGGTATAACGCTTTTGAAAGAGCCTTCAGTTTAGAATTGAAACTGCTCTGGATTCCTTCCTGCATGTTTCAGGTCTGAGATTATATCTGCTTTGGTTATTGAAAATTTAAAGTTGGATTCTGTTCACCATCATCCTGCACTCTCTGAAGAAGCACACTGACTCTCTATTTGGACTCCTTGGATTTATATCCAAGATCATCACTTGCTAATTCTGTAATATTGGGTTAGCCACTTAATCTGTTAAGTTTTACTTTTCTCACCTATAAAATTGGGCTAATAATAATAAATATCTTATGGGGTAGTTAAAAGGCTTAAATGAAATGATGCCTGTAGGAATTGAGCCTAGTCTCTTGAATTTGGTAAGTACTCAAAATGATTATTATTGTTATTTTTCTTGGTGTACTTATTAAAAAGAACCACAGGAGTTAAAGTGCACTCCATTTTGTCTTGGAAAATCTTCCCCTTTTCCTACTGTTATAATATATAGCATTTGAGTAATTCTGCATCTATTAACTCTGTTAATGGAGGAGGACTCAAGTGACACTCTTAATACCAAGATGTTCAGTAAAGCCTGGATCCAGAAAACTTTTCAGGCTTCCTAGAAAGACATTATGTGTCATAAGACAAACAAAAACGGAAGCCTTAAAAGCCATGCTGAGGCCGGGCACGGTGGCTCATGCCTGTAATCCTAGCACTCTGGGAGGCCGAGGTGGGAGGATCGCTCGAGGTCAGAAGTTCGAGACCAGCCTGAGCAAGAGCGAAACCCCATCTCTACTAAAAAATAGAAAGAAATTAACCAGACAACTAAAAATATATAGAAAAAGTTATCTGGGCATGGTGGCACATGCCTGTGATCCCAACTACTTAGGAGGCTGAGGCAGGAGGATTGCTTGAGCCCAGGAGTTTGATGTTGCTGTGAGCTAGGCTGATGCCACAGCACTCTAGCCCGGGCAACAGAGTGAGACACTGTCTCAAAAAAAAAAAAAAAAAAAAAAAGCCCTGCTGAAAGTATAAGTTAATCCCATTCTGTCTCCTGGTAAATCTCATACTGCTTGAGATGGTTTTAGGACGTTGGAATCTGGAATCAGATGGAGCTGCTGGTGTTGGATAAGACACTATAGCGTGTGAATTCTTATGTTGATATGATGGCGATTGTAACTGATAAAACATTGGGAAATTTTTAGTGGGAGAAGGAATTTTGTGATTTGCATAAGCTATGGGAAAACATACCTTGTGAACTGGACCAGAAACATCTGTGACCTTGCTCCCGTAACACTAGAAGTCACCACGAAAGCTGAAAACTCTGTAAGCCAGTTCAACATAAAACTTTTTCATATATGCCAAGACCCTAAAGAGTCCTGAGTACCAATATATAGGTTTTAATGCCTGTAACTACATAGCAGTCAGAATTATTGCAAAGTAGAAGAGGTACACTGACAGATGAAGACTATCCCTGTAAATATATGCGCAGAGACTAGATTGATACATAGCAGGAAAGTTTTAGAGGAAAGAGAGGAAAAAGATGAGTTTGCCTATAAGAATAATAGCCAGATGATTATGAAAGAAGCTATAAAACTTTAGTAAGAAGCATAAAAATTTTGCGTAAATGCAAAAATGTTCCATGTTCCTGGAAGAATTAATACTGTAAACATGTTGCTTCTTTCCAGTGTTTGTCATAGGTTTAATGCAAACCCAGATTAGACATTTGTGTGTATATTTGTGGTTTTTTTTCTTTTTCTTGATTTTTATAATAGTACAAAATAAGATAATAGTAGAGGAATGGGGGATATATGATAGTTATTTAGAAGATAGATTTATATCAATGCTTGGTTATTGATTAGATGTGTAAACTAAGGAAGGAAATTTAGAATAATGCACAGCCTTCTGTCTCTGGAAATTGGTAGAATCACTGTGACATTCACTGTCATAGGAAAAAAAGAAAGGGAATAGGTCGAGAGAGGAAGACAATAAAATCAGCTTTTGACATTTGAAATCAGACTGTCAATGGGATGTCTAATGGAATATTTTTTAGAAAGTTATGGGATAACAACAACAAGAGCCAAGAAGATAGATATGGCCTGGGTTTATTGATTTGGAAATCAGCATGTAAAATCAGAGTTGAAACAATAGGTGTAGTGCAGTTACTTGGGAAGAACTTACATACCAAGAGAAAAGGACTAAGCCTTTAGAATACCCAGCATTTAAGGGGAAGATGAAGGAAGACAGTGCCCTAAAGAAGACAGAACAGCAGCCAGAGAGTTAGAGAATCAACTGGCAGGTAACAATACCATGACCATGTAGGCACTGAAGGAGAAAGAAGTCAACAATGTCAGATAGCTCAGAAAGATCAAGTAAGATGATGTTTACCTTCATGAAAACCAGTACAACTTCTTTAGAGGGCATTTTGATAGTATCTGTCACTTTTCAAAAAGCACAGACCCTTTGACTTAGCAATTCCATTTCTAGAAATTGATTATGAAAACCTATTTGAGAAAGTACACAAAATTATATATATAGGAAAATCTAAGGTAACTTTTTACTGTATTATATTAAAAACTAAAAGCCCATCAATATGTGGCTGGTTAAATACATTATAATATATCTACACAATAAAATATAATGCAGCTGTTAAATATTAAGATGAGTATGGACTTATCAGGAGAGCCTCTGAAGCATATTATTGAAAAAATAAAAATAGGAGACTATAAATAGCAATTTAATGACAGGTTAAGCAAGCAGGAGCTTCCTGGCTTCAAAGTCAAGATCTGCTACTTACTAGGTATGGAATATTGGGAAGTTTCTTAATCTCTCTCTGCTTCAGCCACCTCATCAATATAGACAAAATAAATAAGAGGTTTCTACTCTCCCACTCTCTTTGCTTTGGATGACCACTCCAGTTGGCTCAAGCTTTTCTGACCTTTTAACTCTAAATAAGGATCACAATTCAGTAATTAAAATGTCCACTTTCTCAACAATAGTCTCAATTCAGTAATTAAAATGTGTAGCCTCAGGCCAGAACTCCCACATCCCCATTACCTACAACAAAAATCACACGGGTGATTTCAATGCAATAATGAGAGAGAAGAGCCCAGTCGAGGGGGAGAGGAAGGGAGTGAGAGGTAAAGAAGGGATCAAATAAGTTTAGGCCGGCTTTGGGGGCAACTACAGAGGGAAAAGTTAAAATAAAAGAAAGAGATACATTTCTGAGGAGGTGGAAAGAATGGATAAAATTTTTAGCTCAAGGGGTACATTAATTTTGGAATAGAGGCTACCAGAGTACACATACCTAGATTTCCCACAAAAGAATAAGCAACCAGAAGCTAAAACAGGTCCTGCTTGGTACCTCATATTTGCTTTCCATGGGAGAGAGGAGATGATGTTAGGGACTCAGAGAATGTGGGGAAAATTTGGAATAGTTTCTGAAGGAAAATGAAAAAGGGGAGCTTACTAGAGTGATTCTCTAGGATTTCTGAGCACCTTTAAAAGCACGTCTGAGTTTGGAGATAGGTTTATAGAAGGGCAGGACTGTTGTGGCTCTGTGATTTTCCTTGGAAGCCTCAAAAGCAGGGTTGCAGGCATAGTGAGTGCCTTCGGGTCATGCTCCCGGTTGTCTCATAGGAGCCACAGCACCAAATGGGTGGGTAGGCCAAAGACAAGGTCTGCCTGCTTCACTATTTTGCTGCAGGCCAGTTCCAGCAGATAGCAAACCTATCGAATAAAGTTATACAACATACATTTTGCATGACTTCCCGCTTGAAAATGTAGCACTTTGATTTCCCTGTTTAAAAACATAATGTAAAACACTGACTCACTCAAATCATAGCCACTGTGAGTGGCTTTAGGCATTAGCACCTAATTCATCAATAAGCTGAATTCAAACACTTGGGTTTCTTTATTTAATACATGAAGTTCTCACCACCCTATTCATTACACAGTTTTTCTCCTTCACTCCTAGTATCTACCTCATAGGGCTTTTATTCTGTAGGAAGCTGAGTTGGTCCCATTATCAAAAATGAATATTTTCTGTTGAGTACCACAATTTATTTTGATACTTTATTGCAACATTTTTGAAAGTGGGATGTTTATACATTGTGACACCCTATAAGAATCAGTTACCAGGGAATTAATAGAATATTCCTTTCATCAGAGAAATCTTAATGGTCACATTTGACAGCTCCAAAGTTTGTAGAGTTTTGGAGTACCAGGCAGTACTCAAGATTCAGGAATAAAACAAAGAACAAAACCTTCAAAGAAAAATGGCCCAAATGCAAAACTTATATAAGTTGAGTATTTTGAGGCTCCAAGCCTGAATTATTGGAGAAGAAATTAGGTCTTTTTGTAAAAGTTTACATTTTATTAACTTTGGTTGCTTTAGAAAAATAATAATTCATAGGAAATCATAATTACTCTGTAATGAGGCAGTGCGGTATAATAGAAATGAAACAATAAAATGGAAATCAAGAAGCTAGAATCTTGCCCTTAGATTTCAATTTCTCACACAAATTTCATCTACGTGGGCCTTTGTGGTAGACTGGGAAGCGCTGGTGGTGTTTATTCTGAATCCACTCACCTATGGTACAAACACCCTAGAACACATGACCCCTTACACTGGTAACAAAACAGGCCTCTGGTAACCAAAATTAACAGAACCTGCCTGTTTCTTCCTCTTTGAAGTGAAGAGGGTGCAAAATTCATCTCTAACATCACTTTTAGTTCTAACATGCATATCATTGTAAGTGGCCTCTATTATGAGGTGCTTATAATTGAAAGGGCCAAATAGGATAAACTAGGTATAAGAGCACAGGTTTTAACAGCAGTAGATCTCGTTTACAATCTAGTTCCTGTTTTTAGTAGCTATGTTACCTTGGGTAAGTCACCTAAGCTTTCTAGGCCTCATTTTCTTCATCTGTTAAAAGAGGCTAATAATTTCTATTTTATGGAATGATTGTGAAGAAATGAAGTAATATATGTCAAGCACTAAGCACTGTAACTATCACATGATATGGGCCCAATAAATGGTATATATTATTAACATGCAACAAGAAAGTTTCATGTAGTTTTTGCTGCATGTAGAAATCATTTCACTGTGTACTCATACCCAATTTGGGTAATAAAATTCTACCAAATCTAGTGGGATCCTCTTTGTCTCCCAAGTACTATTCAGACATCTGAAACAAAGGTTATCAAACTGAATTGATTGTGTTACAGACAGGATATGAGCTCTCATCTGTAAGTCATCCAAGAACATTTAATGAGTACATAATGGGGCCTCAAGGAGATTATGATCTAATGGCTGCTTGACACTCTGTAAGTGTTAAATAAAGATTTTTCCAAAGAAAAAAATATAGAACTTGGCCTTGGAAACTTTCTCTTTACACAGGAAAAGAATTTGACTATCAAACTTAATTTTAAAAACATTTCTATCAGACTGATCTATTGAGATGCCTGGACATGAGTAATTGTAGTCTGATGTGCCCAGGATCTGATTAATGCTTGTTCTTCTTTTTTTATATTTTGTTGAATAAATTATAGCCAAAAGCACATTATCACCTGTTTAATAAGAAATATTAATTTGGTGATGATTGTAACTATAGATCTAGGGAAGGCATCATTGTCATCATTTATGTTTATATATGTGTACAAAGAATTGTCATGGGCAAAATACTCTCTTCTACAGTTTTTTCAATTGACAAAATTGTACTTACCCTTTTAAGTACAGTTAAAATGTACTTCCTATGTGAAGCCTTTCTCAATTCATTCACCTAGAATTAACCATTCCTTTCTTTGTTTTAATACCTCTTTTTATGCCCAGTACCCACAGTATTTATTATCTATAACATGTGCAATAGACTTAGGTTATATATTAATAATATATATATGTTACAAATTCCTCTAGCCATTATACATTTTCATGATGTTTGTTTAATATTTATCTGTCCCACTCTCTCAATACCTACATGCACAGGTTATATACAAAGGCATGCCTATAAGTCCTTCAATGAGAGAATGTGCCTGCATTATAACTTGTACTGCTAATGTGTAATGATAGAATGCCTATTCATTAGACATCTGTCAGTGGTCCCCAACCTTTTTGGCACCAGGGACCAGTTTCTTTTCATGGACAGGGGTGGGGGGATGGAGGGCAGAGCTCAGGCGTTGATGCAAGCGATGGGGAGGAGTGGCTGTAAATACAGATGAAGCTTCCACTTGCTCACCTGCCCCTCACCTCCTACTGTGTGGCTGGGCTCCTAACAGGCCCTGTGGCCTTGGGGGTGGGGACCACAGTGTTAGACAACATTTTGTATCTCAGGGCCTAGCACAGTGTTGATTACATACTCATGCAGTAAAGGTTTGATGATTTTAATTAAATCAAACCCTCAATATGTATTACTCAGCAGGGGATTGACTAAAAGCTTTATATTTAGTTTATCTTTTTTTTTTTTAATGAAAAATCTTATGCTCTTATTTTTTTGTTGTTGTAGTTTTTTAAAACTCAAATTGACCTTCCAGGCCATTGGCTTCCAGGATAAGGGTTTTTACATTATAAAGCCCTGGATTCTGGTTGTTTCTGTCAGACTGAAGCAGCCAAGTACTTCATGCTGTGCCTGTCTTCTGAGTGATGAGAAGCCTGCAGAAGTTATTCTGGCCCCCTGCCTGCCTCTGACAAAGATATCAAGTAAACACCAAAAAATTAAGGTCCAAAGAAGTTGTCAAGAAGCTACTTTCTTCTTCTTACCCACAGAAGCTTTCTTAATTAGCAGCTTCTATAAACAACTGGCATTCTTTCTTTGTGCCTAATTCAAATGCTTTTGACAAGTCCTTTTCATTTATAGCCATGGAGGTGGTCAAACCCTGTAGTGTCAAGAAATCTATACTGAGTCATTTGAATTTAAAGAACCATTTTTAAGGCGGAGGGGATTATTTTCCCCCATCTACTGTATGCATAGATTACCTAAAGCCCCATGGCTTCTTGTTAACCACTGCAAGCCAGTGCTAGAGAATACCCTCCCACCACCACCCTCAAGATTTTTAAGGAACCACAGCTTTGTTTTCTACAGAAAACTGAAAAGAAACAAAAACAAAGCTTTAAATATATCAAAGCTGACATTCTTCTCAGAAGTCTTCAGGAAGATGTCTCTCACCATCACCTTTGTGGAAGAAATATGGCAAATTGTTGTGTTGTGCTTTTCGCTGAATTGGTCTGAATACCCGGATTACCCATGTCCATCCAGTGGTGGAGATGCCCCGCCGGAGACACGTTCTACTGCAGCACGTGCAATTAATAAAATAAGGCATGAGAAATATTTTCCTGAGGTGCTCACC